>NC_072854.1:44701925-45012282 GCF_028858705.1 Grus americana
TGTTGATGTTTATTTTAAATGTCTGTGCTGATGTGAGGATAACTGATGTGAACACATCTTGAAACCTTCCAAGCTAATGTGTCCTGATCCACGCCACTGTGATCTGGGCAGGGATGTAAGTGATGTTCTCTCCTCTGTACTTTCAACTTAGCACAGCATATTTAAAACACTGAGTATTATTCTTCATTTGGTAATTGCAGGGCATTAATGTGTATGTAATTTCAATAATTTAACTTGAATTGGATGACTCTTACTGTTTGATTAGTTTAGCTTTTAGAAGTGTATGTGATTATGACCTGAAAGGCAGATTAATAGCTGGATTATGGTCTTATAGATCATACAATTCATTATATTCACAGTGATCAATATCTGGCACCCGTTACTACAACGCCAGTATATATGTTTCATTCATTCAGATAGGCAGATCTATATTTTCGTTACTTTGCTTTTCAATGTATATCATGAGCTAAAGGCCTTCTATAGTCTCTAAAGTACAGCTCTCCTTATGTCACTGATGTAAGAGGACTCAGCATTTCTGAAATCAGACATTTATAAGCTTTAGTTATAAAGTCTATATTCCGAGGCTCAGAAGAATTACTTGCTAAAATGTTTTCAAATTCCTGTTGACTATTGCTATCAAACTCTTCTTCAAATATATATGAGGGGATTACTGTGCAGATGTTTATTTTCAGGTAACAGTTTGAGCAGCAAAGGCTCAAACAAGTTGAAAGTGAGGATCTTGCTGAGCCAAAGACTTTCTTGTATGTAGATGGAGCACCAACAGGGCACACAGAGGAAATCGTTAGCGGCCTGGGCTACTGAGTAAAGTCCCGATGCTGGGATGCAGCCGGGAAATGAGGTAGAGACCTGAAAGAGACCATCCATAAATACACGGTTGGTTGATAAATACATAGTTGGCCATGCCTACCAAAAGCGTGCCTAACCTCATTTGGGACTCTGAACTTTTTTGTTATATGATTAAACAAGACTTTGAATAATTAATATATACATGTGAGCATATGTCTATATCTACGTATTTGTATAAAAGACATTTATTTGCTCAGATCCAGCCCCTGTGTGCTAGGCTGGAAGACTCTGGATGCTCTGAATGAATAAACAATAGGAAGAAAATCTGGATAAGAAAAGAAATATAAAATTTTGGGAACCATACCCCTGTCAGTCGCCTTGACTTATTTGCATAGCACCATATACCTATGCAGCATTGAACAATGGGTGAATTTGTTGAACAAGATGGAGTCCCTGCCCCGGACAGATTCCATTTGTAACAAACAGTCTCATGCAGAACAAGCACCTAGAGAGGTTTATAGCTTTTTATTATAACACAGGTGGCTGCATCGCCAGATGTACTCTGCAGAATTACTTTTCTTATTGTCATAACTTTGGTTAGAATTGAAAACACATTGTTGTAACAATCTCTCACTTTTAAATGGAACAAGGTATTGTTCAAAATTAATGTTAACCTCAGAAATGCCGAGCATGCTGAATTTCATGAGACTTCCTTTAAGATTCTCTTTTCTCCGCATGGGTTTTAAACTTGACCTCAAAGAGCTATTTTAAAAAGAGAAGGATGATATTATCTTTAAATTTTCTAGAGTCTGGATTTCACTAATCCTGACTTCAGACATCAAAGAGCAAGGATATTTTAGATTCCCCAAGGAACTCATTTAATTGCGTAAGTATCTATAAGGTATAGCTTTTCTTTTTGTTATTATTTTTTTCTTTTCATCTCAGAACATTTCTGCTCTGAAATTTTGAAAACTATAAAAAATTATAGCCTTCTACACACTTAAAAATACAGTATTAGGAATCAAAGAATCCCTTCAGTTTACATGAGAAAAAAATATGAAAATATTTTCTGAACTGAATCAAGGTATCTGTAACACAGCTGAAGACAGCTGGTACGCTACGAGGAACTCTCCAACTGTCCACAGTTCTTTCAGTAAACATCCATCTTCCTCAAGCAACCTCTTCTTTTGAATACCTCAAGCAACTTCTTATTTTGAATATCCCAAATCTTTTCAAGTGGACAGCTTGAAAAACTGAACACATCCCTTCAGTCTGGACGGTATTTTTGCACGCAGGAAAATGGAAATACCAAATGATTCTGGCACTGAATCCAATAGTTCAAAGAGAAATTTCAGTACCTCTTTTAGAGAAGCATGGCCTTTAATTAAGGAATTGTCTAATTTCTATGAAAGGCTTCCTGTCCTGCAACATTTCTGTCAGCGGGCCAACGAGATGGATCATTTATAAATGATCTGCTTTTGGGACAGCTCTCTGTTACTTCTCTCACTAGAAAATTAGAGCATTCAGCTCTACTATCTGATGTCATCTAAGTATAAAGCAAACAATACATATTTTTGAGGCGCCATGATTCATTTTAGTTTTGTAAGTTTTACGGAAGAGATGACTCACAAGAGAATAATAAGTGTGTGAACCATTGCTAAAAGGCAACTATTTTGTTTAATGAGTGAAGTCTCTTGCAATTTTCAGAATATTTTACAATTTACATCAGGAAATATCTTGCAGAATTCCTGGCATTTATTCACCAACTTGCTGGAGTTACCACATACTGCAGTATTACTTCAGGTACAGGCACCTGTGGAAAATCACAGGGGTTTCAGTGACTGTTTCAAGACATGGTCATGAGAATCCTGCTAGTGAAGCTAGAGTATTTGTGTTATAATGCCTCCTGTTAGACTAGCTATGTCTAAAGCTCAGAAAGTCTGCAGAATTCATTTTGATGATTATCCAGTCAGTCTTCAGAACAACAGATTGTGGATTAGACTTCAGATACATTCTTATATGATTATTTTTCTGTTTTTTCCTGTTAATTTGAATTTTTTACCCTTCCTGAATTTTGCAAAATAATACTACAAAATAGATAATACAAAATAATACTAAAACAATTCTAGGCAAATAATACTAAACAATAGTAACATTAGATACTAAAAGATGGTTTAATTTGTAGCACTTCTCAGCAATACAGTTTGCATCATCCTGTACTGCTTTTTTTCCCCAAGACTTGCCCAAAATAAGACGAAAAAGTGGTAAATAAGAGAGAAGACTAATTCATTCTGACCTTAGAAAAAACACTGATTTGAGCAAACGTTCAAGTCTATTCTTCCTTCTTTTCACAGTGCTTTCTTCACCTTCTATCAAATATATTCACTTTTGAAGAAGTCACAATTAAAGGGATGTTCCAGCAGTAAAGTAGTCCTTGTACATTTTCAGACACCTCCTGGTTTGTGTCAGAAATGAATGGTTAGTTTGCAGCTTCATAAATTAGTTACATTGAACAATTTCCACCCCTGCAACTTGTGCTGTGAGGAATGCAGTGACAGATAGATTCTGTGCTGTGTTTGCCTATGAGATGATTTTCTTGAAGTCTCATAATGAGTTGTATTTGGCAGGATTAATGAGTATTATAATGGCAAATGGATGTTTGCAGCTCAGTTGTGTTCCATCACATAGTAACATGGGGTTTCTGGTCCCTTGGAGGCCATAATTGGTGGCATTAATGCAGTTTTTAATTATGCTTCTTGAAAAAATGAATTGGAACCAAAACAAAAGCTAAGTGATCATCTCTCTGTAGTGCTGTGTGGTGTAAACACAGGACCATTGCTGTCTCTGATATCCGTGTTTTGAATTAGGCTGATGGGAGAGGAAATGTGCAGGATATTTGGCTGAAACTTGATTTGGGAATATTTGTATTTTTAAATTGTTAAATAGCTTTTTAATTATAAGATGCAGGGGGTATTTTTCCCCAGAGACACTGCTCAAAATAGCATGTTGTATGCTGAACTGCTTGCATAGTAGATTTTATTATTCCAAATGTAGCTCTGCAGCCATAGCAAGTGTCTTTAGGTCTTCATTTATTTAATGAGAGAGGGTGTGATTCCTCCTCACTTTCCCAGAATGCCCACGCATGAAAGCATTTTGATTAGTGCCGAGTCAGTGCCTGTAACCGTGTACTGTGCGATAGGCTGGATTTGTCTGCATGCTCTAGCGGCCAACACTTTTCATAGTGCACTGGCTCAACATCTTCCCCAAGTAAGACTCCCAACACCAAAGACACACCTGTCTATGTAAGAGTGAAAAAAATTTAAAAATCTAAAAAAAAAAAAAAGCTCTTTCCTAGGGAAATTATATCAGAACAGAATAAAGTATAAAAGCTATTTGAAAGGCATGTTTCATTTAAAAAACCCGCAAAATTATAATTTCTATATTGCCACTGCCGTGGTATCTGGTGGTTCTTGTAAGAGCAACATCACTACTGTTTCATTCTCATGGAGCTATGGGTAAATCAAAAGGTAAAGCAGAAAGGCTTAACTAAATGGTTAATTAAATAGTTACAGGATATTTATTTAATAGTCTATCATCTGCTTTCCTGCCGTGCTGTTTAACATTTTCCTCCAGCCTGCTATAGTGTTATAGAAGAAATAATGTAACTAGAATTACCATTTCTTATGTAATATGTTAAATTGGGATTAACTCCTGATCCATGTATCTCTTTTTTATATCAGCCTTGGTGAACATAACTCACTTTTGATCTTGGTAGTTTTCTGTTAAGTCCACAATATATCAATAGAGATATATGTATCCTTTGTGTGGGCCCCTGTCACTATATATTGTTCCCAAAACACCAGAATGCATAAGGCAAAAGTCTGTGCATGCAGGTGAGGCTTCCAGGTATTTATCCTACTGGCTGTTATGAGACCTTTTAAAATCTTTCTCTCTTGATAAGGGAGCTGTGGGATTGACCTCAGGTACATACGTGAATTCCTTTGTGATAAAGGAGTCATAGCTGGAAAATCAGTTTTTCTTTTCTTTTTTTAAAATTTTAAAATTTCTTTTATTTTTGAAACAGTGTATGTCAGTGCACACATACAGATTGTAATGAAACCAGATGACAATATATTCCAAATGACAGACAGTGTCTGGAAGAACTTCAAATGCTATAGTTCTGTCAGATGAATTTACTAGATCTCCATTGACCGTGTAATGGGAATTCGCACACCTACACTTGCCAAAACCTACAGGTAAATACCTAAATTTAAGTGTCTTAATCTCTAACTCATTCTAAGTAAAATTTACTCACTAACATCTGTCTTGCAAAACTACAAGTTTCTTGACTGACAGATAGATCAAGAGCAATCTGGATTCTTATTACTATTACTTAGTATTTGTATAATCACAAGTGGAAGCCCTCATCTCTGTGTTGTGGAAGATTCAAGTAAGAAATAAAACATACAAGATGAGGAATATGAGATGCATAACAGGACAATGAGAAAACAGTGAAATAATACAGTACTTCAAGATCACTTGAAGGTAAACAACCTACTCTGGATTTAACATGAACTGTTTAAAAATTCTGTATTTTACTATTACAGTACATTGTTATGCATCGGACAGATAACTGGTCTTGGAAAATCTACCGTGAGTAAATGATCTATTATAACTCATTGGGGTTTGCTGATGGATGTGAGGTGTCCTTCCACACTCTGCTGCTCTTTACAGGAGGGTCCTTAGCCTATGTGTGCAGGAGGAGGTGTGTTCCCAAAAACCCGCATGTGGCCACAACAGCCACCACACTCGTCCCTGTAGTTTGAAAGGAGATAGATGCTTTTCAACCCTAAGCATTTGGTGAGGTGGGTCCTTATCACACTACTCTCTTTGTCTTCCTCTGAAGAGACTTAATGCTCCAGATATGCCATCTTCACACTTAAGTTCCTCTTTCTTCTTTAATTCATCCTTTCTTCTTAAATTCAAACACACTTGATGGAAAAACATATGGACTTCATGCTATGAGATGAAAAGCAAAGTCACAAAAGGTAAATAAAAAGTTAAATATCATTCTAGAGTAAAGTTGAGGGTTCCAGCAGCAGCCCTCCTGCCTTGCGCAGGCGTCGGGGAAGTTTACCTCCTCCTCCTTTCACCCTCTCCTTCTTCCTTTCGTTTCAGAGCCTCTTCCTGTCCTTTATTCAGTAGCAATGCAGCTTTGCTGACCTGTGCTTCTGGCACATCATGTCTATCTTTTCATACTTTCCAACACAGTGTGGATTCCTCTCAACTCCTCTGCCTTTTGGAGTGGTAGTCTCAGCAACCAAGGCAAATACAGTTGATGAACCTTTTCCCTGCTAAAACAAGGCCATCATTGTTTAAAACGATGGTTGTAGCAAGATAATAGCTTCTCGATTTCCTTGATTGTCAAAAATGTCTGACTCCTGAGGAATGTCTCCCAGCCCCCTCAGGTAGGTTCATGTCATCTTTCCCCAGAGGAAGGCATAAAGGTGGATGATGTCAGGTTGATCCTTGCAGATTTTCTTGGGTTGCTGCATAGAGCACAATGTTTCTGTTTTGTGAAATATTGAGGGGAAAACACATTTTCACCCTTTCTCTTTCCCTTTCTTAATCCCTCCTCCCTTTTCCCTTTCGGGTGGGACCATTGGGCAATGAGGGCTGCTACCTGCTGCCTACTGGTCCATGAGCAGAGAAAACTGCAGGGACTTGAACTTAAGCCAGCCACTCTTTCTGCTTTTTCAAATTGCTAAGTTAAAATAACTCAATGTAGAATGTCCTATGCTTAATCACAAACATTGCATTAGGTATAAGCTATTTAATATTCATAAAGCAGTAAAGTCTGAAAACCGGCACTGACCTTCAACATCTTTTATAATAAACTCTGGCTCCTACCTCCAAGAGTTTACAGAATAAGAGATTCCTAAGGCTTGAATACTGACCCAAAGGATAAAAGCAAACAGGTACTTCCTTGAATATAATCCTCTCCCCCAAATGCGCCTAGCCTTAAAGGTCTTCCTAGACCCCAGTTCTGCCTGCTATCCCAGAAGGCTATTTTCACTTCCATTATTGCCAGAGTGGACCTAATGAGCCATATCAGCTGTGTAAGTCACCACAAAACTGCTATCAGCTTTTTTTTTCTGGATGTGCTAACTCCCTATACAAAAATAGGCTGGCAGAAGAAACTCACTCTCCTTTTACAGTTAATGATACTGTAAAACGCTGAAAGAAGATAAGGTGTCCTGGGTTATAAAAGTGATCAATAGTAAGCAATCAGGAGGCCAAAGCTCTTAATGTTTATTTTACAGGATAAGAAGTTACAGGGAAAGCTAGCTAGCTGGATAAAAGCACAATCTAGCTGTCAGGGTGTTATGCAGCAGTTAATTCATCCTAGAACTGGATTAACTTTGAAAATGAAAAAGTTGCTTCTCTAGTCATGGAGGATGGTTTGTAGGCCCCTATAAATCAGGCAGAAAGCTGCTGAGGGTGGAGAGGCTTATGTATATGAAGTCTCAGCCTCACGAGGCTTGTACCTGCTTATCAGAAAAAGAAAAAAATATCTAAAGTTGAATAAGTCAGCTACATGCAGAAACAAAATATATGATCTTATGCACTGCAGATAAACAGAATCTCTGGGAAAGAAGTAGTGTTCAATATACGGAAAAAAAATACATATCAGAATGAAAAATATTATCTGACATTGGAAAGGGGACTGCAGCAGGATTTCTTTTAAGCATAATGCAACATTAAGTCTTTGGCAAAAAGACCTAACTTTAATTACCAATGCCCTAGTCAGTCTGTTCGGTCTCTGCTTTACTATGCATAATGGAGTCAAATCTCTGCACATCTTTTTTCGGTGAGTTGATTCCATTGTGTATATTTGAGCAAAATCAACTGCACATTTTTTACAGTGGGCTGGATCTGTGTGGTCTTTACTCTCTCATCAGGAAATAAATCTCACATAATATCAGTAGAGCAGGCTACGGTAGAACCAGTCACCTCCCATTTGCATTAACATTGCTTGTTTATTTTATCCAATGCCTTTTGCACATTTAGCATATTTTAAAGTATATGTCAGCCATATTATAATGTTTTCCCTCTACACAAGTACCACAGATATAAATCCTTTATACGCTTGCTCTGAACTCACTTATAAATGCCCATTGAAAATGTCCATTTAAATGATGGTAATGACAGTGGAGTCTAATATGCAGGAAGATTTTCTTATTATCTTATTTTGAGAGTATTTTATTAATAACATATTGATATAAAAGATAAGAACATTTTACCTCCATAAATTTGTATGTGCAATTTGTTCTTCTCACTGCACAAACATATTTAGGATGCCACTCAGTAGTACTGATTGAATATTTATTTAAACAAATATCAGTATTACCCAACTAGCTGGAAAATCCATGAGTTTGGTTTTGATAGCAGAGCATTTCTCAAAAATTTATGTGTGCATGCAAATGTTGGTGCTTTGGATATAGGCTAAAGTATTTGCTTTATATGTATTATTTTGTTTGAATACAAGAAAGCTGGTTTGATTTGTATGTTTCCCCCTTATAGAATTGTTCCAAGGCTCTGTCAGAGATCACGTAGAGTAATTTTTCCCATCAATCTTTGCTGTGCAGCCATGCACGAATGCAGTAGGAAAAAGGGGGCAGAAATCAAATCACTTAATTGCAGCATTTTTCATCTACATCTTTTGTTTTATGGTGGTAAAGGCCCCGAAGTAGCCTACCATGATTCATGGCTGTCACTGCTGCCGTTAGCAGTTCAATCTTTCATTCTAGGCATTTTGGTACTGAAAGTACCTACACAATTACTTTGATGAATATGACTTGTTTGTTTTTTCCCCATTTTTAGCAGAGAGTGGTTGTGCTTAATACAGACATTTAAATAAGATAGTATTCATGCCTACTGCATCTACCCTGTTTCCAAAGTTGTGTATCCAGTTTATGAATATGAACATTTTGCCAAAGGAATTTAAGTTTGCTAAACTTACTGATTTTATTAACCCCTCCCGTTAATAAGTTGATGTTATCAAAAAATAATTCATGCTCGTTCCATACAAAAGGAATAATCACCTCAGCTCTGACACTGTGAAAATTTCTTTTAAACCTTAGTATTTTAATTTTTTGGGGAGGGTGGCATGACAAAGCCAGTGAAACAGGGCACATATTGCCGGTTATAAACAAAAAGAGGTTTGTCTTTTGTGGTTTGTACCTGTGTCATAGAAAGCTACTAGTAACGTAAACGTGTTAGAAGAAGCCTCAGTGATGGCATCAAATATTCTGGGCTATCCAAATGAACAAGGATTTCAGAAAAGTGTTATTTTTTTTAACTTTGCACCGTCAGCACGAAATACACCTCCTTTTGAGACAGGAAGGAGGCATGCTTTGGGGGTTTTATTATCACATTCTAAATCAAATTCCTAGCACAAATTTTGGCATGTAAATCCACTGAGAAGATAGATGCCCATCTTTTAGGATAGAATAGAATATTTTTTGGTGTAGAAACAGTTATTTGTAGGGATCCTCAAACAAAAGGAGTCTGGCCTTCATAAAAAATGGTAATTTCAATTAATTAGCAGTAGCTCTGTGCCCTGTCTTATATTTGAAACTCAGGGCTCTATTTTATATTTGTTCCTAACAATTTGTTTTATTTTACTGTTTTCTTCTAATTACCAGTACAAAGATATTTATGCCTAATAACCACATAGTTAGCTAGAAGGCACGGGGATACCTAGAGTGGTAATAGTGGTCAATGTACTCAGCAGTATGGTGCTGCAGTTATGTGGAATACTCTTTTTAAAAGGCCAGCATTAGACCCAGGCACAAAGGCATCTTAGATTTAAATTTAAAGAACTCTTACAATGAAATAGGAAACATAAAACATGAATCTAAATCCGGTAACCAAAACTAAAAAAAGGAATCAAAGAAAATGTATCTTATAACTGGGATCCACAAGCTGCCATACAATCTGCCAGCCCCAGACCTGTGGGGTGAAAATGCAGTGGGACAGAGGGGCACTGGAAGTTGCTTCTTTCAAGATGACTTTCAGAGAGGGCTATTGAGTTTCATCAGCACTGTTACAGAGGCTTAATTACACTTGGGTGAGTGGATTACTGGTAGAATTACCGCAACAGTAAAATTGAGCAAGTGCACAAATGCTCATGGGAGCAACTTAAATATTTACCACTGAGGATGCAAATACCAGTTAAAATGTTTGTGATTTCCTGCTGAAAGAGCAGGGGCCAACAATGCTAGGTGAGCGCAAATCTCTGAGAATCACAACTTTGGGGCATGGGAGAAATAACATGTTAGAAAGATATTCACCTCAGATTACACTAGGCAATGGCACTAGCCCTCAAAGCTGCCAAGGCGCCCTGTGCACCCTTCTGAATCAGCACCTTGGAAGGCGTATCCTGCTCTGGATGTGATTTCACTTTCTACTTTCCCATGTCACTAATGAATAGATAAGACACTATACAGAGAGTGAAATACAACCGTGGTAAAATACTGAAATGAAAGGTTAGTCAATCAGATTCATCATAACATGGTTGACATTTGCCTTCCCATCGCTGTTTAGTTCACAGACTATTGCTGGATTTAAAGAAGCAGCAGCCATCCCATCTGTGTGCACATCACTGTGTGTACACTACCAACAAAGTGTCAGGGTAAATGGGTGCGGGAATACACACGATAAAATGAAGAAAGGTAATTAATTTCATATTTCCTTTGTTAAATGCAGCTTTTTAATAGAATGTTAGCAATATTTATGTGGTACAACATAACAAAACATTAAACCTAATCCTGATCCTTTAGTCTTGCAAAATGTGCAGCTCTTCCATATGAGCGGTCTTCTTGAAATCTTGGTGATACAGGGATATATGTCCGAATTATCGGCCACAGCTGGATCTCACTGGGGCAGTGGTTCAGAAATGAAGGCAACGAGAGGCTCCTCAGGCAGAAATACTTGCCTCTGCAGATCATACCTGAAACCACTGTCAGGAAAAGAAGGCATTTGTGCATTGGGTTCTTCACCCAAGGCATGAAACTGTTAACAGCATCACTGCTGAGGGCAAAGCAACAACAGGCTAGTCCCAGCTGGACTAGTTCTGAGCTGGTTAAACGGATCGTTTATGGTCCTTATGGTGTGATGGAGATGTTTCATAAATCCTCATATATTAAATGTTTTATACTTGGTGATCTTTAATTTCAGGACTGGCGTCCAGGTTTGCAATTTGATATTCTACCCCAGATAGGAGCATGATGGAGTTTGCTTTATATTGCTCGGGGGGGCAGGAATCGTAAATGATTAGGAGCCCTTGCAAGAGTCTCATAACTCTTTAAGTTTCTGATGGCGAAAGAGGTACCTGGCAAATTTTTCTACAGTCTTTAGGGAGCTAATCTGTTAATTTTAATTGGAATTAGGAATTTAGCATGCTTTCAACAGTCCCGCTGGGTATGTCCCTCCTGATGCTACTTTAAAATACATCCTGCCTTAGATGCTCCTTTAAAAATATGGTCCTTTAAAAAAAAAAATGGTAACTTGAAACATACAATCTTTCATGTTTTTGTAATACTGTATGCACATCCAACTATTAAAATAACACATGGCAATCCACATGTATGGGCAGAACTGTGTAAATAAATCCATACTGAGTTATCAGTTTGCATTTTTGAGAGCAGAAGACTTTTCTCTTGTGACTCTAAAGTTAATAACCAATCATCATTTCAGCATAAGTTATTTTAAATTTGTTTTAAAGTGTCATGGTTTAACCCTAGCTGGCAACTAAGCCCGGTGCAGCCGCTCGCTCACTCACCCCTGGTGGGATGGGGGAGAGAATCAGAAGGGTAAAAGTGAGAAAACTCGTGGGTTGAGATGAAGACAGTTTAACAGGTAAAGCAAAAGCTGCGCACACAAGCAAAGCAAGACAAAGAATTCATTCCCCACTTCCCATGGGCAGGCAGGTGTTCAGCCATCTCCAGGAAAGCAGGGCTCCATCACGTCTAACGGTGACTTGGGAGGTCAAACATCATCACTCCGAATGTCCTACCCTCCTCTTTCTTCTTTCCCCAGCTTTATATGCTGAGCATGACGTCATATGATATGGAATATCCCGCACTTTGATCAGTCCTTCTGTGGCATCACCAAGTGTGTGCTACACCTCCCATTCACGTGCAAGGGAGTGGGTCTTTTTATGTTTTGGATTGCCATGTGGTTACAAGATGGGGAGGAGGGTTCAGGCTGGTTTCAGTCATGGATAAGAACAGTAATATGGTATTAAGGTATTAAGTAATAAGGTGATAAAGCCAGTATTACTTATTGGGCTTAAATTCCATGCTCTAGTGATAATTAAGTAACCATCCATGGAGACTACCACGTCTGATGAAATAGCACAGAAAGGCTTAGATCTAAAGTAAACTCACATTGTACTAAAATACAAGAGTAAGTCAAAGCATGTGGGCTGTTTTCTGAAGCAGATGGATAAAAATGTGGTTAAGAGAGGAAGACGATTTGGATGTTGGAGAGAGGGCTGGCAGGCTGCCTATGTTAGTAATGCTAAGGAGTGCTGGAACACTTGATAATTTCAGAGCAAGTTAGTTTGCCACAGCTTACAACCTGCTCAGTGCTGGGGAGAGAGCTTGTTCTGCCTTCTCATCAGTATGTGATATGGAATAATCACAGTGGTTACCTAACAGTGATGAAAAGCTTCAGCAGCAAAGGGAAAGAGACTGCAAATCTGATTGAATGTGGGCATTTCAGGTTTGGAAATATGTGCTACCTACTAAAATGAGCTATCGACTAATTCTGAAAGAAATGTTATATGGGCTTAATGTTCATCTTCATCCACACTATAATGAGAAGGATTAGACTGGCTTCCATATGTGGAATATTTATTTCAGCAATACAGGAAAATGTATTTCCCTAATATTTTTTCTGTATGCACAAGGCCTTAAATTTTATAGATGTGATTAATGTTTTAATTTGCTGTTCTAGTTGGATACAAGTTTACCATACAATATAAATTACTTACAAAGAAATTTGCTTATATGGAGTTTAATTCATATGCTGTTTAGCCACCATGTGTGGCATAGCTTTGCCTTCTCTATGGGATCAAGCAGTTGTGCAATTGATTTGTAAAATAAAAAACAGTCAGGTTACACAAAGCATTTCTTAACAACCTAAACCAGAGCATTTATGAAGCAAACATGTGCCATAATTAGTGTTTATTTTAGCATGAATTGGTAAACAGGATATTAATTGCAAGTTGTGAATTGGATTCCTGACACAAATCATTCTGATTAGCCAATATTTAAAAAATATTTATATTGTCTTTTACGTACATTTTTGTAGATCCCATTTGCACAGCAAAAGAATGACAATTAAATACATTGCCTAAATTGCGTGAATCAACACAGTTCTCAGATTAATTGTTTCAAGATCCCTGGAATAGGAATCCAGCCACTGATTATGATAATAATAAAAATATAAGAGCAAAACACCATCTCAGAATGTGTTTTATTTACTTTTCAGCAAACGGCTGAAAATAACACATCCCTGAGATGGTATAAACTGACAGATGCTCTCTGGTCTACATGTGTGGTGATGATAAAGTCCATGACTGTTCTCGGGGCACCAAAGGCATCTGGACTCTGCAAGCCCAGGCAGAGGGACTATAGATAGCATATGGAGTGAGAACGATGACTTAAAGATGGTATCATTCAGGCACAGTGGTTTTGATATGACCAATATTTTACTAGCTCTGGCTGTGAATAAACTTTCTGCCTGGGGATCCAAAGCCTTTTGCTGAAGGGCGTGTGCCTTCAGAAAGTAGAGAGCGCCATGTTCTCTGGAGAAGTATCCCCCAGTAAGGACTCTTGTTTAGAACCTTATTTTTTATTTTACTTTAATTTTTCTAACCACTTTTCATGCCAAGTATGTGCAGCAACTTTGGGAAATGAAATGGAAAGCTCCCTGGCCTGAAGTGTTGCAGGCATTTCCAACCTCCTTCATAAAAATGGAAGGACAAAATACCGTAGTGTTTAGGCCCAAATGCTATTTTCATTGAAATCCAGAGGGTTCTTACTACTTATTTCAGCAGACAGAGGGTGTATCATTTTATTAGGATTCTTACACCTAAGAGAGTTCCTCTGTAATCTTGCATGGGGAAGATGGGTGGGCCAAAGTCAAGGTACATCTCCTCATCAGGTAGAGATGATGGGCTGGCAGCTGTGCGCATGGACACAGTGCACTTTGTTTACACTTATAATAACTTTCCAAAGTCTAAAATCTGATGTAGTAGAGATTTTCACTTAAATATCAGGAAAGATAAACTTACTTTAAGTGTCAGAAGCAAAATTTCTCCCTTACTGACCCACAAAAAGTGCCACTGGTCTGGTAGACCACATGATGACCCTCCACCTTTCTCCATTCTCTCCTTTCAAACAGGGTGTGAACACCAGTCTGTTCATCTGTGCTACAGCCAAGGTAATCTTATCTATTCATCTCATGCACAGCCATTATGTGTACAGGGTAATTAACAAAGCAAATACGGTTATAGAAAATACAAAATAGAAAATCTTTTGTTTATGTAACTACTTTAGTAGGGAAGTGGAACTTTTTTTCAAGCCTTGTCCTATGTAATGCAATGTAAATAGAGTATTCAGCATTTTTGTCCATTTCATTAAGCACTGCTCATTTCAATATAAGCCTTATTAGCTAATTAAACTATTTAATTAGTTATACTTGAGTAGCATTAAATTGCAATCACTTGCATCTGTTTTAATAGAGGACGTATTTTATATGTGTCCACAAATGCTGGCACAAAATATTACTCCAGCTAGCATCCAGTGTAACTGGACAACGTCTGTGAACATTTCAGCAAGTAATCCTAATTCTATCTAAATAGCTGCATGCTGATAATCACATTGCAGAAACATCATGTGAATAATGACATTAAAGCCTAAGTTAATAGTGAGGATATGGGCTAATGTGGACGGGACTTGGGTTAAAATGGATTTTACTTCATACATTTCAGAGTACATTATATATAGGAATATGTATTTTTATACACTAAAATTTCTCACTCCTCAAACTCTAGCTTTCCTGTTCCCTAAGCCTCTACCTTTCTTCTTACTTGGAAAAAAATCCAGACTCTTATTTTGCCTGACGTCATGTGAAACAAGGGAATTTGACAAGGGGTATAAGACAGTTCACCAGTGTCACTAAACTCAGACTAAACTGACTAAAACTCAGCCATGAGATTATTTCCATTTAAGTGCTCTTTTACTATTTTAAAAAGGGCAGAGGAGGTGTCCTGGTTTTGGCTGAGGCAGAGTTAATTTTCTTTCTAGTAGCCAATACGTGCTGTGTTTTGGATTTAGTATGAGAATAATGTTGATAACACACTGATGTTTTAGTTGTTGCTAGCTAGTTGTAGTCTCTACGCTAAGTGAAGGACTTTTCCGCTTCTCATGCCCTGCCAGGTGCAGAAGAAGCTGGGAGAGCACAGCCGGGACAGCTGACCCAGACTCTGTGTATAATGGGGGAAGCTAGCCAGGAGGCAGATTCATTCTTTGGAAACAGACTGGGCATTGGGTTGTTGGGGTTTTTTTTTCTCCTTCTGTTGTGGTGAGCAATTGCATTTGTGCATCGCTTGTGTTATTGTTATTGTTGTTGTTATTATTATTAATAATATTAATATTATTATTCTCTTCCTTTGTTATCCCATTAAACTGTCTTTATCTCAACCCACGAGTTTTTTTTCCCATTCTCCTCCCCATCCCCTTAGGGGCAGGGAATGAGTGAGCAGCTGCGTGGTCCTTGGCTGCTGGCTGGGGCAAAACCACAACAGAGGGACAGCAATATACACTCACCACCTCAGAGGCAGGCATGGAGACTTCAGTCCAGTTGCATAAATACAGGCATTAAAGGTCATTGGAGACCCCTAATGGTAATCCACCTGGAGTCCAGCTGCCAGGCTGAAGGGTTGGGCTGGTTCATATTTTCTGTATAGAGCAGGCCAGCCCCATGTGCAGCTGTATAAAGTCCTTAATTACAGCTCATGAAAAATTATAAGTTTTCCACCATACCATAAATAATTTGCGAAAGACTGATATGTACTCATGATTAGGACCAAAGGCAACAACCCAAATGTGGATCTGGTTTACTTATTAGACATGAACAATTACCTTGTTCATTCTATAACTTTACCATTATTATCTATATCCTTTATTAAGGACAGTTAGACAAATCTTGGTCTTTGAATCAAAGACATTATTACACTGTCCGTAAATGACTTATACATGGAATAAGAGATACCTGTGCATTATTTCCAACCTACATACATGCAAAAAGATTTTCACAGTTTCATGTCTTTCTTACACACTTCCAGAATCTTGAAATCAGGTTGAGATCTTGTTTATTCAGATTATTATTATTATTCAGATTATTATTATTATTATTCAGATTATTATTATTATTTATTGGCCATACCAATCTCCTTGCTGCAGTCACGGTTGCCTAATCATTTCCTGTAGTTCTGAGTTCTGTTTTATATTTATTACAGTACAGACCCCAAGGTCAGATTTAAAACTGCAGAAGTTTAGGATGTTTTTAGTTTGTCCATCACTATTGGACAAGGTGGTCTCTGGGTTTTTGAGATCAATGGTGCCTGGGAAAACTGAGCAAAACTCAGTCAGTTCCTTCCCTCCTCACCCTTGCAAGAAGGGAACAGAAATGTGTACAACAGGCACACGAGAAAGCACAAGGCACAATAAAAAGAAGCTAAGAAATGTAGGTGCCAATGTGTCTGATTATGAGTTCTCCCACTCTCTTGGGAGTTAGCTAATGCTAAACGTGTCCCCTTTCAAAGATAAAGGAAGGACTGCAAATTGCCCAGCTGTATGCCTCGTATCTTTTGAAAGTTTGTAATGTAACATTTCTTGAGAGTAGCAGGGATTTTTGTTCAAGGATGTGGGGCCAATCATCACAACTCCTTCCTGACTGTGCATCTTGTGCGTGATACTACCATTAACTAACCCTTCACAGTGAGGTGAGCACTCTCATATGCTTTTTCAGTAGGCACGGTGCTCTTAAATCACGTTTTCCCAGTAAGGTTTTTTTTCAGAGAGCAAATTAGGTATATTCTGGATGAAATTCTGTTCTTTAGCATCCTATTCTAGCAAGTCAGGAAGAATAAACATTATTTTTTCCTGGATAAAATTTCGTAAAATTCTACCAGTTTCTATTTCAACTGATCTAAATGCTCTTTTCTTGATTTGTATTCCAAATACCTAAAACACCCTACATGCTTTAATTGATGCTGTGTAAAAGTAATGCATCTATATAGCTAGGTTTTACTTTCAGCATCCTATTTTTGTAAACCAAAATTGTCTTGGCTACACATTGCAAAATAAATTTTTAAAAGAGCTTGTGTTTTGGCAACAACCCACCATGTAGTGACGGGACGAGGAGCAAGGATTTTAAACTGAAAGAGGGTAGATTTAGATTGGACATAAGGAAGAAATTTTTTATTATGAGGTTGGTGAGACACCGGAAGAGGTTACCCAGAGATGTTGTGGAATGCCCTTCAATGGCAATGATGTTCAATATAGGTTGGATGGGGCTTTGGGCAACCTGATCTAGTTGAAGATGTCCCTGCCCATGGCAGTGGGGTTGGACTAGATGATCTTTGAAGGTCCCTTCCAACTCAAACCATTCTAGGAGTCTATGGTTCTATAACATCAATGAGAACAAAGGCATATCCAGACAGTAAAATGGGAGAACCAAAGTACTGGAGACCCACATCATTAACTGTACTCCCTCTGATGATCCAAATTTGGGGATCCAAGGGCTACATAGTCATCTTAGTCTAAGGGGGAGGAGGAGTTTATTTGCACAATAAATTATTAATTTACCTTCAAGGCCCAAGCTCGCTCTTGGGTCGCAGTTGAGGTTTGTCTGCCCTGTGCACTGGCTCTCAGGTTATGGGAAGAATGTGGGCAGAATAAGCTTGGATTTTCAGAAACCTGAATGTGGGCAGAATAAGCTTGGATTTTCAGAAACCTATGTACCAAATATTCTCATGTTCTCAGCATTATTCAGGTCCTGGATGGGTTGGGCAACTTTGGAAACTGTCTAGGGCAACTAATGTCTAGGGCAAACATGAAAAGCAATTTCTGACAATGGCACTTCTGAAAACTGGAGATTATAGACAGATTCAGTGCAATTTGTGTGCCACACCTTTCAAAAAAAGAAAAGAATTAAAAAGGAAAATATTGCTGCATTCTTCAAAATCAAGTTGTAAGTCAATGACAGAAAGATTCATGTTAATTGTGGTACAGCAGGTACATTTACTACATGTTGTCTTGCACTATAAGTTTTAGAAGGTCTAAGAAGCTTTGGGAAGGCAGTTATGTGTTATTAAACACTCTCCATTTAAAAGAGTGCAGTATGTTGAAAACCAGGTACACATGTGTAAAAAAAAAAAAAAAAAAATCCTGGCAGAAATATATATTAGGGGCTAACAGACTGTGTAAATGTAAGCCAAGAGCGAAATATAATCAGGAGCCCGATGCTGACGTCTAGGAAGAGTGAAGTATGTTGAGGTCTTCTTAACAAATGATGAAACTCTTCTCTGAGAAACCAATTACAAATGTAAAAGGTAGAGAAGGAGCACTCATTCATCAGCCAATTTTGTTTCCTCTGAGGCTCCACTAAAATAACGTATATATCTGACTTCAGTAAATATGCTGTAGTAAATAACCTTCATTCCCACTTCTTCATGATCAAGCACTTTCCTTCTGAAATCTTTTTATCTTTATACATCTTGGTGGGTAGACCAGTGAAAGAGCAGGTAGGGAGCATCAGAATCCTAAGCATTGCCTGGAAAATCACGGTTCATTTTTATCAGGCTAATTTGCAAATACACTGAACTAAATTGGCAGTATAGAAGTGACAGAAGTACTGTTGTATTAAACGTTACAAGAATTTGAGGATTTTAGAATGTATGAACATCTTCTTTCATAAATGAAATCATCCAAGTTGGAAAAAAGAAACCTAGACAGTTATGCAGGTATGTATGAAATACCATATAAGTGTATAAATTCCATTCTAAATATTTTTGCTGTGTAAAAATGTCATGCATATTGTAATGTATTTCTTGTATTTTATCTTCCTCCCTACCCACTTATTTATATCAGGAAATGTGAACAAGATCTTTTTGTTGTTTTTTTGGTATAATATATTTAAGTCACCATAATAACCCTCGGTGACTGTGATGAGCTGTTACATAATAATCTCAGAAGCTAACAAGACTTGCTTGTTAAAGAGTATGGACTTCTGTGAATAAGTGTTTTTGAGAAGCAGATAATAATGGAAGATGTTTTTATTATCTCCAGGAACTGAAAAAGAAGTTTTGTATTTGTTAATTTCAGTAGTCTTTTGCTTTACAAGAACTCACAAATCCAATATATAGGTCTACCATCAATACATAAATATGCTAAATATATGGAAGCAAAAGGTGGATGAAGCAGAATTAATATGACTTGTATATGAATTTTTCATGAGGAACAAAAATTATGAAAGTCGCTCGTTTTCATAAAATCCATGTCTATATCCAAATTTGCTGTGATTCATCCATATTTTCTCCAAAGCTGGTGTTACAAAAATCAGCTCCTTAAGCATAGGGATTTATGTTGTCTAAAGAATAATACTATATCTACAAAAAATAAGAAAACAATCACAACAAATACAAATTAACAACAGACATAAAGCCTCCTTTTTCTCATCCTTTCTCCTTGTCCTGTGTTTCTCTTTCCATTATAATTGATACAGAGGTATAGGTTAATACGATGCTAGAATTGGCTTTGTAAGAAACGAACAACCTCTAACATAACCAGATGAACTCAAGAAATGAAGTGGTATGGAAAAAGAACTCTGCACAAACATACTATACTTTACCATCAATGTACTTTAACTATGCACTGGACCTCTCGTGTATTTAAGCCAGGTCACTGAACAGCCTCTGATCAGGATTGAACTGGTGACCTAAGCGTGAAAAGCTGAGGGGACCACTACTAATAATCTAACTTCGAAATTCAGACATCAGTATGATGTCGAAAATAATATGGCCTACTTTAGCACCATGGGGTCAGCAGTAATCCAATGCGATATCTGTATTACAAGGCTATTCCATTTTGGATGTATCACTGTTTAAAAGACAAAATTAAATGCTGCTTTATAAGGATCATATTCCATCTTCTCTAAGAATTGAGGGGCAAATATGTTTAATTACTAGCATTTTAAGCAAAGCATTTGTTTCTTGCTAAGTGGATTTGATCCAGAAAAACAGTTATACCCAAGAGATCACCCTGCTTTGATTTATGGGTCCTTTTATATAGCAGGCAATCCTCCCAATCAGGAGAAACCATTGTGATTTTTATGATTTACAGTATAATGAAACAAAGCCGAACAATACATAGGCAAGACGCAAACTGTGGTCTTCGAGCATTACCTTTTTGCCCACAAAATAAGTGCTGGAAAAGGACTATGTCCCTATGAAAGCTACAATCTCATTAAGTCCTCACTGTTTTAGGGAAGAGGGGAATATCACTGCTTACTGCCTGCCAGTGATAAATATTCCAGCCTTTTATTTATTGTATTGGTGTTCTGGTAACCCTTGGTTTTTATATATATATAAATAAATTTAAAAATAGCAATAGGGCTGCATTATGTCTTTCCTGAAAAAAATGTTGCCTGGTGGAATCATTACTCCTGGAGAACTCTGGTAACATTACACAGAAATTACATAGTTATTTCAATAATTTCCCAGGGATAGATGCAAAACTAGGAAAGCTTAAAGACAAAATTGTGTAATGATGGGTTATTGCAATACACTCCATTATCAATTCTTTTGAATAGGACTACAGATAATTTATCCAGCACTTGGAGTGTTAAATTGATCTACTCCAGGGAAGGTTAAAAGTGAGGAACAGTATGGGAGTCTAAACATTAATACAATAAAAGTGAGTCCTCAAGACATATTAAAATTAATACAATGCCAAACAAACCCAAAACGTTCAGGCAAAGTTGCAGCTGGGACGTATTTGCCTGCCTTTGTTTGCAGTGCTCAAGAGCTCTGACACCAAAGATGAGGATGAAGTAAATACACAGTTTATATAACATACTAGAAGACTAATTATTAATTAGAATGACCAGTCCTCAGAATAAGCATTGGGATTATGCCAATGACAGTTCTTT
Source organism: Grus americana (assembly GCF_028858705.1). NCBI lineage: Eukaryota > Metazoa > Chordata > Aves > Gruiformes > Gruidae > Grus > Grus americana. The sequence continues at coordinate 44,723,022 of NC_072854.1, forward strand.
GTTGCTGATAAGGATGGTTGTTGCCTTCAGGATCTCTCTGAATTTGTGAATTTCTGCTTTAGAAGAGCTGGTAGAGCACATAGCTAGGTGCTTGTCCAAGTGTTGCTTCGAAGCTGAATGAAGTTACAAAGCTTAGGGAAGTCTTGTGATCCAACCAAATGTACAGGCAGCCCTTGTGTGCGTCTGAGAAAAGAAAAGCTGAATGACAGCATAGTAAAGCTGTCTAGGAAGACTACAAGAGAATGAGCTATGAAAGCATTTTGGAGGTTTATGTCTGGGATGAATAATCAAAGTTATTTGCATTGGAATTATTTTTTTTAGGTGACATGATGAGGGTTTTTTGATTTTTATTCTTTGCCAGTCATCTCAGAGTTAAGGGTGAAGACAGTCTTTCCACCACAATTTAAGCTAAGACGTAACAAAAACAAGACCATTTGAAGGAAAGGGAGAATTCTTGCTGAATTCTCGATAGGTAAGGTGGATTTTGCCTCTCACCTAGGCTGTTTATATCTACCACGGCTCAAAGCAATATTTTTGTTCTTTTGAGGCTCAGTTTCTTTTGCTGACTTTCAACCTCAAAATACATATTTAGTTCGATCTCTTACTTGCAAAATTTCTTGCTTTACTCAGGTCTGACTTCGAGACACTATTATGGAAACAGTCTTCTGTCTAAATGAAGAGGAAAAATGAACTTTCCTAATTGGGTTGATAGTACTGCATAGATTTTAATTTTAAATACTGACACTGGTAATGCAGCAATGAAAGTTATCCTATACGTGTAATTCATCTCTGAAGAATTTTAAGGGATGTAACATGAATAGGCTTCCTGACTGCAGACAGGCATGAGGTGAATATACTTATTGACTTTTGCTCTAATATTTATTTGGCTTAGGCATTTTTTCTGATATTTAAATCCAGAAAGGGCCTTCTCTTTCAGCTTTGTATTTGGGACAAATTAGTCATTCTGAAGCTTTTAAATACAATTAAGTGCAAAGATTTAAGCAAATGTTTTATGTTCCTTTTTGGAACAATCTTAACAAGAAGGTTGTTTGAAGTGATAAATCCTATGGTTTGCCTTAAGCTTTTCAAGTAAACTTTACCATAAAGCTATGCCTACACTGAAGAAACAAGTAGCCTGGAATACAGAGAGTGGACCTAGTTATTTCGTTCTCCTATGAACAGCAATGTATTTTTCTGTAGTAGTACAAAATATATCCTATCGGGGGGATCTTTCTTGAATGGAAATCCTCTTTATTGACATTATTTCCAACTGTTTGCTCAGTCTTGTACCATTTTGCTTTCTGATCACAGAATGAACATCAGTTTTCAGAGCTGTACTCTAGGTGTCATGAGTTTGGTAGATGAGAGAATCCTATCTGTGGTTTGATTTAAAGATGGCATGTATAATAATGTGTGTTGTTAGAAATGTAATTATGGAGGATTGCATGTGTGAACAGGATTAATAGAATGTTTCCTCAACTTTAAAACTACAAAGCTATTACATTTGCAATGTACATTATCCATAAAATAATTATTTTCACGAGTATCTATCCTTTCTAATCTTACTTTCACATGAAGGGAACTTCCACAGAGACTTTAATAAGCTATCACTTTCGTCATGATTATCCATTTTCACACACTGTACATTATTTTTGAAGAAGGTACTTTATACTGACGCATAAAGCTAAAAGTAGCAATTTAAAAAAAAAACAAAACAAAACACTGGTTTCTTTTCAGGGGCTCTTTTGACACATGAGTTGTTAAACACTTGTATGTCAGGTAGCGTAAGGTCTACACTTTTCTGTATGCTTCAGTTTTGAAAACTATCCCCCCTGCCAAATTGAGTTTTTAGAAAATCAGGAGAGCTCTCGGTTTTGGATGGTGCTGGTAGATCTGGGACATTACATTCATTGTCATATTCCTTCACACCTGTATTTGGGAAGGGTTAAATGGGCAATAAAAAAGGGAAGAAGTCCTCTTAGAAAGGTTAAACTTCCCACTCTCAACAACCTGATGTACGAGGTATCCTCTTTGAAAAAGGTTGTTAAACATGAGTTTTGTTTACATGTAATGTCATGCAGTTATCAGCATAATCAAAAACTTATTTAATCCTTTTCTAATTCTAAAGTGATTAGCAAGGGCTGAGAAATCACCTTATCTCACTAAAACACAGGTACGAACACAGAGTAAATATTTTGGTAAACAATTATTCTGCCCTTGCATATTCAGCAGTGTGCTAAATTATGCATAATCTTGCATAAGTAATAAGTGAAGGTAGCTTAAATTCAGGGTTTTTTTACCTGACCTATTTCTTTCAGTGCTGTTAGCTTCTTAAATCATGTATGAGCTTTCCGTAAGGCTTCAATGAGTAGTTCTAGTGGAGAGACTTCAGTAATAAATTTCAGGAGAAGACAAGTTTTTTGACAGGCATAATGCAACACATACAGAGTTTGGAACTCACACTCTGGGAATTTAGAGCAATCCTTGCAAAGCAGCTTTTCCCTGTTACATTAATAGAGAAAATGAAGTATGAAAGTCCTCAGGAATTACTGCTAGGTGTAATTTAAATAATTTACCAGAAGACAGTTCAGCACATGCATAGAACAGGGGCATACAGAGTTTGCCATAAGCAGTTTATAAATAAACTATATTCTGCTGAAGTAAGTCAGGCATAAATTATAACTATTCCTTTTGTGGCTATACTCTGTTCCTCATTGTAATAGTTATTTAAAAAAAAAAAATCTGGGTTATGACCTTCTACTAGAAATCATAGGCTGTGCCTGCCTTGTACCTTGCTTATGAGCATGCTTACATTTAATAGTTTGGCTGCTATGAGATCAAAGTAAAATTACTATTGCTACGGGAGAAAAAAAAAAAAAGAAAGTGCATTACATTTCTATAAACAGAAACTAGGTAGAATTTTGTAGCTCAGCGGAAAAAGGAGTGTTCAGTGCCAAAGACCATTGACTAGCATCTGACCATTTCATGAAACCCTTATGCAGTTTTTTAATGTGTTATTCTATTTCTAGCCTCAAGTGCTGAAAGTTAAAATGACAGAATAACTTGAAAGTACCAATAGAAAATATGAAACTAAGATACTAGGAGCATGGAGAGGGTACAGAATTTGTTAAACGCACTTGTAGAATTTGTTAAACACACTGGATGGTTCCTATTACTGCATAGGAGCGGCAACCCTAGCCATTATGGCTATCAAGGACTGTTAGTATTTACCAACCAGAAATGTTTTCATTTATTTTGTCAGTGTTCAGAAATAAGAGTCTAAGGTGAGAGGTCAGATGATCCAGAGACGCTCATTGATTCTTGAATACCAAATTAAAAATATATTAAATATATTTTATTCTGACACCTATAAGTACTGCATAAAGAAATACATGAAAATGATTTAATGTTGTTTTCTCCTTTTTATATTATTCTCCTTTTCATATTATGTGATATCTGATTCCTGTTGAGCACACATGAGCACAAATATTCTATCTCTGGTCTTATGTATTTCACCTTCTTGTTTTTTAATATTATGTACATTTCTTAGTTTACTCTTAATTAACTCCTCTTGTCCATCTAATTATGGATAAAACATTACAGCCACTGGAGCTCATAAGCAGTCACAGGTCAGAAAGAAGGGTTCGCAGTCTTTCTCTCATTTTGAGCAAAAAAACTAACTAACTCACATGCTTAAGTAAGTCATTAAAGATATTTTCCTCAGAAAAAAATGTTTAAGTCTCTGTCAGAATTTGGGGGTTTTCTGAATGATATTTACTAACCTGTTTTACATGCAATTTTGTCCAAATATAGAAAATCTGAGACTTTCTGATATTTCTGTAGAGTTCTATTGGCTAAAATATTATTTACATTTTCATTGTTTGCATAATTATATTAATATATGCACAATAATACCATTTTATTTTAACCTAATTATATATGTATATAATCACATCAGTAATTGCATTGATTAAACACATATATGTATTAATACAGCTACACAATGTATAAAGTCCGTACAAATAATTCAAGCTCTTCCTAACCTAGCATTCGTCAGCTCACCCAAGTCCTCTTTGCAAAACTCATGCTAGACTAAGAATTAACATGGGGAATAGGTTAAAAATGCCCGTGGTTTTGCTTCTCTCCTTCTAAAAATATTTACATAGAGGAAGCAGGGGAATCCGCATGCCGTGGGGAATCCTAGCTACCCCTCCCAGACTGCCTGGGTGGGGGTGAAGAGCTGTCTGTACTTCAGCTCCCTTTATCCACAGCACTGTGGGTAATTTTGGAAGTCCTCGTTCACAACAGTCCAGCTTCCACAGTGATTTAGGCTGGGTTGTGCCCCCCCCCCCCCCCCCACGAGTGGCACTGAAATTCGCTCCCATTTAAGTGAGCAAAGCTTTACATGAGTGCAGTCAAGTGCAGGACCAGACCTCATGACTCAGATTCTGCTGGTGACTCTGGTCGTATTCTTGAGATAAACCACCAACTTAACTGTTTCTTTCATAGGTTCGTACTTGTCAGTTGTTCATTATGGTTTAATCTGGTTTTCCTAGAGTAGGGACAGGGTTTGTGACAGCTGCCATTTGGGATGGAAAATCCTCAGTCATGTTTCTGATAAATGGAAAGGTATTTTCCAAGTCCAGAATTGATATGCATATGCAAAAATTCCCTATACTTGGCCATTTCCCCTAACTATACTTTGAATGTGCTGTACATTTCATTTTCTTTTCTAAGGAAAAATTGACTCATTATCACTCCGGTTAAAGCAGTTGTCTTTCCTAGCACAGAGGCTTTTTCCATTATTAAACTGAACCGTTAGAAAATTAAGTAATGTTATCAAGAAATTTCTCCTTAATATGCAATAAATATAGGTTGTTGGAATGATAAAAACAATTTAGTTCAAACAATTTAATTAACATCCTTACAAGGATCCCTGAAAATAAAGTGCAAAATAAAATAAAATCACTGTCATGATCCTGACCCTGTGTTGCAAATTAAAAACACAGTAGAGTGTCATAAATTTCAGCAGCTCAATTTGGGTTCACTTAATAGAACTATGACAAAAGCAAATGTTTTGTCACTTTCAGACTGTTGCCAGGAAAAATTGTAGTGCATAATTAATGATAATCCACTCTTTAATTTGTATATATAAAGGCACAGGAAGTTGCCACTGATAGCACAGAAATAATATCATTTTCAGTGTTAAAGCAGTAGAACTGTTTCATCTAAAACAACGAATCAGGGGAAGGATAATGGAAGGTGTCAGAGGCACAATAAATAAGATTAGAGTGGACAAGGAGAAGTGAAAAGTATTAACTGCATTGAAATTTTCAATTAGAAAGGCAAAGCAAATCCTTTATGAATCATCCCCTCCACTTTCTTTTAAACCTTTCTGAATAAATGCAGTTGAATTGCCTGAATACTAGTTAGTACAAAACAAGCTCTTTCAAAGGAATGAATTATGGTTTTATGTCGTTACTCTAGACGCTTAAGTCATTTTTAAGAACACAGCTAGGCTTCAAGATCTTGAACACCTGTGTTTGAAAAGGCTAGAGGTAATTAGCTGGTCACCTTTCTAAGGAGACCTGAAATATCAGAACATTAGCTAAGCAATGACAAAATACATTATGTGCTGGATGCTATGAATCACATTGCTTTCCTAGTTTCCTTACATGGATGGTGTTTCTAGGTAATGCATCCTGCTGAATATGAGGACTACAGAAAACCCAACAGAAGCTGAATGATTAGGTGAAGACAGTTTTCATCAGCTTACCTCCGATATACTTGTAACATGAATTGACATTGAATTTTCTCTGTAATGAAGCAAGTTTATCCACACGAGCCTTCTAATTTTGTCCCTCTTTTTGTGCTTAGAAAATGTTACAATTGTTTCTTCTGCCCAAGGACAATCTCATCAGCCAGGACACGAAGGCAGACTCAGCAAGCAAGAGGGACTGTGATTTTTAAAGCAACTGCAGAACAGGAGGTGTTAGGAGTCCACTCAGCGCTTGTTACCATGCCTACACATTGGGTATTTTTTCTCTTTTGAGGCAGTAGTCTTGGGATCATCATCATCTCGGAACTGTAGGACTTTGACCCTTTTGGCTTGGAGCCATGATTTATACCAAACCTTGGTCTGCTATCTGAGTGACCAAGACACCTGCCTTGGTGCTTTGCCACCCAAAGCATAACCACATTGCTAGATCTCTTATGATCATACATGAGGAGTAGCTTCAGGATCTCTTATGATCATACACGAGGAGTAGCTTCAGAGTGGAACATTTTATAGATACCACTAAGTGTGCTTTACATCTTCCTAGTATAAGTTTTGATTTTTACCTTTTTTTTTTTTTAATTAACTGTAATGTCTTGCAGTTCTGAAAATAATTGCCAATTACTGTGTGAACCACGTAGGAGTCATGGCAAAATACCAAGTCCTCAACAGGAGTTATTTAGGGATGCCTTTAATATACCTAATCAATGTGCATGCCACACTGTTTCCAAGAACGGCAAAAGTTGTTCAGTTTCTTGTCTTTATTAGAATCCTTTTGGTGTCTCAGGTTCCCAGGATCCTGCACTGAAAACATGAAATGCTGCTAAAGTTATTATCTTGTATATACTAAGTAATATCGACAAAACTTTCTCTTCCAGCTGTGAAGAACTCGTGTGTTAAACAGACTATTCACAAGACCTGTTTTCCTGTAATAAACCTAAAAAAGGATACTCTAATAAGCATGCTTTCTAAATACAATACTTAAGTCTAGATGGAATTTCAGAGCAATATTTCATGCTTCTTGTCAACACATAAGGAGAAAATGCTGTGTCAGAGACTCAGCATGGTAGGAGAGGTGAAAGTAAGAGGCAGTCCAGAAATTTATTAGTTACAGGGGCACTATGGCTATATCTATGCTAATAAACTCAGTGTACAGATGCTGCTATCCTCCACAACAGGTTGTCTGTCGCCAAGCTGCCTGCTCGCTGTGGCCATTGGAAAGTTCAGCTTCTGTGTGACACCCATGAAGTCATATAGAGAGCGCTGGTAGATGTAAACCATTTTCTTAGGTTAGAGTTTGGAGAACTGTGAGCCACTTCCAAACAACGTTCCAGGGACCGTTTAATTTACTAGCACAGATGTAGCCTATAGACCCGCTCCCTCCGTTTTTATATTAGAAACATAGTATGTCATAAGAGGAATCAAATGAAAGTTGTAACTCTAGTCCACTCCTACAACTCATCTCACTCCTGCACCATGAACTTTCCCAGTTGGGTTGAATAGATGGATGATGTGATGAGGCACCTCTTCAGAAGTCCCCTTAGCCCTCAGGAGCAGAACTGATGAACTAAATCCCTTCTACCTTTTATCTTTTAGTTGTCATCTTTGTCAGCACGCACCATTAGAATCAGAAGCAATTAGCTCCACTGCATGCTGTACTTACACTCTCTAGTGTTTGTTTTCTGCCCAGCTGAACCCCTGTGTCAGCCGAATGCTGACACCTGCCTTTGACAGACAGATTCCACCATCCCTAAATGGATCCACCTCAGCGTATCTGCTACACTTGCACCTAAGCACCATGTCACTAGCATTCAGAATGACCCCAGCAGTCTTCCAGTTTGCACTCTTTCTGGCCTTATCCAAGTAGACTTACTCAGTGTCTCCTCATTAAGTTTTCCTGCTGCTCTTTTAACTACTGGATAGATGTAAAGCATGTCAAGAAAAGTTCCTTTTGCTGTAGCATGACATTGAAGTTTTCTTTGAGCAGTTGTGAGAGACGACATCTTGCGTACATTTCTTACCCCAAAGAGGTCAGCTTCAGTGTTAATTGACCTGTTTAAATTTGGTAGTAGAGGTATGGAACAATCTGGTAAACTTCTTCCCTGATTCCTTTCCATTCTGAAATTCCAAAGCAGAGAATAATATTAAGAAACCTGAGAGCAAATAGCCTTCAAACCTGAAACCCAATAAGTTAAAAGCTTTTAAATGTATAGGAAGAAATAAAATGTGAATTTAATAACTATCTTAGTGCATCTACTTACTGAGGAAACTTCTGTGTGAAATTTTAGGTGGAATGGGGAATGCTGAACCAACCAAGAGTAAGGATCAATATTTTAATTTACATAGGACATTTACATTGTGGGTGAGATAAATGGCTGGATATTTCCCTTTTCGTGTTATAGGAACCATCTCAAAGAGGCTGGAGTGTAGGCAATTAGTTTTAGTGTCACAGGTAATCTTAAAAAGCCCAACAATTTTAACTGCTACCTGTGCCTGTCTTCTATCCTCAGCTATTCATCCCAGCATTTTAACAAATTTCAGTTTACTTGTTCATACAGGAAACTTTTACAACATGCGATCTAAAGTCGGTTCCAAATATGGTATTTCTGTGAATATATTTTAGTAACTCTAGCAAATGTTTCTAATTTTGTAGGAAATGGGGCTTTTTCCAGCAGCATTTATTCTCTTCTCACAGCTTCTGTGAAATTGTGTAGGTCTTTGTGACAATTCCTCACCAGACCTAAAGACTGGGCATTGTATTTCCTCTGTGGGTCTTATATGTGTGCTTGTGTATGCAACAGAAATAAAAATGTGCTACTAACGACAAAAATTTCCCTTTAAAACCCCGCTTTAGTGACTAGTCTCTGGTACTGGTAACTATGTTTGAGTTAATGGAGTGGCATTTGGTTGGAAGGCTTTGCCTTCCCCAAGGAAAGATTACCCTAAATGTGAACTCCTAAGTCTCAAGTACCGTGTGCCTCCACATGCACTTTTGATATGACATCTGTGATTTTAAAATATTGATCTTGTTTTCCTTTGTTTGTGTAAAAGTCCATATATAGAGAGTCATTTCTACCTGGACTATCCTGTAGATTTCTTCTTCTTTATGAGTTTTCAAGCAAGATTCACCTTCCAAATTTCTTGCAAGAGAAATAGATATCTCAGTATCAAAGGCCTTTGACTTTATAGGCGTGGCTTATATTATTATTATCAAGATTAATATCCCTGGGTATTTCTCAGTAAAGACAACTTGGTTGCACATTAATACATCCTTGTGCAATTCTCCCCAGCAGACCACGGAAGAGGATGTCTGTCTGGCCAAGCCCAGGTTTCAAACATTGCAGTTAGGTGTCACCACAGGGGATGCGCTGCCCATGCTCCACTTACAGTACCCCATCCTACTCCTCAGCATATCAAGCAGGTCCTGCTGAGCTTTTTGACCATGGCAGCCTGAGCCTTCTGGAAACCAGGCAGCAGCAAGTCCCCTATCTCCAGCAAACTCTCCAGCGGAGCTTGCAAGATGCTTGAGCCCTGCAAGGCCCCTTTGGGCTGGGGAAGGGAGGAGAAGGCGAACTGCTTGCCCAGCTGTGCCCCTGGGAACTAGAGAGCTAGCTGTAGGCTTGCTAAGCAGGTCCTCATGCCCCTGCTTGCCAGCTGGTGCCGACTTGCTGGCCAACTGCAGTAGGACCTGGTTATGTACAATGAACCGGCTGCAGGAGTCACCTGATCATCATGGAAGTCATAAGGAAGGAAGGGAATAAGAGGAGAAAGGAAGGAAGGGAAAATAGATATATTCCATAAATATAATAAATATTCCATAATACTTTGGTAAGCCTAAACCAAGAAATGTATCCTGTGTTCAATGTGCTAACGAAGCTCAGCATCACAAAAGCTGGCGAATGATCACTCTTACATTCACTCACCAATTTATACCATGGAGAACCGTGAAGCTACGGGGTTGGGATGGCTAGTACATAAAAATTTAAAAAGTGAGAGTAACTTGACAACAGAAAGAGGCTCAAACATTATTTTTCTTGTGCTCAATCCAAAAGTATGCAGTAATTTTATATTTCTGTGTCTATGTGTGTGCATGTGTTTGTACATTTGGATGTATGTAACAGCTTTTATCCTTCTAAAGTACAAAATGCTTTCTTACTTTCTTAGCAATAGTGACACTGCAGATAATGATTTCACTTCTCCTACGTATACTTCTGTTCAAATTCTACTGAGTTTCTGAAGTACATTTTAAAACACAATTTGGACAGAAAAGCATTTGCATGCTACTAATTTATACACATATAAGCATTTGGAATAGGAAGACTTAATGTATTCCAGCTATTGCATAGCACCTTGCATAACAAGGTCCCAAAAATGGTTCACGATGTCATAGTTTGGTTTTTGTGCTTTTAGGTATGCATGCCTTTTGGTTTTCAAAGATGTGTAAGGCAGTGGTGTTCCCTCTCTGCAGTCTTTCCTATTAGGCAATAGAATATACTGATTGATGGATGAAGAATTATTTAAAACAATTATTTTTTCCACAGCTCTTTCCCACCTGACCTGCAAAATATGGAGACAGAGCAGAATTCTGAGAAATGCTCGGCTGTTTGGGCTGGACTTCTGTTTGTGCTTTAGGAAAAGGTTTATAAGGTCTGCTCATTATACGCCTAAGAGAGCGTATCTGGAGTGGGGGAGGGGGCAAAAAGGACTCCGAGCCACTTTAAATACTCTTGCTTTCCTGAAGTCTGTTGTGAATGAGTCTCCTAACAGCACTGGTGTAATTGTGATTGCAGTGATAGGGAAAAATGAGCTCTTCAGTGTTGCCTTAACTCAGCTCCTCTACAGCCAGCCTGCTAGTTCTTTACAGACATCTCCTCATGCCTCAGAGCAGCACTGGATTTGCAAATTCTGCTCCTGAGTTTATCCCTGGAATTTAATTGAACCTTTCACTTTCATCATAACAAAGATATTTGCAATACCTTAATCCAAAATCCATACGCTAAAGACTCAGTAAACTACCTTTTTTTCCTTGGATATTCAGAAGGATTTTATATCTCTATGTGAATAATATCTCTCTGCAAAGTGGCTAATAGTTTCATCTGCTTTTATATTAGCAGTAATAATAATGTTGCAAAAGAAACCATTTTTGGCAATACAATTGAGAGGTTTACAGCAGTCATAGCATTTAAGATCCCATTTTAACACAGCATTTAAGCACACACTTACAGCAAATGATCTGAAGCAGCAACGCTGGGGCAGAAGTACCGGAGGGCCTTTTAAACAGTGACCCACATACCCCTTTGGAGGACGTCCGATATTTTAAAGTTGTTTAGATACTGTCCTGGAATAATTTGAGATACAGAACTCTTTATTTTGGGGTCAGCCCTATGCTATGGTAGTTTGACCATCACAAGGGTAGCCAGGTATGACGTACAGCCCTGAAGGAAAGTGCACGTAGACCTATACAGCTTCTCTGTGGATTATTTTCAAAGACCACACCACAGAGTCTGCTGCCCACCACTGTACAGTTTTACCTCACAAAAAAGGCAGTGTCAGACAACCAAACAGAGCATTTAAACTGGAATCTTGTGAGATCTCCATTCCTTTGCCCTCTCACTTCACCGTCCGTTCTTTCCCAGCTCTCCATTTTGACCACGCCACAATTCTCAGGAGGTTCTGTGGCTACCTTTGCTATGAGACTTAACGGATTAAAGGCCCCGCAAATAACCTAATCTTTCTGGTAATACACTGAATGTTAAAGTAAAATATTATATATCTGTCAAGACAGACAGATCTGGTAAGAAACCAGGTCTGTGTACATGCTCAAATGTACAGAATATGCAGAAAATCATAATGCAGCTAAAGATTGAGGAGCCTGGAGAGTGAAGAATAAGTGGAAAGTGATTAAATGGTAAGTGATATCTTAAAAGCATATGAGAGATTTTAAAAGGATCCATGCAGAAAACAAAGAGCTATTAGTTAAAAAAGGTAAATTGCAGATAGCACTACTCTAATATCAGTCCCACAATAGCCATCAGAGATGAACCAGTAATGTAATTTCTTTTAAATGGATGCTATTCTAGTCACACTTATCATCTGCAGAGAAATATTTCTAATATCTATACCAGATGATAAAACTATTTTCATTTATTATTGTACTAGATTTTTTTTCCAAGGTTCCTACCACATTTTCTTCTTTCTGCATGTCATTTTTTGCTTCTATAGCAAACATTGATCTTGCAAAGTTGCCTCATTTTGATCTTTTTTTTATATAAGACTCAAGCGTTAATAGAAATTTAAGAAAAGGAAATATTGTCTTGCTTCAAAAATGAGATAAGCCTTTCTGAATTTCAGCCTATTTGTAAACACAGATATAAATCCTCAGTATGTGATGTATATTTATAAAGTATAATTTAGATATATCTAAAGTAAATACTTTTAGTAATTCCTATGGTAGTCAATACTTCTCTCACAACATTTTAACAGGACTATCTGGTTTACTTATTTCCAAATGAAAAAAAAAAAACAACTCTAAATAATTTTCAGAAATGGATTTCTGTTGAGTTAATGAGTGATGGATCATGGTGAAATAATGCAATAAGGACATACCATGGCCTTTTGGGAATAAAGCAGGGTTTTTTTTTCCATTTTGTACATTAGAACCACTTTGTAGATCAGACTTCATCTCCATTCACAGTGGCGTTTAACCCCACTGTCTGATTATTATGCTTCTGATATAAATACACCAAATGTTAGCAGCATTGGAGAAGACATAAATGAAACCCAACATTAGTCCCGTGATAGATTCTATAAAAAGTTGGCTGTGTAGCCAGCTGAGAGGAGTCATTTCTGTTTTCCAGTCTGTAATTGGAGAATAAGAAGCACTATGTTTCCAGGCCTTGAAAGCTTGTTTTATAATGAGACTAACAAGCTAAAATCATTTATTTTATCTGAGAGAAGGTAGGGACGATTTGACTGTGATCTATGAATACCTGTGTAAGGAAGATATTTCTGGTTGTAGAAGGTTCTGTAATCCGGTAGAATAAAGTGTAATGAAATTCTGTTTGAAAACTCAAAGCTCTACACATTCAGACAAATATTACAAGAGAAAAGTCAATTTACATTGGAATAACTAAGCTAGAGATCTCTTGGATTCTTTATCACTGTGTAGGATACATGCTTTGCACTGAAAAAAAATGATAACAACCTTTACTTCCCGAGGGGTTTATTTTATGGTCTTGTGCCTATCTTCATGAAACAAGCCTTACCCTTCTTGCAGTAAAGCAGTTGGGTTCATTGAGGCAGAAGAACAAAATAGTCAACCATAGTTTTCACCAAAGAGATTTGGTATTTGTATATTTATTTAAAAGATGAATACTGACAAGGTATTATTTTCCCTTAACTAGGTCTTCCCTTCTACTTAATGTGTGATTGCAAGTATAGGAGATTCAACTAGAAAATTCTGTGGTACACTGATATTTCTGCTTCACTGTTAATTGTAATATCTGGGGGGTTTAGTATAAGTTACTTTTCCTATTTAAATCAACTACAAGCCTTAATATTTGAGATCTTTTTCTATAGGATGTACAAAGAGATGTCAATTTCTGATTTAGTGACTGCTCTTAAGGAAAAAAAAATATTTAAAAAATGTATACAATTCTGCTGCTGTGAACAAATGCATATCAAAAAAAGGAGATAAATAAAATGACCCTTTGTCATAAAAATCTATATATTCCATTGCCATAAATCATCTCAAAATTTTCTCACTTCTTACCTCCCTTTTCAGTTTGAGGTCCATATGTTTTGAATATGTAAGTAAGTACTGTAAAACTTTTCAGAAGGTAGTATGTAAAACATTTTATATCAACTAAACTATAAAGAGAAAAAAATTAAACCGAATAATTGAAAAAAGAATAGAAATCAATCAGTAATGTAAAATGGAATACTTTTTCAAACGAATGCAGTTTAAGTATCCCAGTTTTAGACACCAAGCGGTTTTGAAGTAATTTTTAAAGAGTATTAAGGTAAAATGCTTTACTCTTTAAACTTGATATTATTACACTTTAGCCGAAGCATGCCAATTCATTCTACAAGTCGTTAGAAATTTTTTTCAAATTAGTCATGGTAAATTCATTTTTCCTCCTTCACAATCAAAGCGTATCCTACCCCATCTCCCTTGAGCTTTTTATCTTTAAGAAAGTCCCAATCATATCACACAAAAATAACTCTGGTGTTTCCACTTTCAATAATTGGATGGATAGAATAAATAAGTCCTTGCCCAGATATCAGTATTTGTTTTAAATTCACTGTGTTTTTCTCTAGATTGGAGTTCCATGAAGCCATCTGATCTGACTATGAAAAAAGTGATTTTATAGTGTTTAAAATATAGAACATATCAGGTGCCGAGAGTTTACATTGATCTAATGCATTGAAAATGTAGAAGATTGTGTGCTGGAAGACCATTTCAGAGATTTGACTGTTTTAGCGCTTCCACTCACAGACTGTAGTGATATCCCATTCCTGAAAAACAGATACCTGTAAAACACCTTTTAAAACATCATTTGAATTTGCCATTAATAAAGCATTAAACACTTTTCTCAGTGTGTCTGCTGAAAAGCAATAAGGAAAGTGATTGTACTTTCTAATAAAATACAGATCTTTCCCGATTCCCAAACCAGAATTTACTTATAATGCCATTTTAAAAATTTTACAGTCTTGTGAAAGTAAAACCATTGTTTCTTAAACAACTCCACCAGTTTAGGCTGCAGAACATAGTGAACAAAATCAAAGTAGTATCATAAACGATGCCAATGATTTGCAATGGCAGAGAAGAACTTTGCTCCCGGGTTTGCAGGACAAAGGCTGGAAGATGCTCGGCTGGGAGGATGTGAGGGAAGGGGAGAAGCGAGGCTGCCTCCCACGCAGCCCCTTCACCCTTGATGAGTTAGGCAGAGGCTACAGAGCTTTAGGGTGTTGAGGGTAAAGAAACAGACCTCTCTGATTTTTCATACACTGAGTAGTCTCCATCCTCTTTTATTCAGTACAGAGTTTGCGATACAGAAAAGCATTGGACTCCAGATGCGTATTTCCACATGTGTTTATATATGTTGCCTGCCTCAGCAGATGTTTATATGCATATATACGCACACAAACACATGTACAAACATGTCTTACAGCCTGCCATTGAAACCTAGTCAAGCAGCCTTTCAGTCATTTATTCAAGTCGATGCTTCAGAGTCACTCTGTCTTTTGAGTCACATCTAAGACTGTTTCTGAGCATCACATTTAAAAATCTGGGTTGTTAGAGGCACCTTGTTGAAAAGTCGTGCAATCTGCAAACACATCAGAATACCAAACAACTCATGGCATTTTTGTGGAGAGTAAAAAACACTGGCCACAGTGAACTGTCATATTCCAGCTGAGTAATTCCTTTCTGCTTACTCATTTTCCTACTATATTCTCAATAGTATTCTTGGTATATATATGTTAAATCTTTATACCCCTGTTGTGGTTCTGTTCCAATGACAGAATGGGAAAAGGGAATTTTTACTTTTCTGTATTGGCAGTGGAATAAACACAAGGCAGAAATCCTGTGAAATGTTTTAAGCTAGATATGTATGGGCACTGATTGATTTATTTTTCTCTGTTTATGAACACTACTCACCCCAATAGTGACATAGAAATAATTAATATAAAGAAGCAACGTGTTCCCACTTTTTACTTTTGCTAATAACATTTTGTTTAATGGGTGTGTCAGACATTCGTACAAAATAATGAAATATTGAAACAGAGATATTGAAAAATGTACCAGACTGCCTCAAAGTTATTTGTTTTGAACAGTTACACATATTAATTTATCTGCAGCCCAGAAAATGATCCAAGACAAAGGAAAAGTGCTTTTGTATTTACTTGATGTTGGTATCACCCAGCATAATAGTATTGCCACCTCACCAATAAGGCAAAAAACCCCTGTTAACATAACTCAATCCAAGTTCAGATGGAAAATATGAAGTACTCCAATGGACTACATGCCCTTGGAAAGCAAAAAGAGTGCAATTCCAGAGTGAGCTAAACCTTTCAGAAGCTCTACCCAAAGTCCTCTGACTGTGGTGGTAGGACTTGTGGCACAGGTAATCATTTAACCGCTGAAAATATCTAAGGGTCTCGGACCTAGGACAGGTACTCTTTTGCAACAGTCTTAACACCAGACTGCATGTCTGGCAGACGTCATGGCAATTTTATTCCGACAGTAAAGCTTTCTTGGCAGAATTTTTTATTAGTGAATTAGAATCAGAATTTGTTCCACTTGCACTGTTTATAGTAAAGAAAATGTAGGATTTGGAGTACTGATCATGGGGCTTGCATTTACTGTCCTTCTTGCTCTTGTATTTGACTGTATATGGAAAACAGTATGTTTGTTTTCTTATTGGCATGTTAGGTATGTTTGTATTCCATCCAGAACTGCTGGGCTATTATTAGACAACTCTCAGTTTTCATATTATTAGAATGTACTGTAACCCTGAGAAGTATATTAAATTACAAGGTGTAATGGGAATCCATCTTACTCAGCCCTCCATAATTCAGCTGTCTTGGGGCCAGTTGAGGAACAGGGTGGATTTTGGTTAATACCTACTTAAGTATTTGTTAGTAAAGTTGCAGTCTTCCACTTTTTCATGCTTTGGTTTCAATATGCTTATGCGTTATCAGATTTTCACCTGTTACTAAAGGATAGCATTCACATAGCCTTTTTTCTTCCTGATCGGTAACCCTAGGATGTGCCTTGATGGGCCACAGCTGTCAATCAGAGGCAGCCTGTACTGCTGTCGAGTTGTACCGGAGAGCATTCCTCCACACCGCGTGTTATTGCCTGTACTTGTCCCCAGCCACAGAACAGGTTGCCACATCGGCCCCAACCGTGGAGACGTAAATTGTTAGAATTTTATTGTCATATGTATTACCCTGCTATAAAGAGTGTAATTTACCTATTCAGTTAACATAAGCCATGGTTGTAAGGGCTGCCATTTGATTTTCTAAACTGCATGAGCATTCATAATCAACTTGTAAAAACTGGGCCATGATGCATTAGGAGCTATTAAGCCACCATTTACAAACACTTTGAAATACCGCCGAGTTCCTTTATGCTTAAAAGAGGAAATAACTGATGTATTTCAGTTTGGTAACATTTGATAAATTCATGCAAGGAAAGCCTAAAAGCACTGTTAATTAATCAAAATCAAACTAATGGAGCAACCGCATTTGTGAATCAAGGGGGAGGGGAGATTTTTAATAGAGCTCAAGGGAGTCAGACTCCCAACTTCCGCTGAATTTAAATGGGAATTTGCTGCCTAGATGCCTTGAGTGTTTCTAAAAAATCCAGCCTAAATCACTGTTTGTGTAGTCCTTTCTCATCCTCATTTAGAAGACACTGTTGGTGAAATAACAGTTATTATTTAATGGCACATATTGGCTATATGCATTTAGCAAGCTGTTGTGTCATATGAACATTAAAAGCAAGTGAGTTCCACTTTTCCCTAGAGTTCCTTCAAAATAAACAGATTTTATGATAGTCTCTAGTTTTTCAAATATACCTTTCTAAACGAAGCTTACGAGAAAATTCAAAGGTACATTGAGCGAAGTCGTGGACAATAGTGTGGAGAACAATAAAGAGTTCAGTGTTTCCTGTGGAATCTTAAAAGAATGCATCCACTGGTTTGTGCTAAATGTAGATTAACTTAATCTTATAAGGACTTTATTGCATTAACATTTACAACTGACACCATTATTGGAAAAATATCATACATTTTGAACTAAAAACTCCTAGCCAAATCTGCAGCTATGACTTTCTTCTGAAATTTCTTCAGGTATTGAAGCCATTGTTAATTTTTTTTATAAATATTTGAGCATGATACCCATTTAGAGTTGCCTTGATTTTTGTTTAAAATATATTTTTTGGACTTTTTTTTTTCAGCAGAATAGTATCTACCATGAATACTTTGCTAATTTCTATCAAATGTTTTGCTTTCTAGCTTAAAAAAAACCAACCAAAAAAAAAAAAACCCAAAACCCAAACCAAACCAAAACCAAACCCACAAAACTGAAAAGTTCATGACTGCCAAATTTATGATTGAAAATACAATTATTATTTTTTTTATTTGTAAGTACCACTGTGGTGCTTGGCAGGGGGCGCAGGGTGTGTGCCAGACCTCCAAAACCGCAGAGCACTCACGTTGCCCAGGCTACGACTGACTGAACCCACTGCAAATCCTCTTCGGCTCATTCAGCAACCCCAGCACACTTTGAGAGAGGTGCCCGTTTCTGAAATGCAACTACCTGGAGATACGGCAGCAGTTCTAAATTAGCAAAAAAAAAATTGCATCTTCATGAAATCTTTGAAACCAGAAACTTCTGAACTGTTCAGTTGTTTTGTCAGAAAGACGGGGTGGAATAGAATGGGAGCGGCATATTTATGTTTCCCTTAAAAGTGATGGTCGTACTTTATCCCAGCTCAATCTGCAGAGAACTCCAGTTTTGTATTGTGCATTCCATGCAGTGCCTCACCCTTGAATTCAGACAAATTTCACTCTCTGACACACTTTAGCTTTTTGTTATACAATGGACTGCAAAAACTTGGCAGACCAATTATTATTTTTTTTAAGTAGTTATTGTTGATTTTTACATAGGCAAGATTTGCCCAATAAATAAATATAAATGATGAAACATACTGAACAGAGCCTTGAGCAGAACCATGTATTTTCAGACTCATGACCACAGGGCAAAATATATTCCATTTATAGGTACCTAAAATGACTTTAATGAGAAAAGATTTGGGAAGTCAAGGACTGTGTGTCTTTGCTAGGTATCTTTCCTGACTCAAGTTCTTATCAAAGGCATGCAGGAGTCTGAAAGTCACTCATTTTAGATAATAAATGTTGTTGTAAGTACTTCTTAGGCCATATTTTAAACTAATTTTTAAAAACTTCGTGTAGTGCTCTCTTGAAAGACAGGAGAAATTTTACAGAGGTCAAGACTCACTATGTTGATAAGTAAAGGTTATTTTAATCAATTAGTGCACATCAGGCTTACTTACTGACCGTGTTAAAGACAGTCAGAATGTGAGAAATGCCAGGGCAGTGATACAGTTTATTTCCAGAACAATTGTCTTTAATTGTACTTTATGAGTAAACCACACTAATTTTTTATTTTTTTTAGTCAGTACCTTCCACTGAAATCTTTACAAATGCTTTTCTGAGCTATTATACATGGGAATTTATAGTATGCTAATATGGTATTATTTGTTTGTCAGGACATGGAATATGACAAGCTTTCCTCTCAGTATTTTATATTTTTCAAACACCCACTACAGTCTAAAACTAAAGGTTACGTGAAAGAGTCTGCCAGAATTTTCTCACTTGTACACAAAAGTTGGGAGGTCACTTGTTTTGGATTAAAGGTACTAGGTAACAGGTTTTTAAGAGATTTGAAACTGATTTTTGAGAACTGTAGGTGGTGTGCTTTTGGATATCACAGAATAAACAAGAAAAATGCTGAATCATGTTCATAATATGTTCCAAAGTTACGTATGTACTACACAGTTACGCCTGGTGCTATGAAAATTTGTATCTGAATCTCTGGACATTTGCGTTTGAAAAACTGAATCCTGATAAATAATTTTTTCTGATTCATATAGACTCTTGGAAGAGCAACTTTTCTCAGGCTAGATTGTAAACACGTAAAACAAGTGTTTGTTAGTCAACTGGACCGTATCTACAATTCTTTTTAAGGATGCTTAGCAAGGGAATTGATTGGGGTTGATTGTTCACAGAATTGGCATTGGTTTTATTTTTTCCTTTATTATAACAACAAAAGAAGTATCCGTATTCAGGTTATTCTCACTGACTAGTTTTGTTTTGGATGTAGGCATGTACAGACTCTAGTAAAATCAATGACTCTAAAGTATTTAAATACCCAAAAAGAAATACAGAGAAAAAAAACAACTGGGCATTCCCAACAGTTCTATGCAGTGAGTAATTTCAAGATCCAGAATTCGGAGTTGTATTTCTAATCTAACTTACCATGGATAAGAACCATACATGTATAATAAAGGGACAGTGAGACAAGAGAAAAATGATAGTTTTAGACGTTGTTCTCTCAGCCTTCTCACTTCTGTTCAATGTCAGAAGAAACTCAGCTAAAATGTAAAAAGTTTATGACATTTGAACAACAGGGGAGAGAAAAGGCTGGGAGGGGGGGAATCGAGACTCAATGCTACAGTATCACTCTGCTAGTTAACGTTCAATAAAACTTTCACAAACCACCACAAATCACTCTACACATTTCATCATTTGAAGCCTTTTTATTCATGTTTTCTGAGCCCCTGAAGAGTCATTTTAATTCCTTTCTTGTGACATTTTCCTTTGAGACCCAGAAGCAGGAGAGTAAACTTGAAACCCTATAACAAAAAAGCATGTTTGTATTCTTTTGTTTTTTAGAGGGAAGTGGATAAAAAACTAAAAAAAATAAAATATAAACAGCATTCTATTTGTAAGAGTTGCAAGCCCAGAAAATACCTACCTAAACTCGAGCTACTCAATTTTTTTCTTTCTTTTATTGCGAGAATAACTTTGCAGACCTTGAGAACGCTACATGTGAAAGCCCAGCAGCTGGATTTTAGAGAGGTCTAGGTATCTTCAAATACATATCTTTGAAAAATCCTAGATAGTATATTTTCCTAACTGGCACTTCCCTTCCCGTCCCATACCTTCCCCACTGGACAGTGGAAGAACAAACTATTGCAAGACTCCAGCCTTCACCTACTTCTGAAACCCAGTTGCCTACCATTTCTTTTTCATGGAAATTGAGTTTCTACAAAGTCACATGGTTTGGTGTGGTTTTGTGGCACATTTTCCTGACTGAATTTTCTGATTGAAAAATCAAGATATCTCATTGTAGGTCAAAGGTCAGACCCTAAAATGTGAAGTTCCAGTCTGTTGAATAGAGCTTAATTGGTGCTTTCCCATAGTAATTCATTGCAATATGGCAGCAGTAGGCCAGACCACTGTTACTCTGATGTGTGAGGATCTCCAGCTGATTACATTACTCACAGAAAAATACATATTTGTGACCTAAGTAAGTTTAGGGATACCATGTAAATTAAGGTATTGAAGCAATATGCAGTCTGGGCATCCAGTGTGGAAAATCAGGGACTCAGTAATAACTATAAGATATAGGCAACAGGTTTCAGTAAGAAAAATCTATTCACCTGTGAATGTACTTGAAGTAAAGCTTTTCAGACTGGTTAAATACATCAAAATGAACTGCTCTAATGTAGTAATGCAAAAAGTTTTTCTGTTGATCCGAAAAAAAGATACATCTTTGATTTTGACATATTAAAGTCAAAATATTGGAATTTCAAAATCTCAGTTTGAAATCAGAGCTCCAGAAATACTGAAGTTTCCTGCACAGCAAAAAATTTTAGTTTTCACTTAGTATCATCCTAAATGATTATATTTGCTAAGGATATAATTATTCCTTATACATCAATGATTTTGCTATTTTTGCCTAAATATTCATTGTTTTAAACTCTATAAAGATAGCTAAAAGGGGCTACAGAGGCAAGTATTGCAATCCCTCCTTAAATTAATAAGTATTTCCTTTGCTTTTATTTGAGCACATGGAGTGTGTCATGATACAGTATGCTGACTAAAAAAGGAATATAGTCTGTCATTTGAATTGTCTCAAGTGCTGTTGTGAGGTTGTTTGTGCTGATCTGTAGGTAGTTCATGTCTTCCATAAGCAAAAGAGCATTCTCTTTCAATTAAGTGTATTTAGGTCTCATCAGGCATTCCTGGCATGTATGTAATGAACTCAATAAGAATCTGCACATGGAGGAGATGAAGACTCTGGCCAAAAATAGCTAATTTTATGACTCTTAATCGAGAGCTTCAGAGAAGTGTTTGGCTATGTTCCTCCCATTATTGCTAAAAATTAAGTCCTCAGTCTGGAAGACACAGATTCAGGAAAAATAACCAACATAATATTTCCAGTAGTTAGAAGACTTGCAGCTGAAAATGGGAGAGATGTGTTCAGCCACCCTCTGGCCAGGGAGGCTGAAGCCCTCTCACCACAAGCTCCTCTCAGAAAAGCACTCCAAGTACCAGGCTGAGACCAGGTTTGGCTATCACACCCGCTACCGCCTCTCTAGAATCAGGGCTGTTAGGCAGCTCCAAAGGCAAGGGCTGCACAGGGGGGGCAAAGAGAGCACACGAAGCTCGGGGGTGAGGGACGTGACCTGCAAGAGAATGCTCTTTTTTAGATTCTGCATTTTACTTTAAAAAAATCAGAGAATGATAAAGAGGATGATAAAGAAACCTCCAAGCAGAAACTGAAAATCAGATGATGGCTTTTCTAAATGAATGCTCCTGTGTGAAACATCACATACTCTTGCTTGATTTCTTTTTATTTTGCCATAGAGACCCTGTCTAACCTGTAGTCTCACAGTTGGGACACAGTTTGAAGTATATGCTCTAACTGTAAGTTTATCACCAGCTGTTTTAAGAGAGAAAATTAACTCTTTCCTCTTTTCAGAGGGGAGGATTTATGTGTTTAACTCAATGGGAAAGCTCAAATTACCATCCAGCCTTGCAAAAGAAGAGAGATCGGACCTCAGAGAAAGCTCAACTCTCCAGTTGCTGTTGGCAATAGGTGTCCTTACATTCAAATATTTGTTGCTGTGAATCCCATGAGATTAGAATAACTGGTTTGATTTACCCTGAGGAAGGCCAGAGTAACGTCCTTCAGATACTTAATAAATTAGTGCAATGAGAAAGTCAAGTCCGCTGTTCCATGGGACTAGGATAAGAAATATTACTTAGAAAGTTTGTAGGGACTGAAGTAAAATGGACTAAGAAGTTACAGAATATGCACCACCAAATGCTTAGGCAAGGACAAATATCTGTCTAGGATGGTTTAGGCGAAAAACATTATGTCAGACGGATTATATCATCTCTAAAGGCCTTTCCTGACCTTTTTTCCCTCCCTATGTTTCTTTAGGTTCCTATGGTGGGCCTGTGAATGCCAGATATTTTATGCCTCTTGTCATGTGAGTTTAGGGCATTTCTTTGCAACACAGTGTGGGGTATCTCAGTATGGATAATTAGCCCAGACAAATTACCGTACTAATTTGCCTATATAGCTTCCAGAACTGATGTTATGCTGCTTCTGGGATTCTTGGATGCCATCCACTTTCCTCTACACTTTCTATTTTCTTTACTATTTAAACTTCCATCCAGTTGCCAGCAGGTAATTGATGTTTCTCCACCCTTCCAAGTTCCCTTCTATACATTACCTCTAATTTTGGTCCATTGACTCTAAAGGATTATTAACACGCATAAGTCATATTTTAAGGACTTAGAAAAATGTGGAAAAGCAGAGTGGTTATAGTAACATTAATGAACTTAAATATTTTTTACACCTTCTTTTAACTCGTTGATGGTTATTTTGCATATATATTAGCTCCGTAATATGTATTTTATGTGTTAAAGAGAACATAAAAAAGGCAGAATGAAAAAAAATCTAAACTAGCAATTTCTTTTAATTTGGGCCTTCATTTAAAAAAAAAAAAAAAGAAAAAACACCTACAGCTCTGCTTGTTTTCATAAAAAATGCTATTTGTTTTGTGCTTTTCATTATTCGAGCTAGAAAGAAGTTGCTTTACATAAGTTGATGGCAAATGATGTGTGTATACATACTTCATATAGCCATTTGCAAGCAGGTAGTTACATTTATCTGTTAATTGTGAACCGACAGAGGTTACCGTGGTGGGTTTACCCTGGCTGGAGGCCAAGTGCCCACCAAAGCCGCTCCGTCACTGTCCATCCTCAGCTGGGCAGGGGATAGAAAATGTAATGGAAAGCTCGTGGGTTCAGATAAGGATGGGGAGAGATCACTCAGCAATTACTGTCATGGGCAAAACAGACTCAACTCAGGAAAATTAATTTAATTTATTACCAATCAAATCACAGTAGAGTAATGAGAAATAAAACCAAATCTTAAAAACACCTTCTCCCCACGCATCCCTTCTTCCCCGGCTCAACTTCACTACCCATTTCTCTACCTACTCCTCCCCAGTGGCACAGGGGGACAGGGAATGGGGGTTGTGGTCAGTTCATCACACATTGTCTCTGCTGCTCCTTCCTCCTCGGAGGGAGGACTCCTCACACTCTTCCCCTGCTGCAGCATGGGGTCCCTCCCATGGGAGACAGTCCTCCATGAACTTCTCCAACGTGAGTCCTTCCCATGGGCTGCAGTTCACCAACTGCTCCAGCGTGGGTCTCTTCCATGGGGTGCAGACCTTCAGGAGCAGACTGCTGCAGTGTGGGTCCCTCATGGGGTCACAAACCTCCTGCCAGCAAACCTGCTCCGGCGTAGGCTCCTCTCTTCAAGAGTCCACAGGTCCTGTCAGGAGCCTGATCCAGCGCGGGCTTCCAACGGGGTCACAGCCTCCTTTGGGGATCCATCTGCTGTGGTGTGGGGTTCTCCATGGGCTGCAGGTGGATATCTGCTCCACCATCATCCTGCCTGTGCTGGAGGGGGACAGCCTGCCTCACCATGGTCTTCTTCACAGGCTGCCGGGGAATCTCTACTCCAGCACCTGGAGCACCTCCTGCCCCTCCTTCTTCACTGACCTTGGTGTCTGCAGAGTTGTTCCTCTCACATCTTCTCACTCCTCCCTCTGGCTACAATTGCTGTTGGTGGGGTTTTTTTCCCCCTTCTTAAATACGTTACACCAGAGGCACTACCATTGTCACTGATTGGCTTGGCCTCGGCCAGTGGCGGGTCCATCTTGGAGCCATCTGGCATTGGCTCTGTCAGACATGGTGGAAGCTTCTGGCAGCTTCTCACAGAAGCCACCCCTGTAGCCCCCCTACTACCAAAACCTTGCCACACAAACCCAATACGGTTACATACAGTGTGTAAGTAAGTCTAAAATTACTGTATGAAAAAGTAGCTAGAGGCATGTTCTCATTCAATAAACATTCTACTCTTCTGCATGGATATTTCTGTGGGTTTTTAGCTTCTTGGATAAGTGTCACTGTTATAATCTTTTAATTAATATTGTGCTGTAGAGTGAAGGCATGAATGGATGCTACTGGCTGTTATTGCCATAGTGCCCAGAAGGATGCTACTGTTTTGCCAAAAATGTTCTGTCACTAATGTGAGGCCTGTTGACAGACTGTTGTTTATATGTGTCAACATGATGCCAAGTCGATTGTTTCACTACAGGAATCCTGGCTTGGCCCCAGTGGCTGTCTCAGATTTTGTAGACAAAAAGATACTTTTATAGTGGCAAGCGAAAGGGAACAGCTTTTTGGACTTTTATCTTGATCTCGTAGTAACTATTCTTTCATATAGATACTAAGAGGATTAATAATCAGGAAATTTTGCAGACAACTTGGTACATCATATTTTATATTCTCTGGACAGAGAAAGGACTTTGAATTTAAGCGGGGCTGTTAAGTGAGTCTAATCTAATTATTGTACTAGATGTTTAATCATATTAGTCAGAACTGAGCATAAAATGTTGCGACATGTTTGGAAGTGCATTTTAGTGCAAAAAGTACCTTGGTGTTCGTTGGTTTTTTTTTTTTTAATTGTTTCCTATTTACTCTGAATAAATAAATAGATTGTTTGTGGGTGGGGAACTGCATTGCAAATTTCTTAATAGGGACCTCGCATCCTGGGGTCACTGGATTCTAGACTCAGACTCCATTCTACAATTCTGTCTTGCATAGTATATGGAAAGTAAGAGGCTCCAGCATTTTAGAAAGAGGAAGCTGATCCTCCCTCTTTCCCCAGAATTGTTGATGTATTTTTAATAGTTCCTTTTGTCTGCTTCAGAGGAAGATAGCTGATTACTGCTCAGTATGAAAGCTTGATATTTATGTAAATATGTTCATTTAATGGGAGAAATCTTATATACCATTTAGAAAAGGTCATCTAATGCAATCTTTACTTTTTCCATCTTGATTCCTTCTCATTGGGTTATCTCAATTTCTCTCAAACTAACACTACTACTGGAAAAGTATCTTTAATTTCTTGTCCAAACCAGTGGAATGTTTGTTACAAGTAGATTGCCAACTGTCACTTTTGGGCAGAATCCTTAAATACATGGTCCTGTCGTCTAGTCAGAAAAATGTCTCCAAATCTCACATGAAAATGCCAGAAAAATCCATCACAAGGATATAGAAATTGTGTGAAAAATACCTCCAGCTTTTGATCATTCTGCCCAAGGCTCACCACATGGTATCCCAAATATTCATCGGAGATGCAAATTCTGCATAGCTGGTGCTATAAGTCAGTGATAATAATGAGAGTTCTGTGACTCAGAAATGTGATCAATCATATTTACATGTATCCTGGGCTGAACTGCACTACTGGAGAATAGACTGACAGTGTGAAGGACTGAGTCTTTCAAGGTGGGCTTCAAAGTGCCATCTAATAATGATATCGGGACTACTACTACTCATAATAATTTGTCAGTGCCAGGCCTGTATTTCTCCCCATAAAGGTCAGACTTTCAAATATATTATTCTGATAAAATATACTTCCTCTGTAACCTACAGACACAATTCAAATACTTTGGTCTTTTGCCCCCAGTCTTCAGGGAGTAAAACCTTTTCTCCTTTAAATCCAATAAGCTTGACATGTGAACATCTTTTCCAGTATGTGCAAGAGGGGTTTTTTAGAACCTTCTGCTATGTAGGCAAGTGACAAATCTGGTAGCTGTTTCAGTAGCCAGTAGACCACCTCCTACTTCCTGCCCCTGAACCCCACCTACAGCGTTCCCTGTGACTCAATATCCCTACCATCCTTAATGAACAACAGAAACTGAAAATGTACTGCTAAGTATTGCTACGAAAGTTGGATAAATTCAAGGCTGAGGAGCTTATCTAAAACACCTAGCTCCAGAGGTCTTAACTGTAGTATTGGTACCAGCACATTTCTGGTTTTCTACATCATATTTGGAGACAGAAGAGTTACTACAGTGAAGACCAGGCAGTTTTTCAGTGGACTTATCTGTCTTCAATGTACCAAGGCTCAAGCATAAGATGAGAGGTTTAGTGATCAATCGATATACAATAAATGCAGACTGGCTGGGTTTGCCTTTCATCCTCCCAAAATTTTTGGTTGCAGATATTTGTTGCACCTATTTAAAAAAGAATGTGGATTGAAAAAGGGGAGACAACGTATTTTCCTTTGTATAGCTTGATTCATACTGTTCTTTTTCTTTAAAACACTTCATTTTTTTCTTTATTTAGATTTTTACAAAACCAGAAAATAGCTTTGTTTTAAGGCTCTAAGAAAATGAATCTCTCTTTTCTTTTTTTTTTTTTTTTACTTAAATTGTGGTTGTGGAATTCTAAATTATGTATGTGGTAGAGTGTATGTAGTGAGAAAAGAGCAAATGCCAAATGAAGCCAATGACAGTTTTAAAATTCATGAAAAATCCAAGCTAAAATGAGAAGCATGAACACTATAAATCATTACTTCCTTGCCTCGCAGCCAGCTAATCCAAGAATCTGCATCAGTTTTATTTTGCCAGTTGTGTAATCTCACACAGCCCTTGAGCTTTTGGAAATCCAACTAGCTGGTGAGGAGTTCGGTTCTGGTCCACCCTGCCTGTATACAGAGCATTCTTCCAAGAGGTAAGGTATATAAAGATAATTTTATTTTAGGCCACTCCTCAGTCACAGGGGAAGGGTGCACTTGCTGTCTGCACATGTTGAAACTGGTCAACCTTCTCTTGGCTTGCTCCATGAGACGGAGATGTGGTCCCACAGGAACTGAAGATCTGTCTCCCCATTTCCAGATGCATTGTAGGTAGATCAGATGGATTTTCTAGCCTCTTTAGGGGATGAAAATATATGGATATCACATATCACCAGGTTTCTGTTCTCACCGTGACAATGTGACTTTTGCAGATAGCCTGCTGTTCCTAACACATCTCAAAGAAGAGGTGTTTCAGTCTTCAGAGTGAGAAAGAGTTGCCTTTGACTCATCACTGGCTTTTGACAGTTTTGCTGAACTAGGGCCAATAGTTCCTTATTTTCTACTTGCTTAAAATCACAACATATCAAGTTGCATTTGTGTGAATAACATGCTTTGGAACGCTTATTAGCAACAACTAAAATTTAATGGTGTAGTTAATTTATCTAATGTTTAAAATTATTTACCAGTTAAAGGATTTCTCTCCTAACCAATAGCAAGCAGTTCTGCTTTGCAAGGTAATTTTAGACTATTTATAGTTATTACTGTTTATGTTATTTTCGTGCTAGACATCACATAGATCTAAATAGGCACACAGTGCCTAGATGTCACACCATCTAGGTAATCAATCTTGCAAAGGTTTCTTGTTTAGTCAGACCCCTTAGTCCAGGTGTAGATGTTTAGCACATTAAGAAATAGCTTTTCTCAGACCACACATTTGGCTCGATATTTTGAGATACATTTCACACCGAGATTGCAATCTTTATCTTGACCAAATGGAGATCTAATTAAAAAAATATTAACTTGTCTTTCAGCTAGCCTAGTTTTACTGATTTCTGAAAGTCAACAGCTTTTCAGTTTCATACATCTTAATGGTGGTCTATTACCCTTGATTCATGCAGCTTCTACAGAAATTAATAGGAATTGCTTATACTGAAAAAATTAATTCATATCTCTTTTCTTCTGTGCTAGCAGGATTTTACCAGAATGGAGCGGCTGAAATTAGTGAAATGCTGCAACTCTTCCAGTTTTTCTAATTTGATTTAGATATTGCATTGAAGATTTTATTTATAATTTTTTATAGAATTATTTTATGCCTCCCATTTCCTCAAACAGGTGTTAATATAGACATTTGCATTTTCTGCAAGCTTTTAAAGGTCCAAGTAGCAGCTTTCTTTTCTCACTTCCCCATAGAAAGAACCCATGGATGGTCACCTAACTTAAACTGAACTGGGTGTTCAAGGCCAGGTTGGATGGGGCTTTGGGCAACGTGGTCTAGTGGAGGGTGTCCCTGCCCATGGCAGGGGGGTTTGAACTAGATGGTCTTTAAGGTCCCTTCCAACCCAAACCATTCTAGGATTCTATGATTCTAGGGTGGATATGTAAAACTCTCTTTCACTACAATCTGGTCACAATGTCCAGATTGTAGTCTGGCTTCTTTTGTTAAGACAAGACTGCTCTAATACAAAGCTGATTGAGCTGTCATTTACACCTCCATCTGTTGCAGAACTAAGACACCTATCTAGAGCTAGTAACCTGGGGACCATTTGCAGGTGGAATAAATTAGAGCAGGTAGGAGGGCCAATCCTGCTCAGACCCACACCTGACTGAAAAAGCTCCGCAGTGACTTTAAAGCTGCTTTTCACACATGATGCTGACCTGAATTAGACATCAATTTGTTACCTTTCTATACTGGACTTTTCCCAGTATTTATTATTTTCTCACTTTTCTGTTTCTTTTGGTAAAAGGTTATCAGAATAAAAAAACCAGTTCCTAGGAATTTCTATGATAGATGGAAATCTAATATTTGTTGTGACTAGGTGTAATTCTGGAAGCAGATATATACTGTGAGAAATCAGAGAATATTCCTGTAGTTTGGCATTTCAATGCTGTTAGGATGGATAAGAATTTTCTTACATGCATTTCTTAAATGAAATATTCTTCACCCCAGAATACTCTTTGACAGATAAGTAGTTATTTGCAATGGTACCTACAGTTTTCGTAGGTACGAATACTGATATGAAGAGTAAAACAATTGTCATTTACAAATTGAAGACTACAGTAAAACTGAATTCTCAGAGATTTCTTGACAAAGTATTCTCTGAAAGATTACTGAGATTCCCGATCTCAGAATGTATGCATTTATTAATTACTTGTGCAAGCAGAATTTTCAGGATTAGTGTTTGTTGCATGTGGTTTCAACTTCACATTTTGTCGTAATACTATTCATGGCTAGTTAAAGAACTACTGTTAATGCTCATTTAAAAAGCCAGAAGTCTGCTATGAACACAGTACACATGTGAACAACACATGTAAAGTAAAAGCCACGTAATGAAAACAGTGTTGGAAAATCCAAAACCATCTCTTACTTGGTAAGCAATGAATTTAGAGGAAACTTATTTACCGATGATGAACACATGAAAAGTGACTACCTGACTGCAGAAATACTCTAATAATTAGATTGAGATGTGCTTAGTGACAAAATCTGGTCCAGTGACAAAATTTGGACAACACTTTGGTTAGCTTAAAGGCTAACTGCTTTAAGCATTTACCATTTCTTAGCAATGATTAAGGAGCTGTTATTTCATCAGTGATTTCTCCCCTGAACACAAATAATATAACACTTCTCATAGTAATGGAAAGTAAGGAAGTAAGTGTTGTCTCTGCTGATCTTTTTTGACTAGCAAGTTAGTTACTTTGAGTGTAGAGCTAGAGGCTACAATGCTTGCCAGCTTCTTTATCAAGTTTTGTTGTAATAGTTGACCACATTTGTCTGAGGTAACAAGTTGACTATTCAAAAAGAATTTAAATTAATTTGGCAGGAAATAAGAACTAATTGTATCATCAAAACAGAACTATTTTGCTAGATGCTTACTCTGAAGTTCACAAGGACTCTTTGCTCTGATGCAGGTTGGACCTACAATATATTTAAATATAATATTTAAATTATTTTTAACATACTTGGAAAGTGTGTGAAACTTCTGGCATACGTGTTTTAGGTACATAGCTCATTATAAGCCCATACAAGATAGTTCAAAAAAATTCCAGTAATCATTATTCAGGGGTACCAATGTCTTAAGGAATTTAATTAGACATCAACAATGAAACCGATTTAATGAAAAGGCTATGGTGAGACCAAAATTTGTTGCCAATATAATAAGTGCTTGTATTGTGGTTTTCAAAAAAGAAAAAGTTAATTGTTTAGGGAGTGATAATCCATTCTGGATAACAGCTGTATCTGTGGTAACATAAATGGTGTGGTCATAGATGTAAAATTTAAATAATTAACAACTATACTTTTATCTTTTTCTTTCTTTTTTTTCCACTGTAGGTTATGGATAGAACTTAGCCAACATAAAACTCAAACCAAATGCTTTCCCTCTTCCTTCCTCCAGCTCCAGAACCGTCACAAGCTCTGAGCTCTGAAATCCAGGTTGCATACTCCTAGCTTCACACGTTGTTGTTATTATTAAAACAACGCTGGCGTCAGAGCTTAGCTGGCAAATGTGTTAATGGTGCGGAAAATAGAATGGGAAACAGCCAGTTCTTAAACAGGTATACATAAGGACTCTTTAAGGGCTTTAAAAATATTTTACTCAAATTTCTCAGGCACTGTTGGGACTGCTTTTAAGGTTCCCTCTCCTTTTTTTCCCTTACAATTACTGTCATAATCGTGCTTAAGTGGATTGTAGGGTTCTTTGGTTTACAAAGTAGAAGGGACCAACAGCTGCTCTTTCCTGTAACATTCATTGTTCACTTTAAAAACTTAAAAATGCATTTATTTGTCTACTCACAAATTACTTGTTTTAAAAACCTACCATTTTTTTCTTCAGAAAGATGCACTTCTAGAATCTAATATAAATGCTCACTAGCATTTGTTATGTTTTCTTTTCCTCTTATAAAAATAATTTGCACAGTGGTTACACATGACTTTTTCTCATTTGTTTTAAATCGAGCATGTATTTCATTCATTTTGTCTATAGGTAATGGCACACTTTCAGTTTATTTAATAAATATTATCTGTATCTGGCATTTAGAATTTTGGTAGTATTTAAATGCCATATTACAGTAAAGTGTTAAACGGGAAGAAGTTAAAACCATGTATTCAATAGAATCCGTCACCTATTTTATGCAAAATCCAAACAGAAATTTCTCTGAGAGCATGGAATAAACATGGGTAGTACCCTGAGCCATCTTGCTGTGGAAAAGCCATCTGGTGCTTAAAAGCAAAGTTTATTTTAGGAATAAACTAGTAAATAGGAGAAGTCCTGAAGATTGATATTCTGAAGATGGTATAAGCAATTATAGTTCATTCAGTAGCTGCAAATCCACCATCCCGGCTCTGTGAATGTTGTGGAGAGCTACTAGAGCAGTGAAATGGAAAAGTGAAGCTTGAAAGATTCATCTCCCAAAGGAGAAGAGTAAACTCAGGCCGAGTACAAAAAATAGGAGATGCCAATATATTTTGAATTATTCCTAATGGTAGTAGATCTTAAAAGAAGTTAGCTCAGCAGTCAAGAATATGGACAAGCTGGAATCTCCGTTGCACATCCGAACCTGGTTGCTACTTCTCTTAGAAACCACATGAACATAAAATGCACAGAATAAAGCGGTGAGGTCCAGAGGACACATTTCTGAAATACATTATATAGATCCTCTTCAGCGCAGTCTGAATAGGATGGGTCTTTCTGGTAATTTCTTGCCCTTTTACAGTATTTTCTTTTTCCTCTAAACATACTACAGTGGATGTAATCTATACTCACTTATAATGGCACGGTAAAAGTAGGAGAATAAGGCTGTATTCCTGTGTTGCTGTAACTTGACTTAGCCATCAAATACAGTGTGTTCTCTCACCACTCCCTGAAGGAACGTGAATGAGCGTTTTTGTTTTGGAAGGTTGCGTTTGTGTTTATTTTCAATTTGCATATTCCTATATGTGTTAAGAAAGCAAGGTCACAGGAGTTAACCCTGCATTGAGTATGGAAATGGGCAGGCAGAGCAAGTACTGAGGCAAATCTTGCTCCTACATCCAGAGGTAGATTTGGGAATGTTACTTTTGGAAATCTCTGAAACTCCTATACTTACTTTTGCTCTTCACAGCCTGTTTCAAGTAGGGATGGGGGATACTGGGAACTTGGCTTGTATAGACAGCTCCAGCAACGTTTTTGTGCAGTTTGGCAATGGATAACAAAAAGCAGGGCAGACTTGGACCCATTCTGTCTTCTCTCTTTGCTGACAATTGGAAATGTAAGTGGTGAAATTTGAGATTTACATGGGATTGAAAGAGAGGAAGGGACAGGAAGGCAGAGAATAACAAGTAAGATCTGGAAAAGAGTAGAAACAAAAGCAGTGGGGCTGAAATAATGAGAGAGATGGGAGAATGCGCACACACTAAAATGGAGGGGGAAAAAAGAGGGCTACAAATAAGATGAAACAGTACATGAATCCTTCTAGCTTCCCCTTAGTGGCACCTTTTCTCCTGTATGAACAGCATTTAACGAGAATTAATACTGAAATCAATAGGGATTACTTGCAGAGTCAGGTACACTACTCAGTGTGACTAACGATGGCAGGATCAGACTTTGCTTTCTGAAACAGAAAGCAAGATGAATGTGAAAGATGAAAATATATCAGCTGGGCTATGCAGCAAGGGGACCTCAGAAGTCTGTGTAAGCTGCACAACTCAATTGATCAGCATATTCCATATTAACTGCTGGTCCGTGGCATATTCTGCTTCCAATTACTGTTATTTTTGATAGCTGCAGAATCACTGAGGATGTGCTTAGCTTTTCTCAGAACACAGGGAAAGCTGGGGTGCCCCAAAATTTCTAAGAAAGTTGGTGAAAGTTAGATTCTTGAAACATACTCAAAACTTTAACTTTTGGGTGTTGCTTTTTTTAATCTGAAACTGTTACACAGTCATACTTCTGCTAGCTGTACTCTCTTTGTCAGAATAGTCTTGGAAGAGCCAACAAATACAAGTGAATGGTCAGTTCACTTCGTTCACCACTTAGGACTTTCTACAGAAATTTTACCTGGGTTTTACAGATGAGGATTTAAATTTTTAACCACATTTTTCTGAACTTAGTTGCTTTATTTCTTTGTTATGTATTCTGTCCTCATGTTAGATGGTAGTCGCATTTGAAGACTAATCGCTTACTTTATCTTTGAAATATTCCTGATGTGTGATATTCTGGCTTGAGCTTCCCAAATTTCTCACAGAAACAGTTATTCCACCGAAGCTATAACTGTATATAGTTTATACGGTACACAGAAGACACTGGTATGTCTGCTTCAACCTATTAGTTTGTGTAATAGGTGAAATGAAATGTACTCACATACTGCAATTTTATGTAAACTTAAAGCAGAATATGTTCTCTAGGAGCACACCCAGTCCACTGCAGCTGGCCCACGGGACAAGGCTAAAACCAGCCCATTTTAACCACCACCCAAAAATGTGTATAATGTGAAAGCTGGATCCTCAGCCCCAGCAGTTTGGTTCTACAAATCCACTCCCACTGTGCAGATCTATTTGCCAATGAAGATATAGTTGCTTTGTATGAGAAGAAACAAAAGGGAGAAAATACTCAAAAACCTGCTGTTTCCAGGAATATGATCAGTCTAATTTCAGAGAAGGATTCCAACAGCTCTTTATGGAAGATGTCTCTAGAATATAGTAGAATATTATAATATCCAATAGAATTTCAGAAAGTGTGCTATCTTTGCTATAGAATCCCTTAGGATGGTTCAAAAGCCTGTAGGAAGTATATCATTTTCTCAAATTATGTAAATTATTTCAGAGTAATTTCTATAGGAAATAACTGGTGGTATCCTTATTAAATCCTTCAGGACTTTTCCATAAGGGAGGGATTTCTGTACTTTGGAGATGAAGCTATAGCATTTTATTAACTCTGCTGAGTTTATGCACCTAATACTTAAGCAGATTAATAATGTGTGTGGCAGAGATCTTGGGGCAACTTCACAGGGCCAGTAAGAATAATAGTTAGCTGGTAATACAGCCACAGCATTGAGCCTTTAATTATAAATCATTTATTATGGTAAAAGGTACAAAGAGTGCTTGTAATGATAGTGGTTCTCACCCACAATGACATTTTAATTTTATAGCTTTTGTCCCATATTTGGGTTTCAGGACAAAAAACAGTAGGAAAACAGTGTAAACTGTCCAGTTCAGAGCTCAAATCTTCAACTATTTATTCTGAAGTCCTTGAAGTAATGTGAAGAACTTGTAAGAGAATTAAGAACACAAATTATCTACCACTATCTACATGAAAGAGTGTCATTGTGCACTTAGACTTTGGTTTTGCATTATTCCTAGAGGTCAAAAATAAGCCTTAAAAACCAGTCACTTCCCTACAACCTGTTACATTTACTCCCTAATGTTTAGTTATTTGGGGGCATCTGCCTGACAAACTCCTTTTTTCTACTTCCACATGCAAGCTGAAGTGTGTATTGGGGTTTAGACATCAGAATGGCTTTGCCGCTTGGATATGGCACCCGATAGCAGCATGAAATGTTGAGCAAGCACTGGATACTTAATACTTTTCATTTAATGAACTGTTTCTTTATTATTTTGCAAAGCCTGCATAAGACGTTTTTATGGTTTAAAAAGTGCCCTGCATCCTACTTCATAGGAAGGGGACCTCATTTAGATTAACCTGTGACTTCAACAGCAGGTGGTAGAAAGAACCAACTGCTTCAATTACTGCTTTTGCGCATGACTTTCATGTGTTGCTAAGATTATCAGAGGAACCTGATTACATCCCCTTAGACACTATTGTTGGCACAATGATTAAGCTGTTATTTTTTCT
Source organism: Grus americana (assembly GCF_028858705.1). Lineage (NCBI taxonomy): Eukaryota > Metazoa > Chordata > Aves > Gruiformes > Gruidae > Grus > Grus americana. Next base: position 44,758,389 of record NC_072854.1, read on the forward strand.
TTTTTTTTTTTCCTTTTCTTTCTTTTTTAGACTGGAAACCTAAAGAGCTTTTTGGCATGAAGCAAAAGCACTGTGTATAGAGATCAGTAAGATAGTGAGTATCATTGCCCTGTAGCTTATCTCCACATATACAGCTCCCTGGTGGATCCCTATGATAAACATTATTGGAACAATTAGCTGCTGCTGACATAGAATCCAGACACAATGGCAATGGCCAGCAGCACAGAGCCAAATATCATGGAGCCAAAACCCATAAAAAAGCAACACCAAGCTACTCTCCCCATTCAACTGCTGTCATAAAACCCTCCCAGTGCTATGTTTGCATAGCTGGCTTCACCGATATGGCACCGAAACACAAAAGGAGAAGCTGCAGCACTTGTCTTTGTTTAGCTGAAATTACAAGTCATTGAATTAGTATGTCATCTTTATTGCGCTGTCATGCAGCGGAGGTGAGGAAGGCTCTCTGTAATGGATGGAAGAGTTTGATGGCCTAAAAGACAGGCTCACAGATGGTTGTCGATATAAAACAGTTTGCCCTTTTTTAAAAAAGGGAAGGGGGAAAAAAAAGCTGAATGGAATAGGTCTCTGCTGATCTGAGTAGCTGTAACTAACAATATTTTTGTAAGGCTGATCTTGGAGGACTCTAGGGCTAGAAGGTGAACCAAGAGTTTGTCTAAAGATTAGGACTCAGAAGTGCATGCTAAGCCATTTAAAAAAAAAATTTAAATATCAGTGAGGCAGCATGACCTGAAAGGTGAAGCGGGAAAGGTCTCGCTTGGAGGAAACTGTTGCCACTACCCTTGGGCGGGGGAAGGTACCCTTGTGTGATTCTGCAGCAGCAGCAGAATTCTCATCAGCAGAATCAATGGAGATGCAAAGCAAATTCAGGAGACGAAGAAATGAATTGTACATTTTAAGGAGCACTGTGATACTGTCTTTCCTTCTTAGTTTAAACAGAAGGGAGGAAAAAGGTATTGCCTGTCAAAGCTTGCTATTAGTGTCTAAGATTTTCTCAAACTGATGCTGTGGTCATATCTAAGAAAGTGGTTTAGGATTAAACATGACCCAAATTACTGAAAGCCCTTTTCATTTTTTAAATTATCCTTGGCAGTCTGGTTTTGTACAAACACACCATTCATTTCAGCCAGGTTGGTCTTTTCAAGAAGCATGAAAGAAAGGCTATTCAAGCCCTTGCTGAAGTTGTCCAGCATCTCCATTACAAGGTTGCCAGTACTTTGAATTAAAGACCCTCGTATTTTCTGCTCCTCCCCTTCCCCGCCTCCCGCCCTCCGCTCCTTTGCACTATGGTAGTCTGAGAGCTGTGAAACGATCCCTCCCTAGTCAGAACTATTTGATTATTTTGATTAAAGCTTGTTCAGAGGGAAGGTACCACAGGCAGGAGCCACTCAAGGCAAGAGATGTCACCCCATGTGAGTTCAGGCTTGGATGTAAGAGAAGGGGCCACGGAGCACTCCTCCATCTTCCCCCTATACCACAATTACTATTTTATATTTACATAATTTCTGCTTGATTGATGAGAATAAAGGAGAAACCCAATTGCATGTTGTTTCCATGTTCCCCAAAGTATCAACAAGGTGGTTAATCACCACATCAATGGTGGCAGTGTATCTCTAGTGGTGGTGGTAGCATTTCCAGAGATTTCCAAAAATCAGTCATTATTTCCAAGTCCTGCATTCTGTAGCCTTTTCCTCACCATGCCACATCCAGGGCTTTGTTTCCAGGAGCAGGCTGCAATGCTTTTAAAACAAGCTCTCCTCTGTGTTATTGTTTCTTCCTTCCTCCCTGGGATGTTGAAAGGCCACCAAGCACTATCCTCGGGGCTCTCCCTGTAAAGGTAAGCAGATAGAAGAGCTATGCAGGAGGAACACATGAGGCAGGACTAGCACTTTGGAGACATTTGAGATACAGAATTGTGACATGGCAGGAAAACGTATTTTGATAATAGCTGCCTTAAGTGGGATCTGACACTTCTCAGGAGAAAATGTTTTCGGCTTCATGTTTCCTGAAATAAATCTTTAATTCTGGGAAGGAAAAATGAGTAATTTGGAACCCACCTTGATACCTCATGAAATTTGTGGCTATTGTGTTATATACAATAGTGCAACAAGTCCAAAATTAGTGCCTGCATAAAGTCTTATAAATGTCTTTTTAATTTCAGTCAAACACCAGGAATTTCACTTATTTGGTTTGGCATGTTTTACTTAAAGGTGGGTTTTTTTCCATAGAGAGTGCGCAGCACATTCAGATTTCAAGATATTTGCATGTACATTCTTGAAATGTGATCACAAATCACCTAATGTAATTTTTTTTTTTTATTTTGAACTGTCTGACTGAGCAAAATCTAAAATGAGAGATGAAACAAATGAAGAGGGAGACTCTCATTTTTAATTCTCTATTTGTTTTTTTCCTTATTATGCTGTTTAATGTATCTATCAAAAAGTACTCTGTATTATACGATCCAGAATTAAGACATATGAATATCATCTATAAAAATTCCTCTGAGATATAGTCTTCTGTTTCAATTGAGAAATCCATCCAATATCAATGACCTTTCCATTTAGGGAATACTTAATGTGGTTAACTAGATATGATATACTTTGGGAATGCTTTTTATTGCATACATTTGAATTAAGAGATACACCTTGTAGGGAGAAAATGATGAAACAGCACTCTATTGAGAGTTAAAGATGAATGATGGCCTTTAAGACATTTGTTTTGGTTAAACACAAAGTAAGAGTCACTGTCATATTCAGGCCCACAGTGTTATTAAGGCATAAGAGATGAGGACTGAATTCAGTCTCGCTTAAATCAATGGGAATTTCGCCTGCTACTGCTGCAGCTGAATTTGAATCATTATGGTTAAATGGGCTCTTTTTTTAATCATAAAATGCTTTGAGTCATAACAATATGTATTAATCCTTCTCATTAATTCTTAGAGGCTTGTGTACCAGGCCACTTCAGATAGCGTAGATCTTCTGGAAAACAAAGGAAAACTGGGTGGATTTTGAGAATAGATTTTAAAAACACTCGGGTCTTGTATTTGTTTTATTTGCTATTATAAGCAGTGAACAGGTATATTCCAGCTGTATCACAGGAGTTTTGGAGTCTTCTGAATTTTATATTTCTTAGGTTCTTTTTGCTGCTGTTTTTCATTTGCTTATAGCTTTGTGGGAATATTTGGAATATCACCTATGTGAAAGCTGAAGCAAAAAAATAAGTTTTCCTGAGTGCCTTTTCATCAGTCAAATTTTTGTATAATTTGATCTCTTTTTGGTAACTAGTCATACCAATAAACAGAGATTCCTGGAGTTGTGAATGGGACAAATCCGTTTGCATATCATTAACTGACATTGCGTTAGCTTTTCTTGCAATAGTTCCTGCCTCTCCTCCCACTCTGACATCTTTTTCCTACAGTATTAATGTCACATTTCCTGTGTAGTTCTGCCCCTTCCCTTGGCTATGCTTTACTTCTCTTACAACCTTTGCCCTTGTCTGTGCTACCTGCCTTGCCAGGGAGCAACACTCTGCTGGGACAGACTGTCAGTGATGGATGTAAAGCCCTAATTTATGCCTCCTTTTAAGATAAGGCCCCAAATACATGGATTGGCACGAGATACCAATTAAAAACCTAAAAAAAACCCCAACCTGAATCCAGAAGCGACTTGCTGTTGGTGACTCATTTTGCTACTAAGGAATGCCTCATTCTGAGCAATATTTTTGCTACCAGAATATACTGGCATCATACTGCTTTAGAATCAAACTCCTCTTTGAGCACACTTTACCTCAATAAACACTATTATGTTTTGAACCTTATTGTTTAAGTTTATTACGTGGCCCTAGGAAGTAATGGAATAGACTGAGCGAACACTTTTCTTTTTCCTTTAGTAGTGATATTTGGTGATTTTTCAACTAACTAACTAAATTATTTAAAAGAAGTACTGTTGTAGTTATCTAAATATCTATATGATTCAATAAGAAGTTTTCCGAACTTCGTTCATATAACACGGTTAAGATTCACCTACTAGATCTTCTCTTGTTTACATCAGACACAGTATGATTAGCCAGCTGCTTTCTGCATCCCGTGCTTCTTTATTCCGGCTTTTGCTGGATTTTATTCTTAGTGCTGGAACGATTCCTAAGAAAACTTCTGAAATTATTTGTCTATTGGAATGCGTTGTGAAATTCACTGTTTTTCCTATTTGAGATCAGCTAACCCCCAGTTTTTACAGGTTAGCAGATTTTACTTATTGACCTGACCTTGGATTTTATATAAAGGATTTAGTTTTGATTCAATAATTTCTTACATTATGTATGTTTTAGTGGCATTTAATGCTTAGATTTTACTGCTGTTTCCTACCCGTCATTCACCTGGAATATTTCCAGGACTTGCAATGCAGAGCACCATTCATTCCCGTCTGGCTGCTTCTACCTGAAGGTGGTCATGCACGAGGGACTGATTCTGGGAGCAGAGGCACTTCTGCACACTGTTTTTGAACAGGAGCCAGACATCTCCCTGCTAAATTCTGAACCTGAAGTTGGCAGTTCCAGGGTATAGGGTTTTTATAGCGATGATGACTTGATCCAACAAATTAGCTGCCTGATATATACCAGACTTAAAATATTTAGGTTTAATGCAGTATGCTTGGATTTCAGCCTAAACTTTGTGCCCATTTCCGGAATTGGGATCTGCCCTCGAGATTTGTCACCCACTACAGCTATGTTAAGCTTCCATCACTAAGTTTATTTGAAAAAACACCCAAATTTTTGGTCAACTCAATATACTTTCTGCCAATATAATAGTGCTCAGAGTATATATGGATATTTTTCCAGCTTTATTTACCTTTTCCTGTGTCTTTAAGAAAATACTAGCAGAGCAAAGCTTACGCTAAATCAGTCTATATCTTGCAGTATGTGAGCAGATGACATAGATGTCCAAGGATGTGATAGGGATCAGCTCACACACTTTTCAGCTGAGCATATGTGTAAAAACAAAAACAAACCTTACTTTTTTTCTTAGAAAGCACCACGTATTTCAGGCAGTTAGGCAGTAACAGATGTTGGAGACTCAGTAGGAAGCTAGATGTATGCTGGGATGTCACTCAACTCCCCTTAACAAGCTGCTGTGTTGGAGAACCAGTCTCCATATAGGCTCTGCTTAGTGTCTCAGAAATAAGATGACACTAAAATAACCAGCTTCCCATGAATACCAAGTCTCTCTTTTAAAGAATATACTACTCAGGGGCTGTGAGGGGAGGAGGGGTGTGCGTGTGGAGAGACTGTATGTATAACTTTGCCTGAAAAGGTATTGCATGAGGGAAAGACTGTCTTTGTTGTAATTTAAGTAATTTTAATTTTGAATAGAAGCAGGATTGTGTTTTTTATAGAAGTATTTCATTGAGAATTGTTATGAAATATGATCCCCCCACATTTCTGATTGACATAGCTTCAGGTAACATGCTGAGCCATGTCAATAAAAATCTACCTAGCATTAAATAACTGCATTTGAAGAGGGATATTCTCCATATTTGAGAAGCCGGTACAAGCATATTAATTCACTCTAAGACCAGAGAAAGACGTACCACTTACTTCTGATACAGGAGTAAAGCAGCAATTACAACAAAGTACCATACCAACTACAGAAACTGCAGATATAATATTAAACCGCACCAGATGACACGGTGTAAGTCAGGCTGAAGAAAGGAGGCTGCATACGGCATGAACAAATCTTATTGTCAATACAAAAGATGCTTTCATGCCTGGTATGGTAATGAGTAAGGTCATACCTGGCCACATCAAAGTAGCCTGAAGAGTATAATTGACAGATATCTATCCAGCTTCAAGAGACCGAGCACAGTGACATCGGGGGACTCAGAGGCATCCAAGTACTGAGGGTCGTACAAGGACTTTGACAGTCTGAGAGAGATGCAGGACTCTGGAAATCCAAGCATCATATTTTCCGATTTTCTTTCAGTGACTTCAATTGTTTGGACCTATCTCTGCCACTGGGGAGTCTGAGATAGGTGTTTTTGAACAGTTTAGCTTTGATTTTGCTGTGGTATTTTCTTGGTTTTCAAATAAACATTGATTTATTGAAGGCACTTTTGGATCTTAAGGCTGTTTGGGGGAATATTTACTACAGTCTGGTCCTCGGGACAAGGAAACAAACTTCTTACCTTAGGCAAAAGGCAGAAGAGAGGGCTGACGGTACCTGACCTGGGGCACTTTGTCACAGGTGCTGCAGGTGTCACCAAAAGGCTGACTGAAGTCAGTGACGTGCAAGAGGATGGCCGGGGGACCACAAGGGATGACAAGATTAGGGATCTTGTGGTTATCAGTCACAGCCCTCTTCGCTCAGTAATCACAAAGGTATCAGCAGTCTTGGCATGGGATGATGGGGAAAGTCACTAAGAGTTCATTGGGATGAGAGAGATGGCTTTTGTCTGCAAACCTCTATAATCCCTGATGCAGCAGGACAACTTGCAGAGTCCAAATGGTTTTGTCCTTCCCCCCACACCCCACCTCACCCTCCCCACCCCCCCGTTGCCAATATTTTAAAAGACATTTCCAAAAGTAATGGGGAGTGGGTGTTGGAGACTTGTATTTGCTTTATAGTCAGCTTTACATATAACAAATGAGCATTCCATTTCTCCTGGGAAATAAGCAAATTGTATTGAAATTGAAACAGTGGCAGAAAAGGAGTAAGTGGTTTGACTTGAACCACAGAGGGAGATTACAAGAGAACAGAGATTAAAATGCAGAAACCCTTACATCATGCCAGAGCTTTGTGTGCTGCACCTCCCTCTCTTGCTGCATGGAATTGCTGCTGCTTTCTTCTGGGGCAAACCAAGTCGCTGCTGGAAAAATGGAGCCTGTGAGCAGATCACGAAACCTCACAGTACCATATTGTTGGACCTGAGGGATAGGGCTTTTTTTTGGTTTTCGCTTGAGTTTTTAAAATAATTTCATATTATTTATCTTTATTGTTAAATATTCTTCACTCAAGTAGAGTATTTTCTCAGAACTGTGTCTGAGACTTTAAATTCCCAAACCAGTTAGTATTTTTTCACTCATCATACACACAAAAAATCCTCACCCAATGTCCCCTTACTCATTTCTGTCTCCAGATTAATTACTGGCTGAGTAATAAACTGATCTGGAATTAATTGGTCACACGATTATTGTGCACTTATTCAGAAAATGTTTGTTCTAATTTATTATTGATTGATATCCAGTGAATTCTTTTTCACTAGCTAATACTTTATTGTGCTCTATCAAGCAGTAGCATGTTCCATGCAATCACATTGATTAAAAAATGAGAAGGATGTCAAAAGATTCCTGAATGAAATATTCCCATTAGATCTGACTAGGGGATTTAGCTAAATTCTAAATGGCAGGTTTTATGGCTTTCAGAAGATAACTATGTGCTTATTCAATGTTGATACTTTGGAAATCTCTAACTGAAACACTTCACGTTTTATGAGGTGCTTTGTTTATGCAAACAAAAGCCGCAGGAAAATTACTGTTAAATGTGAGGATTTTTGTTATTTTGGGATAGTAATATATACTGAGTGTTATAAAACAAAAGTTTGAACCAAAACTTTTTGCAAGTTGTATTAATTATGTTAAGTTTAATTTTTTTTTAAAGAAACTGCCACATTTTTCCAATTTTTCAATATTTGTCAAACTTGCTGAATAATTTAAGAATTGAGTAAATGAGATGGACTGGCTTAATATAGAACTTTAAAATGAAAATATTTTTTTAAAAATTGACTAAAACTGACTACCTTTATGCATAAGTTGTGCAAACAGACTTGTAGACCATGATTGGACTCTCTGCAATGCCGTTTTCATTACAGATGTAAGTGCTCAACTTTATTCTCAAAATGGCATTACTTTAAAATATAATGATATTGTGTGATAATGAGTTCTACAGATGCAAATTACAGTACTCCAAAAAGTAGATGTATTTGAAAAATCATCATGTTAATTTTTGCTTTTCAGAGCCATGAATGTCCCATTCATTCTTTTATTCTGAACAAGTGTAAATAAAGTTCCTTATTTGCCTTCCCTGCAGCATTCAGGATTTTCTGTGAGTTTAATCTGTTCCCATCCACTCAGAGTCAGTTTCTTGCATGTCTTTTCACACAGCTTTTGCAGCCCTTTCCCGTTGTAAAGCGCTGAATATCTCCCCCTCTGCCCCTGGTCCCTTCTCTGCAATGTTGTTTGCCCCAGAATGGTTCGACTAAAAACAACACTCCCCTTGAAGGTGTAAACTGATTTATGAAATGGGATAGGAATGAAAACTAACAGTGAAATGGTATAAAACACCCACATTATTTTTTATTATTATTATTATTACTACTATTACTATTATTATTACTATTACTACTATTATTACTACTATTGCTATTATTTTGCCATTTTCACTGTTATTTCCTGTCTTTGCACTTATGCATACATTTACCTTGAGCTTTTTAGATAATGCCTCAGGCTTTATCTTAAGTGCTTACAGCTAATTTAGAATGTGGGAAAGTACATATTTTCATCCATAATCTTTGAGATCTTCAGAAAAATATCCCAAATGGGTACATCATTGCAGTGATAGGTAACATGAGCCAACAGTTAAGCCAACAACCTCTCGTAAATAAATAAGCTTAACTATTAAATGATGTGAAAAATGGAAAAACTGTGTCAGCTAAGTGACTTATTCAGCAGCTTGAGGGACAGGGAGAGGCTCTGGCTCCCAGCTGTGTCACACGTTGGACTGGAAGGCTGTACACCTTCTCGTGGTGCTGCCTGGCTAGAAATGGACCTTGAGGACCAGCTCAGGGGGTTCTTGTGCTCCTTCCCATGTCTGCTGAAGGACATTGTTCATCTTCTACCACCTCCTCACACCCTTGGTGCACAAAAGCATTGTTGGTCAGCACGGTACTTGAATTTGACAGTCACGTTGCCAAACAGTCACCCACATTTTTAACATATGTGGTGGCTTGACCCTGGCTGGAGGCCAGGTGCCCACCAGAGCCACTCTCTCACTCCCCTCATTCCCTAAACAGGGGAGAAAAGGCATAACGAAAGGCTTGTAGGTCGAGATAAGGACAGGGAGAGATCACTCACTAATTATCGTCACGAGCAAAACAGACCGAACTTAGGGAATTAATCTAATTTATTACTAGGCAAAACAGAGTAGAGGAATGAGAAAATAAAATCAACTCTTAAAACACCTCCCCCCACCCCTCCCATCTTCCCGGGCTCAACTTCACTCCCGGCTTCAACCTTCTCCCCCCTCAGCGGCACAGGGGGACGGGGAATGGGGGTTACGGTCAGTTCAGCACACATTGTCTCTGCCGCTTCTTCATCCTCAGGGGGAGGACTCCTCTCATCGTTCCCCTGCTCCAACATGGAGTCTCTCCCACGGGCTACAGTCCTTCACGAACTGCTCCAGCATAGGTTCTCTCCCACAGGGTGCAGACCTTCAGGAGCAAACTGCTCCAGCGTGGGGTCCCCCACGAGGTCACAAGTCCTGCCAGCAAACCTGCTCTGGCGTGGGCTCCCCTCTTCACGGGTCCACCGGTCCGGCCAGGAACTTGCTCCAGCGTGGGCTTCCCACGGGCCACAGCCTCCTTCAGGTGCCTCCACCTGCTCCGGCGTGGGGTCCTCCACGGGCTGCAGGTGGAATCGCTACACCCCCTCATCCTTCCTCCATGGGCTGCAGGGGGACAGCCTGCTTCACCATGGTCTTCACCACGGGCTGCAGGGGGATCTCTGCTCCGGCGCCTGGAGCTCCTCCTCCCCCTCCATCTGCACTGACCTTGGTGTCTGCAGAGTTTCTTACATCTTATCACTCCTCTCTCTGGCTGCAAAAGCTCTCTCTAAGTGTTTTTCTTCTTCTTAAATATGTTATCCCAGAGGCGCTGATTGGCTTGGCCTTGGCCAGCGGCGGGCCCGTCTTAGAGCCGGCTGGCATTGGCTCTATCAGACACAGGGGGAGCTTCTAGCAGCTTCTCACAGAAGCCACCCCTGTAGCCCCCCCGCTACCAAAACCTTGCCACACAAACCCAACACAACATATTATTTGGCCACAGTTTTTCTTAGAAAGCCAAGTGAAAGTTCCTCTTGCTACCAGAGAAGTGCTTGTGCTTGATTTCTTTTTTTTTTTTTAACAAAACATAGACAGGTATGTAGCAATCACCTAATCCAGAAGGACTGAATTAATATTCTAGTAACAGTTGAAGTAGTTCAACACCTCTCCAAAACTGTTTTGTGACGGGTGGGGTGTTTTGGGAAAAGCATGATGGAGAGCAACTCTTCTCTAAAAACCTACCATAAGAGACATATAGAGTTTTTCACACCTTGTAGGGGAAAATTAGAATCCAGTTGGTGTCCAGAATGAAGATGAGCTGCTCTTTTTCTCCCACATTAATGCACATGATAATTCCTTGCAACTTACTTGCAAGGGACAAAGGTACAAATGGCTATACAGTCATCTTCTTCCACTCCTGGTTTTATTCTGGGTCTTAACTTTAAAGACAGAGGCTGGTTTATTCTGTAGAAATAAGTGGGAATGTTAGAAAAGGCTAAATATCATCATAAACCAAAACATTATGATACCAGAAACCCTTAGGAGCAACACTAATGCTTTTAAATGAAGGTTTTATTTGTCTCTGAGCTGCAAAAGGAAGTCACTAATGAGATGTCATTTACATTCTAACACCTGTTAAATGGCACTTTTCTCTTTCCCCAAAGAGAGAGATGTTTATGAATGTTTGCAGTTTTCTGAGTGTATCTACAAGAATTATATTTTCATAAACAATGCTGTATATTTTTCCTGTACATACTTTAGTTACACCGGAACAATATAAGGAAATATCAGGAGCTTTTTTGGTTTTATTAGTTTTATTTGTTGTTGTTATATAAATCTAACATGGAATGTCTAGCTTACAAAGAAATTTCATTAATCAGGATTTAACACAATTGCATATTTAGGATGTGATTTGCAGCAGTTACAGTGCAAGAACTATATGTAATTATACCTCCATTTAAATGAAAATTAAAAGCTTGTGTTGTAGCAGGGTACACATGTTGAATATATTGCTTTACAGAATAAACCCTCCAAAGCAGAACACCTGAAAATCAAATTTCAGTTGGTTCCGTCGGGGAACTGCTGCATGCTGTGACTTTTAAGATTGGGACTTGCATTAAGACTGACCAGAGGGAAAGATGGGAAATTATGGGAAAGCAAACGATCTATAACAATACAAGTTGATATGCTTCTGTTAGATAAGCATAATGCAAGTTTCTTTCAATCATTTCTAAAGTAGTTTGCTGTATAAATTAACTCATTCAGTTAATATAAAAAGGCAGAATCCACAGAGGCCTGTGCTGGAAATAAGTTCTGCAGAGGAATTTGAAGAAGGAATTAAATTGGTATTAGAATTAGAACTAGAATTAGAATTAAGTAAGTGAATATGAGGGACCCAGTGCACCAAGTACTACGAACAACTTTAGCAGGTGCCCCCGCGGACTGTGTCTCTCACCCATTAAGTATGAGATTCACTTGGGGATCTTTGTTTCCCAGTCCCATCCCAACACCTGCAGTTTGCATATCTGCTGCTTGTCTTCCAGATGTGGCTCCTCAGGTACCACGCGCAGCTGCCGGGCACCTCTGAAATTTTGTGCAGGGGAGGGGAGGGGAGAAGAGAGACGTGATGGCTCTGGGCACACCATCAGCATGAGGTCCTCTCCACGGGCCCAGTGCCATTTCATCAATTTGGTTTCCTTACCCGGCTCAGAGGCAGTACAACCCCAGCACACAACAAAGGATGACAGAAGGGGATAGCACAGCTGAAATGGCCGGTGCTTTTATAAACTCAGACATCTCAGCCTGGTGGGGTGTGGTGCCGTTCTGGAAGCCGATGCCAGAGCTAACAGGAGAGATGGAAATAACATTTGGATCTTCTAAATCTCAATTATGTGCTTTACTCATGAGGTGTAAAAGTAGGAAACAGCACTGACTGCTGTAGTGAACCATCAAAAACTATATTCTTCAGCCAGAAGAATATGTGATTCAGCACAGTCCCTCTGGGGACAGGCCAGGGCAGAAGCTACCAGTGGAAGTGAGCTGACAGAGTATAACGTGCAAATCATGCGTTGGGGTGAATTAAGCTCTGGGTTTTCTAAAACAGTTCCTGAAATTACAGGACTTAGGCATGTTAAGCTCCTTTTCAATTGCATAGTGCTGAGATTTTAAATGTTGATGGTTCTGCAATGCTGCAAGCATTATTCATGTCAGTAGGTCCTGAGCAGTGGCTTGGGTTTTTCAAAAAGGTTTTAGCATCTGTATGTCTATCACAGATGTTCCTTGGGATTCAGCTTACCTTCAGAAAGGCCCATATAAGTTGACAGTGTCTCTTTCAACATGCTAGATGTGTGACAAAAGAAAGCAGTGTTTGTAAGTTAGAGTCAAAGTAATGACAAGCCTTTGAATGAAGGTAAGAACAAGTCCTTGTGGGCTAAGTCTACTTAAGCTGCCTTTTGGATTTAACCTGAATGAATCAGATTTTTTTTGAAAAGGAGAATGACTGAGCCCTGTTTGAAAGCCAGAGAACACAAGTTTTACAGCCCTAGTGTTCCGTAATTTCAGGAAGGGAAGAAAATTTTTTCCAGATACAACTGGATCTTTCTGAGAAATAATCCAAAGTTTTAGTTTGTGAACCATCTTCCCTCCTATATTTCCCAGTTCTAACATTATTGCTTCTCTCCCCCTCAAACTACAGCCCATTTTCTGTAATTCATGTTAGTCTCGGATGTTCTGCTCAGAGAGCAGAGAGATGGTTTTGTTTTAAATTTACAGCAGCTTTAAATTTTCTTGTATGTTAAAGAGACTGGTTTCCTCTTGCTTACCTTATGTCTAGAAACATTATTTAGAAAAGTTTGCAGTCTAGAGAACATGAGCTTAATCAGACTGCTGCGTAATTACTCACCGGCTTTATTCACCCTGGATGATATATACCCTGCATGGTGCTAAAAGAAATAAGTATATTCATTTCCTATCCAGTTCCCACCTTGCATTATAAAAGCCAAATATCCATTCTGTAAATAGAGATGAATCAGCAATCCATATAATATCTATTCATCATACATATTTCACAAGAAGGATATTGTGGTGGCTGGAAAGTTCTTACAAAAATAATATGGAAATCCGGAACTTGATGTGGAGTGTCAGAGAGCTTCTTACTATTATTTACCTTATCAGCTTTTGCTTTCTGAAATCAATGGAAGGGCATCAAGTTCAGCTAATCCATATTTCTGAGTATGAAATTGAATTTATAGTCTGTAGTATGTTGACTACCGCTCGCATTTAAGGCATAATTGATTTTTATTGAAAAGCCAGCAGGCACATCAAAAATTTCCACAAACCACAAGGATGTTAAATTTTACCCTGTTTAGATAATAGTGTTGCTTTATTTATCCTTTAAAATGAAGCTTTTATATTTATATCAGCAAATGTTGTGGAAGCGTGACTGATGCCTTGTGAAACCATCAGTTCATAGTTCTGTTAAACTCTACAGTAGAGAAATAAGCAACTTTTCTGTTCCAAAGGTAAATGTCTATGGTTAGTTTGTTTTAAGAATAAACGGAATAATAAATCTGCACAAAAGAAACCATTTCATGTCATGTGGCAAAGTTATTTTTCTTCATTCCAACAAATAGCTTGTGCAATTATGTTTTCTGACCTCTTTTATTTTCCTTTCTTTTTCTTCCTATTGGCCACTGTTTATTTGTCTCTGATTCTCTTAAATATAGAAGTCTACTTTTGTATCTGCATTTAATTGGCTGTAGATAGCAGACTAACAAAGGCAGGTTAAAATTTTTAGTTTCCAAGGCACTGAATTAATTTCCTTCAGGTACAAAGGTGATCATAATCATAGACCAGATTTCAGTATCAACAAATTCTTCATGACAGGTTTCTTTTCAAGCAATTAACCAACTAAAGAGATTTCACTTCCCTCACTTGGGCTATCCTACCTATTTGTGCATATCCCTCCACATTGCCTATTGCATCACCTCAGTGCCTATGTGTTTTTCATAAGAATTCTTTGAACCAAGGAAAGAAAACTCAGGTTTCCCCTGCACAGATGATACACTACGATAAATAACATAGCTAGGAATTTTGAAAAACCAGGCAACGAGATATATATGTGTGACTCAAGGGTGTTCAAAACAATTTATCAAATGCACAGAAATACAAAACTTAAAGAGATTATACATCAGTTTCTTAGTGTAAAAATATCAAGAAGAAATGATCTACCTTTTGCAAAGGCAGGTATTTTCAAATAAGTGTGCAACAAGTGCAGGCACAAATCCAATTAATAAATAACAAGATTTGTGCCTGTTCCTCTCCAGTATCACTTTCAAACTTCACCACAAACTGTCTACAGATATTCATACTTTCTTTTTTTTTTCCTCCTTGTTGTCCATAGCATTTTGCTCATAGAATCATAGAGTGGTTTGGGTTGGAAGGGACCTCAAAGATCATCTAGTTCCAACCCCCTTGCCATGGGCAGGGACACCCTCCACTAGACCAGGTTGCCCAAAGCCCCATCCAACCTGGCCTTGAACACTTCCAGGGATGGGGCATCCACAGCTTCTCTGGGCAACCTGTGCCGGTGCCTCACCACCCTCACAGTAAAAAAATTCTTCCTAATATCTAATCTAAATCTACCCTCCTTCAGCTTAAAGCCATTACCCCTTGTCCTATCAGTATACGCCCTTGTAAACACTCAATCCAGCTTTCCTGTAGGCCCCTTCAGGTACTGGAAGGCTGCTGTAAGGTCTCCCTGGAGCCTTCTCTTCTCCAGGCTGAACAACCCCAACTCTCTCAGCCTGTCTTCATGGGAGAGGTGCTCCAGCCCTTGGATCATCTTCCTGGCCCTCCTCTGGACTCACTTCAACAGCTCGATCTCTTTCTTGTAGTGGGTCCCCCAGAGCTGAACGCAGTACTCCAGGTGGGGTCTCATGAGAGTGGAGTAGGGGGGCACAATCCCCTCCCTCCACCTGCTGGTCATGCTTTTTTTTGATGCAACCAACAATACGGTTGGCTTTCTGGGCTGCAAGCACAGATTGTTGGGTCACGTTGATCTCGTCAACCAACACCCCCAAGTCCTTCTACTCAGGGCTGCTTTCAATCCATTCTCTGCCCAGCCTGTAGTTGTACTTGGGATTGCCCTGACCCATGTGCAGGACCTTGCACTTGGCCTTGTTGAACTTCATGGGTTTGCATGGGCCCAATGTCAGATGCTTTGCCCAAGTCCAGGTAGATGATGTCAGTTGCTCTTCCCTTGTCTGCTAAAGCTGTAACCCCGTCATAGAAGGCCACCAAGTTTGTCAGGCATGATTTGCCCTTAGTGAAGCCATGTTGGCTGTCACCAATCACCTCCTTATTTTCCATGTGCCGGAGCATAGTTTCCAGGATGATCTGCTCCATGATCTTGCCAGGCACGGAGGTGAGACTGACCGGCCTGTAGTTCCCCAGGTCTTCCCATTTTTTAAAAAAATGAGGGCTATATTTGCCCTTTTCCAGTCAGTGGGAACTTCACCAGACTACCATGACTTCTCAAATATGACGGATAGTGGCTTAGCAACTTCATCCACCAGTTCCCTCAGGACCCATGGATGCATCTCATCAGGTCCCATAGACTTTTGCACCTTCAGGTTCCTTAGGTAGTCTTGAATCATTCTTGCATCTTCTCTGTTATGGGACTCTTAATGAAAGCATCTATTTTCTTTCTGAAATATGGCAGGTTGTAGTAAAAAATAGCTTGTAACTAAAATAAATATGCCACCTGTAAGTAATATACAATCCACTAGAAAGGCAGGATCTTCTCAAGCAGTTATCAGCTCTCTATATGCATCAGGTCTTCTCAAATAGTTCTTGAATAGTTTAATCTAGCCTAATGCAAATGAAACCATCATTCTGATATAGCTACTGCTAAACAAAAGAAGCCAAGCTCAGACATTGCAGCTGTGGTCAGCCACATGGCTTTAATTGATAGTTTGATGTCTGTATCTGCTTGGACTGCTGCAACTCACTCTGTCTAAGAGAAAGTAGAATATTTTGGGGGATACTTCATTCTGAAACTGGCCCCAAAATGTAGCATGGGCTAGGTATCACCAGTTTTGGTTCCTGCTATTCTCCAGAGTCCTGTCCTCAATCAGTGAAACATCTTCAACCTTCACCCACACATTAAAGTACATCCCAGGGCTTGCAACATATTTACTCACTTTGATGAGATGAAAACACCACTGTGATGGGCTGCGACACAACCCTCACATTATTTCCAGATACTGTGAATTCAGAAAAAAACAGACATACAGAATAATTGTATTTCTTGGCAGTGGAAGAGCCACCTGAGGCACAGAGGAGCCCCAGTGCCAAGAGCAGAGCAAAGGTGGTGTGCCCACTAGGTGGCCACAGAGTGACCCAGCACTGAGCGGTTGGGATGTGAACCTCTCTCTACCACTTGGCCATCCATCGCCTCATTTATTTAGCAGAGTTAGAGTGCAGGCTGAGAGCTTTTGTACCTGCCCTGGTAGCTGAAAGCATCATTTATTTCCTTACTGTGTACTTTTCTATTCATTCTTACACGTGGACACTGATAACGCACTATTGTTTTATCATTGTTCCCCTGTAACATAACTACACCACTCATTATTTCTGCTACAATAGTGTTTTAAGAGCACTGTTCAGGGACCAAGATACAGTTACAACAGATGTCATACACAGAATGGAAAGACTGGTCTCTGCCTAAAATTGAGAGCAGCCAAAGGGTGAGTAAAGAGACAGGAGGAGACCACAGACAGATGGGACCTCAAAGGAAAAAAAAGAAAATGCAAGTTTTACCACTTTTGCATATGATGCTCAAGCATGTTTTTCAGGATACTTTCTAAAGGTTTTTTACAGGGAACACTTGAATGAAAACTGTTAAAGGAGTGTAGGCTATTGAAGTCAAACTTCATTTCATTGGCCTGGATTAATTTTGCCTAATTTTAAACTTCCAAATAAAAGAGGATTTTTTAATTATTTTTTTTTTTTCAGAGAGATGTGATTCTTTTCAAAGACATTGACCATGTCTCAGAATTAACATTCATTATTCTGTCCTTTTTTCTCATCTGCTCTCCTAAAAAGAGACTATTTTGTGTAGGTGTCTAAATGCTTATGCAAGCTTGTATTTATTTGATTAAGGAAAGACAAAATCTTCATGATCACTACAAATTTTGAGTAAGCTTTAGAAGTCTGGTAATTTAGAATTGTCATCTTAAAAAGAAACAGCAAATGCAATTTACCACATGTGTAGTGCCAGGTCTGTGAGGGATGAAAGATCAGTTTGTCTGTCTGTCTCTAATGATACATCCTCTATGTCTAAGAGTCTCATCTTTCAAGTTCGCATACATATTTAGGAAAAGTATGCAAATTTACATGAAAATTCCCTGGAGTATTGTATGGACAAATCTTGCCCATTAATGGACTCATAATGTCTATTCTCATATGAAAGATATAAAGGATATTGTTCACAAGTACTGAAATGGGAACAATTCCATTACAAATACATGTAGTACGCTGAAACTAAGCACGGACTGCATTCAAGTATGAATACAATATAAATTTATCATTGTAACAATTTTGTATAAAAGGGAGATTTTATTTGCATTCACATTCACTGCAGAGATCTGAAAATTACTTATACAGTGAATTTGGGCCCATAATTAGAGCAAATTTTCTGTTTTTAAAGAATTTTCTGTTTTTGAAGAATTAGATGGCTGTTGATTACAAAATATAATGACATTGGTGAAGATGGGAGTGTATAAATGTATGGGAGAAAGGCAGATATTGGCAATTTGATGCTGAAACAAATGAGCCTTTCCTCCATCACATCATTCCCTTATTTATAATCTTCCCCTTAGAACTTCTAATCACCAAAAGGATCAGTCTTAAATGCTACCCTGCTCTCCTTAGTTGATTTTCCTACTGCATACAGAATCATTAATACAAAAATAATGCCTTGGTTATTTTACCTTCTGATTTGGAACACATAGGTTTTGTTATAGATAATTCGGTGTATTTAGCAAGTAGACTAATTCGTTGCTAGACTTTAATTTACCATGAAGAGGAGGCTGAACTGAAATATTAAATGAGATTGCTGAAAACATTTTTCGTTTGTTTGTTTGTACTGCCCCCATACTACTGCCACTCTTAAAAATATAAAATTAAAAAAATAAAAATCCTTTGTATTACTTATTAATGGTAAAATGTTAGAGCCTGGCCAGATCTTTTTGCACCATTTTAGTTACACTGTTAGTACATGGACATACACAGTCATACAGACGTACATTTTTTATTTTTCCCAAACAACAGAAGGTACGAACTTCACATGAGTTTTTTTGTTGTAAAGGAGGGTCTTTCTGTAATAAATAATTAACTTCTGAAGATTGTATCAGACATCATTTTCCTCAGACCCATTTCAGTAATACCTACAGTTCAACCTTTGCAAAAACAAGTGAGTAGTCGTACAGAGAACTTAGCATTGCTTTTCTGAGTATTCTTAACAGAGCAAGAAAAAAAGTGCAAGTCTCCAAAACTGCTAACTACATTACTATGACTAAAAGACAAATTTAGATTTCCTACTTCAGCTAACTACTACATTTATTAATTTCCCACCTGAAGGAGAGTCCTCTCTCCATAGCATGTTTTGGGATAATGTTTGCAAAGTTCTGGTTCTTCTTGTACATGAACTCCATTAATAAGATTAGATTTGGGTTCTTACTCTACAGTCTGTTTCTGCATTCATAACTTTATGCAAAGACATCTCTTTTTTGTTTCAGTTGCACACTGCGTTATTTCAAAATACTTGCCAAAAACTGTTATTCTTGAATTGAGGGAAAACTAAAACACTTCAAACTCCTCTGAAATTGAGTTGGTGAATAAAATTTTGCTTTTACTAAATATCTGCATGTGAGGTTACATTGCAATTTATGTAGCACCAAATTCAGCACTTCAGTAACGTACTTTTATACTCCTCCAAAGCTACTAGGTTGCCTTAAAAATTCTTGGCTAACACGGAGTTACACAGGAATTCTTGCCTTGCAGCAGAGAGAAATAACCATCTTTGTAGCCTCAATATTCTTCAGTGGGAGTCAAATAAGACTTACACCTACATTGATTTTTCACGCTTAAAATAAAATCCCAAGCATAAAAATAAAAGATTTTTTTTTTTGTCCTCTCTGGTGGCTTTATTTTCTCAGATAGTTTCAGCCAATATTACCTCTCATTCAGACTGTACCAAATGTTTATGTTCTGCCTCTTCTAAGCTGAAAAAGAAGATGTTTCTGTCTCTGGGACCTACAGAGGAAGATGTATGATAATGTAGAATAGAAGCTAAGTTCTATGTAATTTGTATTGTTTAGAGATTGTATCATGTCGATCTATACTTTGCCATGCACAACCTTTCTAGAGCCAAGATGCCTTTTATTAGGTTACAGCCTTATGGATTTACCTCTTTGTAGCCAAGAGAAGAGACCTGTACAAACACCACAATATGGAAAAGCAGAGTTTTCAAGTTAGAAATAGTTCCCACCAAATCAGACATCAATATAGCCATTAAAATGCACCTCTTAATTCATAAAGAAAACAAAATATATAAGGAAGTTATGCAAACAGCAAAAATAAAATTTGAATGCTGGATGACATTTTTATTCTTTTCTCCATTCTAACTACTTTGCTTAAGACTTAAGTAAGATCATGGAAGTACAATACTAAAAAGGTCCTTCAATAAATGGAAACAAATGAGCTTTTTCCTACCACAGAATTACTTAAAATCAGTCCTTCTTGTGAAGCTAATCCCCCGACAGATAAGACTGTGAATTCCACCCCCCCCTCCTCCTCCCTACACGCTCACAGATGGGTTGCAACAGAAAGATGACAAATGAGTTGTGTTTGGCTGGATTAATGGGTATTATCATGTTAATGGATGTTTATGGTGCAGTTTGGGAGGTTCATGTGGTTTTCAAAAAGTGTTGGTGTTCTGGGTAGCTGAAGCCTGCGTATGTGTGTGTGTGTATGCATTATTAGCCAGCTTTTTATGCATATTGTACATTTTTGGTCTCCTTAATGGGTCACAGCTAAACTGGATGTGGAAGTGTTGGCCTTATGCTCAGATCTTTCATCATGTCATCAAGCGTGACATGCAAAATGCAAGTGTCTGAGACTTGTCTTTCCACAGTCTCTGTGAATTCAGGTGCCTCATAATCCCGGGTCTACTTTGTTGCAATCACTTTTAAAATCTGACATATTGATCAGGAGTTTAGCCTGAGTAACTGCTGCACATATATCAACTCCGGTTGGGGATGTCAGGTCAAATTTGTTGGCAAGGTGATCTTACAGCCAACCAGGATAATTCCTGCCACTCACGTGAACCGATGCTCTTAGCCTCATTTGGCAAGGACGGCGTATATTGCACCAACAGGGCACGGGAATTTTGTGCCAACTGGGGCAGACCCTCAGGAAAATGTCTCACCAAAGACCTAGACATGGAAAAATCTGCTGCTCCAGGAATCAAGACGTGTCAAAAATGTAAAATCACACGGAAACAAATAAGGTTTTGCTCTGGATTTTAAAAGTTGGGATGTTTTGTGGGATTTTTTTTTTTCCTGTGGAAAGTTTCTTATTCTATGAAAGAGACCAACCTTTAAACTTCCTTGTTTGCTCTCATTTTCTTCTGCCCACAAGGCTGATTTCCATCTTACTTTTGGTATTGTTTTTACAATCTCTAATTCGAGCTGATAGGCTTCTTTCATACTAGCTGTACATAAAGGAATACATATGTCAGACACTTGTGTGTAAACTTCTGCTTAAACCCCTAAATGCTCATTCGAATGCTAAAATGCATCATTTGCATGCAGTATTGAGGGAGTTGTTCGTATAAATGTACAGTTGTGATGACACTCAGTTTTTCTTTAAAAAGAGCAGGTATTTAAAATCTGGAATTGCCATGGAATATCCTACAAGAAATAGAATCTCTATCAATTAATGCATTTATTGACTTAGACAGTATAAAAAAATAATGAGGCTCTGAGGTACAAGAAGAATGCAGGCAATATTCTGTTTCATCTAATTCATAAGATTTCTGAGGTTTTTTCTAAAATTTGGGAAGTCAGATTTTCCTTCCAGAATAGCATAATTTGGGGATTAAGACAGTGAAAGCGATCTTCTGAAATCAGTACCAGAGGGGATTTTAATGTACTGAAAAAGTGCTTGCCATTTATTTGGTATTCCTCCACCATCCAGTATAAAATAATTCCTTCATGTCTTTTCTTTCCTTAAAAATTCACCAAGCGTATGTGGACCTCACAGATGCAGCTTTAATTGAAAGTAATGTCAAAAACAGTGTTTTGATCTGTTTCCTTTCTTTTGACATTCTCTGTTTTTGGAATGTGTTGAGTCTGTACGACCATTCTCTTTTCAGAAATTCATCTGGAAATTTACATATTTTAAAGGCTTCTTGCTCTATAATACAGCTGAGCATAATAGTGCAAGCTACACATAAATTGAGGTGTGAAAGAGAAATTTCCCAATTTCAGTCCTTAACTGAAATATAAAAACAATTCTTCACCATCTGGGAGTTACTATACAAGGCTTTCTTCTGAGTAGGCTTGCTAGAGGGATAAAGTTCATATGATCCAGCAATGGATAGACTGTATCTGGCTTGGGAAAAAAAAAAAAAAAAAGGAATAATAATTTTTGTAGATTCATTAATTTACAGCACTATCATTGAAAAGCACAGAGTGTTTCATACGTTCCGAAACATACTGAAATACATTAAATCTGAGCAAACCTCTAAATTTGTGAAATCCAATAAATTACATATTATTCTGCAGGATGATAAAGTCTGTCTCTGATGAAATAAGTAATGTTCCTGATACAGAAAGGTGTAAATCCCACAGGAAAGCATCAAGGATGCTCAGCATTTTACTGGATTATGCCCCAAGAGAAAGAAAGACAAAAGAGGAGAATAATAAAGTAAGATAGACGTGCATAAACCTTGTCCCCCTTTTTTTTGTTTCCTGCCCCAACAAATAAAATCAAGAAAGGTCCTAGTCTCAGAAAAAGGTTGTTAGCTGTATATAATTTTTCTTCAAATGAATTATGAAACCACCTACCGTTAAAAATAAATTGAATCTAAAAGCAGTGTGTGTGTACTCTGTCATTTAAAGGTAGGACTAATTCTGACAGTTCAGTACCAGATGCTGTGGCTGTGAGCACCTTTCAGATCGCACTGGACCATTTATTCTGCAACAAATCTGCAACAACAGGAGGTACAATAAAGTCCTCAGATCGTTTTGGTATCTTCCAGAATAGAACCTGTATGCAAAACTCCATAAAAACAACTTGAGCTAGAAGTGGCTAAGCATTAGTAAAAAATAGTAGTGTATGAATTATGAATTTCCTATGCGCATGTGTTCAGGTAAATATAGGCACAGGGCTCAATTCCTGCTGCCTGCGTGAGTTCAGGTGACTGAGGGCACGTCCACGATACCTCATGCTCAAATCCAAACTCTCTTAGCACCCAGGAACCGTAGGAGGAAGATTAATCCATAATGCAAGTGACAGGTTGGGGATCAGGAGTCCAAGGGTATAACTTGCTCTCTGGCCCGGCAACCTAAACTACAATGCAGAAGCAGCCTTGATCTCTCTGATCTGGCTTCGCATTTTAAACACACTGACAGTTACACTTCCTTACTTCGTTGGGCAGGGGTGTTGCATAAAAGCAGGCTATTTCTTACCACTCGTCAGGCTACTTTGGGTTGACCAAGATTACCTGAAAATCTAGTTGAAATAAGTAATTGTTCAGATCGAACAGTTACTGTGAGGCAATGATAAATATTAATGTTATGATAGTTGTCTAGGTGCTTTTCAAAATGCTAACTTTCAATTTTGTATTTCGTAGTGATGTTTTCACTAGTGTCAAATTTACAAGTTTAAGCATATAAAACAAACAAAAAATATCGTTGAGCTAAGTATTCTGTTCAATACCCATTTTTTTCATCTATTTAGAGGGGAAAACAGATCCCTTCTGGCTTAAGCTAAATAATTTCCCCATTCACCAAATTGAAAAATCAATATTATTTAGGATATATGCATCGCACATAGGAAAGGGTTCTCTCGTTGACATGGTGAGTACCAGATAAGATATTTTAAAAAGCAATATATCACGTTTCATCTCTTTCTCTGAGACAGCTGCAACATCTGAGTTGATGGGTTGACTTTACTTTCTGGATGTAGAAGTTAAACCACTTCCGAGTATAGTATTTGTGCTGCCTTCTTTGCCTTTTCTTACTTTTCTTTTTTTTTTTTTTTTTTTTAAACTATATTTAGAAATGCAGTATTTTACCTCCACCTGAGCAGTGTAGAAGTGGTTCGCTCACCAGCTACGTCCAGTGCCTCTCTTCTGATTGTGGGATGATCTTGCTCCTTCTACGCTACTAAGCTGTGACATCTCCTGCCTGCCCTTGAACAAAGTCTCTGCTCGTTTGAACTGATTTGCTGTGCACCCTACCCCGCCGCTGCTGTGCTAGGAGATGGGCTGCGAATGCTGGACTTCATCCTGGGCTGCTGTGAGCGACGCACTATTTTAAGGACCAAAGGGGTTGGAGTGGGCTCTTGTCACCGTACGGGTTCTAGGTCGTAACAGGACTCTGCAGAAAGATGCAGTCTTAGCACCTGTCCCACGCACCAAAGTTGTTCCAGGTGTGAAGCTGTTCTCCTGGTGACCCGGGCTATGCCACTTCTTGTAAGAAATTTGTTTACTTTATTTGTGAAGCGGGAGTTTTGAGTCCAGCGAGCATTAATGCTGAGTGGCATTGTGCATATATATTCAAATGGATAATCGCAGTGCGTTCTTGCAGTGCCTCTTTAGGAATGGTTTTCACGTGTAATCAGACGAGGCATATGTCAGGAAGATGACAACGGAATCCTGGGATGTCTTATATATGTTTTTAATAAAAAAGCAGAATGTTTAATTTTATTGCTGTTATGAGTCTCAGAGTGTGAGGCATTCTTCTGTTTTTCCTGATAAACAGGCGATTCACAGTCTCTGCTTTACACAGGCTACAGCAATTCTGGAGGCAGCCTCTCTACACTTTGGCTTTGCCAGTGGCTCATCTACTGATAGGTAGAGCTCGGCATCCCAAGCCTTAGGTAGCCTTCTGCTCTACTTCGTCTGTGCCACGTGTGTGCACACGTGCCTGCATCTGTGGGTGTGTAAGAGAGATGGAGAGAGAAACACACTGCGATGAAAGATGAAGACTCTACTGTGATGTCTGGGGTGAGCAAACCAAGCGGGCTTTAGGGAAAACACAGATTCCACTGAGACACGTACGCTTTCCACCCCCTCTGTTTTTCCAGACAAGTGTTATTTTTCAATATTTTATTGTGCTAGCAATAGGAGAAATCTTGTAATAAAATCATATCACTGTTTCGTCCAAAGCAAGTTTAGATGTTATCACAGTGATATGCTTTGTCATAGATTTATTATTAAGTTGTCGCATAATGCAGTTGACTGGAGTTATAACAATTGTACTCAACAAAGTTTTAATACAAGATTGTGAAATTTTAACATGAAGTAGATTTCTACAATGACAGACTGTTATTACCTGCAAACTTCCAATGACAAATCAGATGACTTAATGCAAAAAATGCAGTTTAACAGCATTTGTTATTATCTGTACAGCTTTATTATTGTCTTTTTATTATATTCATAAGCTGAAAATAATGTAAAACAGATATATGGCTGATCATGTAATGACCAATGGCATATTGCATCTTGTTTAGTAGGTGGCTGTCCTCTTGTCTTATTTGGGAATATATAGTTTAACAAGATACTTGCCATCATTTTCTTAACAGGGATAATAAACAGAACAATTCTGCATAAAAGCTCATATCAGCTTCTTTCATGCCTTTTCTTTTCAGAAGGCTGCCTAAGGGTTTAAGCAATTTAGTTGTCTGACCCGCATCCTTTCTCTGCAGTCTGCAGTTCTTTTGTTTAACATTAGTATGTGGGCAAACAGCATTCAGAGCTGTGCAGAGCTTATCAGCCTCTGCTCAGTCGACCAGAACCCCATTCTGTGTATCTAAGAGGGGCCACGTTTAATGCCTCACAGTAGGAGCATCTGCAGTTTCCAAAAATGACTTGTTTATCAGATAAACTCTGTCCTTGCACTGACACATAGTGGCTCTTCAATATCATGCTCTCCTGTATGAGAACTGAGCAAAACAGGGTATGCACAATGAATAACAAGTGAAATTTATGCACATGGTGTGGTGACATAGGTACCCTATAACACCAGGCAGAGGTTCTCTGCATCCGCTCGGTAATTACACCGGGAAACTTCCTCATTACCTTCCGAAAATGTTTTACTTACTCCTTCTCAAGATATTTAGAGCACATGCACTGAAGTCAGTAAACGTTAATTAATTTACTTATTTTGCTTGGAATGTAATTAGAAGTAGCACAAGGGGCCTGACTTCTACGGCACAGGCAAAGAGATTCAGAGCAAAGCCTGACGCCGAGGTCTGTGGTGCGTCTGCAGGTGTGGCAGCCTCTGATGGTATAGTTGGGACTTTACCTTTTCAGATGCTGTGTTACCAAAGTAATCCTCCACAGCTCTGTAACTCAATTTTTACAAGCTATCTGCTCTACGCTGATTGTTTTCCAGGAGATCAGTTAGACCCCTGGGCACTAAAACCATAAAAATATTCTTTTAAGCATGGGGAATTTTGTGTTTAAAATAAAGGCATCTTAGATATATATATTTTAGATACCGTAGAGGTTAGCCAGTGGTTAAGAAACAAAATGCTTATTAAAACATCAGTATGTACAAACAGGTAGAAGCAGCAGCTTAGAGTTGGTGTTCGAGGCTCGAGATCCAGTGAGAGCGAAACGCTGTGAGCTTTTTTCAGGCAAGTGCAGCTGGTCTCTCAAATTCTCCATCCGTCTGAACGAAGGAAATCTTATGAGGTGGGATGGCTTTGCGAGATTTCTGGACTGCTCTGGAGCCTTTTCAGAGCGTGTTGGTGGAAATATCTATTTGACCGGTCACAGAAAGGGTAGGCAGGTGGGGTAAGAACCAGAGGTTTGGATCAAAACCAGTGCCATCTCCCTGCAATTCAGGCGAGCCTGTATTCTAGAATGATACCCTTGACTAATTATAATGATTTTATTATATGAAATTGATATTACATTGCAAATGACAATGGCCCAGAAGGAGCTTGATAAAATTAACTTCCTCATCTGAGCAATTAAGGGTTTTGGTATAAAGTTGAGGATACAGCGAATCTGTCATCTGTTACATTTCCTATACATACAATGGCTCAACGCTGAAACACTATGCTGGGAACAGAGGCTTACATCAGGCTGCCACCTTTTTATCCCTCCCCTCCCCCCCCTCATCAGTATATGCTGGCTGGTCAACTAGTCAGAGAAAAATTGTTAATGAGGGTTAAATGGAAGTTATCTATTAAATGCCATTCTAGGATCAAGACATCAGAGCTTTATTTTGAATGATGCCCATATTTTTTCTCTCCTTTATTTTTTCCACCTTCTCCCTCCCCCACCTGAAAGAAAATATCCAGTGGATGCCTGGCAGCATCCTCTGATTGCTCGCTGTTTTCCTGACACTAAATCTACTGTGTCATATTCCTTGCATGGGCTGCAGATTTTGGCCTTTTCACCTGCTGTTTTGGTTGGCTTTAGATGCAAAGAGAAGAATATGAAAAGGAGAGGGGGAGGGAGGGAAGTTGGGAATGCTGGAGCTAAAAAAAAAAAAAAAAAAAAAAAGGCAAATGTTTTTAGCGCCTTCATCTAGACATGTGTCCCCTCACTCTGTGACATGGCTGCTCCAATGTTGCCATGGTGAGGATTTCTAATCATCCCTACACATGACAGGCTCCTATTTGTCTGCACTCCCTTGGGTGTAAATTTCTAGGCTTAAAAAAAAAAAAATCCATGTGAGCGTATCATCCGCCGTGCAGATGTTTCACTGCTTTAGAATATCAGGCAGCTGCTTGTGCCACCGTCGACAGCTAATTGGAGACTGCATCGCAGGAACAGAGGCGTAATTATGGCATAAATACACATCCTCTGGTGCATCATTGTATCTCTATTAACAGAAAATTTTAAACAGTGTTCAGAGTGTAATTAGTGTAGTTGATAAAGTTGTAAAACATGTAAATAAGGGAAATAGCAGGTACGTGGCCAATCCACTACCCAGCACTAGGGGATGCAGATTATTGCCTATTTAGAAATAATTAGCAAAGCTGCATTAGCAAAGCCTGTGTCCAACAGAAGCAATGCAAACATTTATTCTGGTAACAGCTCTTTCTGTGCTAGCCATGAAAATCTACTAATATTGGTAATTTAGCCCTCATTACCAGAGGATAAAGCATGAAAAGAGCTCAGACATGAAATATGACAAGTAATATTAATTTTTATTCCAGAGGAAAGGATGCTTTCTTGGGTTGCATGCTGATTTCTCGGCAGGGTCTCGGTAGTGTGTGAGCGAGCTGGTGGTTGAGGATGCGGCGCTGGAGCTGGCTCCCTGCTGGAGGTATACCCCGGGGTACCCGTGACAGGAGCTGATGAGGCATGCTGTGGTTAGTGCCCAGCCAAACCTTAGGTCACAGTTCAAAACGAGCGCTCAGGCATTAAACTTCTCTCCTTATAGACTCGAGCCTTTAATTTTGGCCTCGGCCTCGCTCCTCGCCACCCCCAAATGATTTTGCCAAATCACCTGCTCTGCCCCCAGCTGTCGGCCCCAAAACGCATAACACGCAGCTGTGCCGGGCGAGCCGAGAGCTCTGAATCAGTGCGCACGCTGTTACTCCTCAATTTCGTCTTGTGCCCTGGATGAGAAATGATGGCTTCACCCTCACTGTTTATGTTTTAGATTATGTTACGTGAAGAACCGTAGCCTGCTACCATAAAAATAAATGCCAAAATTTTTACTTTGCTTTACAGATGTATTTTCTAATGAAGAAAAATGTGAAAGCCTTGCTGGTGCAGGAGGTATAGATCATTTCTTAAAAACAAGAGGATGAGAAGGGCTGAATGTTCTGGAAAGGGAAGGAAAAAACTGTGGGTTTTTGCAACATCTCTGATTTCTTCTTTTTTTTCTATCTACTGGGTGTAGAAACAGAATGAATAAAAACTCCAGCTTATAGTGTCAGCTAAGTTCTGCTGCATCCTTAATAAGCGTGCACGTGTGTGTTTACGAGAGAGAGGGGAAAGGGGGAACAGGAGAATTCTGCTTGACAAGTGCCAGTGTTTTAAAAAGAAGTCTAAGAAAGATGTTATCTCTGGCTCAGGCAAATAAATTTCCCCACTTAGCCAGTGTTTCCTGAACATTTTCAGAATTCAGCTCTCACCACAGACTGCATAAAATCCTGCCAAATAAGGGCTGAATTTCATGTAATACAATGCTTAAAAAAGAGAAAAAGAAAGAAGAGGGGGAAAAGGTAGAGATGAAAAGAAGCCGGACAAGCTACTGTCTGAAGTATTAAAATGTAAAATAAGCTTTAGAGCTGTAGCAGGGGGAAAAGCCTTTTGCAGATCCAAAGCGAACACTGTGTATATTTTATCACCCGCAATGACATGAAAATTGTGAAAACACTGAACTTGTTGATTGAAGTGGGGTTTTTTCCACACTTTGGTGGAGGTTCAGTACTCATCCCACCACCCTGTTTAGCTAAAAAACAAAACTAGAGAGGGAAGCTCTGTCAGTCTTCTGCCTGTGGTACGGCCAAAAGCACACAAAAGCTCAGACAATACCTACCTCATCTGCTCTAATGTGAGCATCCCATTGAGTTCTAGCACGCCAGTTTTTATAGCCTTAGCATATATTTTCTGTGCTTAAGATTTATGTAGCTCTATGCAGATGCGCATTCCTCTGGCATGCAATAAGTACATAGTTTATGCATATATACGCTTTATGGGTAAGCTGTTTGTATGTGGTCAGGAAGCCTCGTGAGATGCTCTGGTACTGCTCTGCTCCCGTGGAGTTCTGTGAGGTTGTTACCGCAGACTTCCCTGGAAGAAGAGTTGGTCCAGCTTCTGCTGCTTTTCATAACACTGGCACTGTGTGGCTCTGTGAGAATCCTGCAGCATATTTGTGGGGCTATATCCATATACAGATGATGTTGCAGTGTTTGTATGTGCACGTGTAAGCGTGCGTCTGCAGGCACTAATTTGGATATTTGGAGTGTGTGTATCTGCGTGTGATTACAAATGTTTCATAGTAATAGATTTTCTTGATAATGTGATGGAACAGGAAAACCTTCCACCCAGTCTGCATGTAAACATAAATTCATGTATGTATAGTGCATACATATAGCATAGATACACACTTATGTAAAAGAGACATTTTTTATTTATATACTGAGTTGCAATACTAAATGATATACTAAAAAAAAAAATGCAACCCCTTCAGCTTCATCACCATTATTTATCACAGTGTATTGCTTGGATGTATTTTTCCAGGGTCAGATGCTTTGTTGAGCCCCCTGGATTGCCTTCAGATGTCTATCCCATCCACTAGAAAGGAGGAAAAGATGCAGTTCTGCATCAGGAGCAGACACCTTTTCTCCATCTTCCCTCTTTCCCTTCAAATTACATAAGTAAAGTGCATTTTGCTGGCAAGCCTGAACAAATTACAGTATTGCAAGCAGATCAGGAGGATGGTCTGAAGACCGGGTGTGTATGGGGAGATGCTTGGAGATGGACAGAGTTGGGCTTCTGTAAGTAAATATGCACAAAGGGGTCCTGAAATGGTTTTAGGCAGATTAGTAGTAGTTCATTACAGGGTGACAGAGTCATTGCTCATTCTTTGCTATAGAAAATGACCTGACAGGTCATCTGTGGCTGGAAGTAATTTCAATGTTTGCTTTTTTTTCCTCAGTTTATAAACTTATGTGCTATTGTTTGATATTAATAAACAGGTTTTAATGTTTCAGTGACCTTTTCAATGGGCCGAGCACTATAATATCAGTTGGAAATACAAACATATTAATTTATATATTTTGAATACCTCAGTTTAAGATCACATTTAATATAGTTCCTATGGGCCAAATTTAGTCCTGTGTAAATTAGTTTAGGCCCATTAAAGTTAATGTGAGTTGTTATCTATCACACTAGTCTAGTATGAAAAATGAACGCATATGTGGCATTTCTTTTGCGCTGTGTACTGTGACAGAAAAAGTCATATTTCTCCATTTTTATCTTTGTAGGAATGTGTCCCATGGCAACTCTGTGGTCTTTGACTGAAGAATAGTAGGGGTACCTATCCCAATGCATTGCTCACTTTCTGCCTTGTAGGGGAGACCTGAAGCAGTTAAATTAGGGGTGCAAAGTAGCTGGGGTGGATGAAACAAACCAGCTTGTACAGAATGAAGGCTGATGAATTAACTGGGCCAGAAGGAAATGGAAATCAGAGCTGGGTCTGGTGGAAGGAGAAATGGGGATCTTGCAGATGGTCAGTGTTTTCCTGAAGAATTACAACCACTTCATTGGTATGAAGGCTACAATAGCATTGACCCAAAGCCCATTGCGTTTGGACACATGCCATTTGGTGAAAAAACAGTAACAGAAGAGAGCGTGGATGGGAAAAAACAATACAAGAAAACGTGGTTGTGCCATTGTAGATCTGCTAACCATTCCCCTTTCATTTTCTCCTCATTTATACTATTTCTGTGTGTTCACCTCTAGGTGGGTATTGAAATAAAATGTTCGAGCTACATTGTATCTTAAAAATAAAGACCATAGTGAGTTGAAACTTATGATTAATTTTTCTTTGAAGCTATTTGACTGCTCTCGGTTCTTGTCCTGCATCTACTTCTGCATATATTTTCAAGGGGGTAAAGCACATCACGGGAGCGAATGAGCAGCAGGAGGGGCTGTGGCTCACAGAAGCTGTTGCCTTTAGCAAGTAGTGTAGCCCAGAAAAAATAGATCTGTAGAGTGAAACTGTTGATGCTGAAGACCTGACTTTCTGCAGTGTATGCCCTGCAAAGGTTTTACCAAGTGCTACATCTCATCTGGTGGTGTGAACCAAACATCCAGTGAGAGTTGGAGCAGGTAGGTGTGTGCTACAAGTTTTTTTGGAAAGCAGCACAGGCACTCTTAGACTACTCCATGATGCAAATCAAAACGCAGTAAGTGGAGAAGTTAGGAGATTCATTTCAGAAGCACATTCCTGCTCTGAATGAAACCATCGGTATGGAGGTACCCCATGCCTGGAGGTCTCTGGTCCCTGTCGGTTCTTGTACGTTCAGTGTGCTTCAGCAAAGTAATTCCTTCTGGCCTCTGTGTCCATGAGTATGATTCCTTTGTCAACAGTTTGTGCTTTGTTACCCTGATAAGGGTAGGTGAACCACTGTATGGACTTTTGGGAGGAATTAAAACCATTCATGATCCTGAATAGACAAGTTTCTGTCTTGGTTTCACCTTGGTATCCTAATACGCAAACTAAGGATAAAGCAATGAAGATGGCATAAATAAGAATTAGGTTTTCCTGAAATATTATTGGGAAGAACACCTTTCTATATCACTATATGTATTTATGCAACTCAGTAAACAGTGAACATGGGAAAACCAAGCTTTGTAAGAAATTAGTCTTGATTTTCTTCACTAAAGAGAAGGCAACTTTGTTCAGTATGGATAAGGAGCACACCACCAGGGAAAAACAGGGCACTGAAGCACTCAGTTGTAGTAGCAAGGTCAGTGGTTCAGTCACACGTGGGCTCCAGAGCATTTGTTACTGTTATTAAAATGGTACGTTCCTCCCACACTGACAGGTTTGCTTGCGAGCATAGGCAACATCAATATTAATTTTGTAAATGTTTATCTCATGTAATGTATATGATTAAGACTTGTTTGGATGTTTTGTGCTGATTAAACCGAGACCTTTCTATGCCAACAGCCCTGTGGCGTTGAGTTACTGTGAGAAAAACAATGTGTGACAACATTAGGGGAGCACAGCTGAACATAAATACTTTCTCTAGTGTGTTGGGTTTTCTCTAATTTTTTTTCCTGTAATTTTGTTGCCACCGATAGACCCATACACAGAAACAGATTTGAATTATCAAATGTCAATAGTATATTTTCACTTACTGGGTCTGTAAGTGAAATGCCATTTATGGCATCCTTGGTATAATGTCCATTTCTTTTAGTTACACATTCTGTGAGGTGGTAGATGTTTCCCCCTTGTCTGGTAGCATTAAAATTGCACTTTTGGGCTCATATGACAAATGCTGTGAAACGCCGTGAAAAGTTTCATCTTATGCTGAAAATAGCAGAGGGAATTCACAGGTTCCTCAAAATATTAGCTCTTTTTAGGTGTCTTGGTAAATGAGAACTACAGATCTTGGACCAGGCTCACTCTTTGTAAAAGTGTTCATTGAAATTGATGAGAACTGACCTTGATTTCATGGCATAGTCATTACCCTCCGGTAATCTAGAGATGTGAAAGGATTTGGGAGGAAGGAAATATCTCCCACTTTTATACATGTCACACTGCTGCAGCATCCATGAATCAGTAGCCAAGAAAAACATTTTTCTACTTGCCTGCTGAAGTGATAGCTAACATAAATTAATTTGGTTTACCCCTTTTGCCAAACAAGTCATGAAGACTCATAACCATCAGCCATGATGAAGACCAATTGTTCTCAGATGCTCTCGAGTGTATGCAAATGTTTTGTTGTTCAAGCAAACCACTACCATATTCTTTGCATTTTTGAGCCCTCACTTGCAGAGGAATGGGTTACTCCATTTTGGGGAAAATGTGCAATAGTCACTGCATGGGACTGAAGTGGGATTTTTGAGTCCTACTCCTGTCTGGCTTGTGGTCCAGGCCTTAATTTATTTATCTGCAGGGCTTGCACTTCTCAGATATTTAGTGCTTGTCAAGCATATTGAAATCCTTAAATTTGAAGGCCAAATATGACTGTGAAGTCATTATTATTATTGTTATTATTATTATTATTATTGCTGCTAGTATTATTAAGGTTTCACAAAGTTAACTGTGACTTAATTTGGGAGGTTTTTATTGTTTTTATAGATCACAATTTTGTAAGTAAATTCTTGCTTTGAAATGTGATGGCACTTTTGATTTCTGTTTCACTCTAGGTACAAACGATGCCAGCTATTCTGCATTAGCTATGACCTTTAGAAAAACAACTGATGAACTTATTCATTTCAACAGTTACTGTAAATGCCTGGTTTTTAATTGCCCCTGTCTGTTCTTTATAAAAACACAGTGTGTGAGTGTGTGTACGTGTGCATTTGCAGCAGCTGGACTTTTTTATTTAGTGATGTGGAGAAACTACCCTGCACTGTGGGTTTATGGGTAAAGAAAGAAAAACCACAGGACCCGGTAACATCTCTAAGTGCGACCGCTGCGCGTGGGTAGGTATGAATGCACCCTTTAATTTAAACCCACCAAATCCTTGATTTTTACCAGCTGTGAGAGCTCCTGCGTAACAGTCGATCCCTCAAAGTGCCACGCGAGCAGCCGGTTGCACGATGTGCACCGTGGGCTGTACCGTGGGCAGACACCTCCTTATTTACGGAAGAGCTTTCCTAGAGCCGAAGCTGACTCCGGGATTACAGCTAGTGTTTTAAGGCCCATTGTAATAGAAACCGTAAGATCGGCAGAGCAAAATAAGTACGTCTCTTAAAATGGCTTTTCATGTTTACTATTCAGGGTGTTTTCCTTGGAGAGTTCGTATTAAACTTTGCCTGTAAAGAATTCAGCCTTGCCTAATATTATAGCAGCTCCGCTGTCAGAAAAGCTGTGCTGTGAGTGCTTGCAAAGGCAAGCTTGTTGCACCAGATGGTCTTTTCCTGTTCCTGAATCTTTTCATGGGTTTATGCACTATCAAAAGTAAAATCCTCTTATCAGCCACCAAAAGGCTCGGTATTATTTTGGCCGTTATAACAGGTAGTCACATAATATAGCGTAACTAATATAAGGGAACTTTCACAGAGACTGAAATTTTACTGGGTGTTAGGACAGGTGATTAAGGTTAGCTTGTGCCTGTTAACGCGGGCTTCGCTGTAATAGCAATCTAACCACGATACAGTCCCTTTCATCTACGGGATCCCAGAGTGCTATGCAAACCTAGCAAATTGCTGTGAAAAACTGTATGGTGATCACTTCATACATGCCTGGAGTGAAATGCAGCAGCTGTTCGACAGCATACAGTAATGTCCCCAAACTCTTTAGAGCAGGCAGTGATGAATGCTACAAAATCGAAGACAGATTTTTTTCAAAACTGGGTGTATTAAAGTTAACTGCTAAAATACCTTTTTGGCAGCTAAATCCCAGTGGGTGGGCCTGGCTTTCACAGGTGAGGAGGGCTGGCATCTATCCTGAAATCTGTAGGAGCTGCAGGAAGTTCAGTATTTCAGAAAAAAACAGGACCTGGGCATCCTGAAATTCTGATCTCAACACTGCCGATGATAACATTTAACGTGACATAATATTCTTCATAAGATAATTCACGTAACACATTCTGAAAGTTTTAACCTTTGTGTGAAGTTAACATGCTCTTTCATGCCTGCGTGGAGCTCTTATTAACACTGAAATCAGCTTTGCCACAGAAAATACAGGAGCAACAAAAATCCCCTTGGAACGTGGGGGTCCCACTTTAAGGGAAGAATGATAATGGGGAACAAAAACATATTTTTTCTCCCCAGATCAAATCACATTAGGGATTAATAACAGCGTCTAGTTTGGTAGTTTGGTTTGATATTGATATGCAATACAGCACGAGCAAATAAAAATCTGTCTTTGCTACCTATCCCCACCAGAGCTGGTGATTCCCCCGTTACCTGGTAAGCCCCGTGGTCACGCCGTGCTTCCAGCTCGGAGAAGGTACCTGCACCTTGGCAGGGTCCAGCTACTCCAGGTCTCAAAGAGTCTGGGCTCACCTGAGGGTGGGAGGACACGCACGAAAGAATACAGCTCTGGCACGCCGGGGGAGAAAGGGAATGTACTGGACTGCCGGGAGCTATTCGTCGTAAAGTTTAGTTGTCTCTGCCTGACTAATGATAACTAAGGGACAGAGCCTAATCTGAAATGTGCACTGGTGTGTGTCCTGAAAAATCCACTACAACGAAGGAGTGCATTTATCAATATATTCTTCACTGTTCACCCTCCATTTGGTCCAGGTCCAGCTTATTTTGTGAAAAGATCTAACTAATAAAGATCTGGATATAATTAGTCTGGAATTAGTGAAATAGTTACAAAGCAGGGGACCAGTTAATGGTCTGGTTTACTGATTTGTCTTCCCGCGAAATCAATTTTGAGCTCTTCTTATTAATAAAATGTTCGCTTGTAATGAATGATAACTAGTGCCAGCAATACAGTAGTTAAAAGACTATTTTTCAGGCAAAAATAAGCTGTAAACATAAGAAATATTATAGCACTTTGATGTAAATAAAGTGTTCCCTTAATAATTGATTAGTGGGTGATGAGAGAAGTACACCTTACACATTAAACGCTATGACTGACATAGCAGATAAGTTCACTCCTGTGAATATATCATATATCATTTAATTTTTTAGTCAGTTAACATCTTCAGAAAGAACTTTCTGTGGGGAAAAATAGTTAATGATCTTCTATGAGGCACTTTAACACAATATTTAATTGCAAAGGAAAGCAACACAGTGCCATTAGGTGTATTTCTACATGAGCGTTTCAGTTCAGCTTTTTGGAAAAATTCAAATGTACACCATTCATAGCACTGTAAAATATTTTGTGAGGGACACACTTTAGCAGACACTTTGTCACCCAGAGATGCAGCTGTAATTCTTGGAGAATATTAACACACGGGCTTTATTCTCAAGCCTGGGAGAGTGTCATCCTGACCTCTGTTTACTGCTATTAAACATAGAAGATTTACTTTGAAGCATTCATTTAAGGAAGTGAGTTATTATTCCTTTGCTTGACCTTAGCCTATGGTATATATATCACGAGGTTCCATAAGACCATCACACACAAGAAAATTGGTCTACCAAAAGACAAAGTTAAAAACAATCTTAAAATATTTTAGGTATTATTGCTTATATGCTCATCATCTGCCGGCTAAATAAGCATCTACATATGCTGAGAAATAATATATTTAAAACTTGTCATTGTATATGCAGTAATCCCTGATACAAGTACCTTGAAATGAATCCTGTTGTTGAAGTTAACGTTATGCGAGCTATTGCTTATATTTATTACTGGGAAAACATTATTTTTAAAAGCATATGAAAAAATAGTTTTCAAGCTGTTTCCTTAATGAACTGGAAATAGTAACCCTGTCAAATGTAATACAAAAATAGTGTTATAAGCCTATGGCATCTATTTATTACTGGAGAACAAAAGCCTTCATCCATTTCCTTTAGAGAATGACATTTTTGTAATTCGCTGCCCATTTCATTTGTTCTAAAAGGACTTCGTAG
This sequence comes from Grus americana, assembly GCF_028858705.1. NCBI lineage: Eukaryota > Metazoa > Chordata > Aves > Gruiformes > Gruidae > Grus > Grus americana. The sequence goes on from NC_072854.1 coordinate 44,794,964, forward strand.
GTTGACAAATATCCCACAGAAATGGCTTCTGATGCTTGATAGGATAATGTGCAGCCCCTTAGGACAAGGGCAAAGGCAGCAAACTTATCATCCTTTAGTTTAGCTTAGCATGGGTCAGTAACAGCGCCAGGGGTGACAGAAGATGTTAAAGTGTGGGAAGCAAGAACTAAGAGCTGTAGGAGGGTAGTTTTTATAGTTTATCCTTTCTTTCACCATGACGCTACAGAGAGAGCTTGAATCACATTGTTGATTTGGTTCACTGCACGCCACACTAACTGCTCCAGTAGGAGGAAAAAAAACACTTACGGGTCATTTTCCCCAATAGTGTGTGACATTTCAGCACTTATCCTATAGGAGGAGGGAACACATGTTTAATATTTTAGCTTGAAGTTCATATTTTAAAGATGCATTATCACACTTGGAGGTCTGGTGTGATAAATGTGAAGATTATTGTAGTTCTACCAACGTGAGGATTTTGGAGGAAAAAGTGTTCTGCATGTTTAATTGTCCTCTACATTTTGTTCCGAATTTTTTTTCTCCGGCAAAGCAGGGTAAGAATGAGCATTCGGTTCCTGTGGTGTGCACATTTTAAAAACAACAAACTAGACTTTAAAACCGTGATGATGGCTTTCATTCATCAAGAGCTGAAAACCATTTTAGAAGTGTCATTTTAGAAATGTGTTTAACAGAGTTAGGTCTTCCTCACTAGTAGATGATTACTCCTCAGTCATAGATCTTGTAAACTTTGGGCTGATCTAGTGAGACGTTTCACAAAAAGATTTTCTGTTAAAGCAAGTTAGAGTGACTGAACGCAATGAGCAGAATTTGCAGCTAGTCTTATACTAACTAGCCCAGCTACCCCTGCAAAATATTTTTCCTCTGTCAGGTTCCTTAGTTTCTCTTCAGTACACTGGAGTAATAAAAAGCATGCTTATTTTTTGATCCCTGATTAAAAAAGAAATTTTCACAAACTACTTCCAAATGCATTTGAATTCATAAGGAAAATCTCATACTCCTGTAAATTAACCCTGATTGTTTTTGATGAGGATGTATGTAATTATAAACTACTGTGAACCCAAGCAACTTGGTTTCAAACTAAAATTTTGTGCTCTGGTTTGCAGACATTAGAAGAAAACCAGTTGCAGTCATTTTACTCACGAGTTCAAATATGCTTTGCTTGAACTAAAAAAAAAAAAAGATAAATGTAACTCACCCTAACAAACATTTCACACATGTACACCTTTGGAGCTTTTCTTCTAGGTAGTTTTTTCAAATGCCCTGAAAGGTCTTTTCCAAAATAACTTGGACCCTGGCATCCTGAGTGCCAAATGCCTGCACAGGCTGCAAACCACCAAAATATCTGGAGCTCCTCCTGGGGGGATGGAACTTGAGGTCTTCTCAAAAAGTCTCTGCTGATTAAATGTGTTTTAGGTTTGTAAGTACCAGGAACACCTCTGATAATGAGATGTAGGTTTCTAAACCACAAAGCAACTTCTGAAAATTTATGTTAACTCTTTTTTTTTTTTTTTTTTTAAATGGCCCTAGAAGCTCCTTTTTGCTGAAGGGAAGAAGTTTTGATAACTCATGCAGTGAGGTGAGGAGAACCTGATCTTCGGTCATCGTCACAGAACTTCCAGTGTTATGGAGCAAAATTGAGGTAACACTTTAACCTACACACCCAAAGTTCAGACTATGGATTTGTGAATACTTTGAACAATTGTCATAAACCTTTCATAAAAATAATGAAACATTTTTATATTTCTACTGCAAGAAATAAATTTCTTCTAAAGGTCTGGCAGTAACCATTCTTTAAGCGTTAGCTGGAGAGTACAGCCTGCAAAAGCTCCTTGCCTGCACCAGACACACCCACTACATATTAATTACAGAAACTGTCTTCGCTGCAATAGCAATTCTGGTTGGATCAGACCTGTTTTACAAAGAAAGTGGAATAATTTGTTGGTGTAATGTATGATCTGAATTAATGTATTTTTAAGAATCAAATTATCCTTATGTGAGAGCCCCTAAAGGGACTGATACAGTGGAGAAGGACTGAAAGTTTTGACATGGTTTAATGAGCTGTATGCTAACTCCACCTGAGTAATTAACAGTCTTGACAGTCCTTTTGAACAGTGATATTCTCTGTAAGGATGTTTAATGCTCTGAGTATCAGCAGTGCAAAAGCCAAGACAGAGGAAGATCTGACTAGGGATTTTTTTGTCAAAGGAGTTTCGACTATATGTTTTTTCTCTTGTGAATCATTAAGGCAAATACTTTCAGAAGCAGTAGCTAATTTTTCAGTACTTCTATTTTTGAGTATCCAGTTACACAATGCTTTCTCACAAGTTGTATGGATGTCAGCTTCTCATTCCTTAAAAATGAAAATATAGATGCAAAGTGGCCCCATCCAACGCAATCATGTGCAAACATTCTTCTGTGAGTATAAGATAAATGATTCTGTGGCAAGTAATTTCAATTCATGCTTTGTTGTAATTGTTAATATGTGCTCACATGCATATCATCTTATAAATCATTCTTTTAGAATTAAAAGAAATTGTTTGGTACCCAGAAACAATGAGATGATAATATGATTAAATGCAGAGGCCACAGCACTATTAAATTTTTTTCTTAACCAAAGCAATACCCCAAAATGGCAGAGTACAAATAATCTAGGGAGATTTCTAATGAATACCAAGCTTGAACAGACCTTTAACACCTGACCGATGTCAAAGCCCAGGTCCCTCAAAATTGCCCGTCTGCCAGGTAGCTGAATCCTGAGCAATTCTTTTCCATGCCAGCGAAAGGAGAGATGAAGAAAGGTGGAGCCTGTCAGCTGCCCAAGATATAGAGGTGAACATTAAGAAGTGCTTTTTATTTTTTTCTAGACTTTATTTCTCTTTTTCCTTAATTTTTGTAAGCTAAAATTCTTGATCGGTTGTATTCATATATCATGTAAATCTGTACATGTTGATGGCTGTAACTTTTCTGCCTAACAGATTTTACTCCTTACTATGCCTGTCACTGGTTTAAGCAATCTGTGTGTAATTGATTTCTTCAGTAAAACAGATAACATTTGCTTAAAGCTCCTCTGATGGCTTTACAGCCTCTACATTAGCAACAGCACTTCCATCTCCACTGGCATTCTAGTAAAATATAATTATTATATATCCATCATGGACAAAAATACAAAAAAAAGTGAGCGGGGAAGAGTCAGAGCTGCATTTTCCCCGAGTTCAGCGCTGCCTGTGTGTCAGACTGTTCAGCTCTTACTGCGGTCACACGAAATGACTGCTAACGCTGTCCCTCTCCCTGGCCCCGTGCCATGTAGTTCTCTATTCGCCGATTTAATACCAGAACCGATGATATTTCTGACTCAGAAATAAATAGGGCTTTAATTGCCTTGCAGGTAAATTGACTTATTTTTAACTTCAGCAGAAACTTTTATCTAACCACAAATAAATAAATAAAACAGAATTTTTTTTTTTTGTGCGATGTAAAATAATGACTTTTACATGTTCTACTTCAGATAATTAAAACAAAACAAAATATAAAACTATCCCTCAGGACAAAATGTTTTTGCCTGGAAAGGACATAAGAAAGGGAAAATAAGACAGATGCATGGAGGAACTTAATTGTACCATACAGAGAAGACTCAAGGGACTGCAATGTGGCCTCTCTCCTCTTCTCTCCAGTGTTCTCTGGATTGCAATTAGGCATCAGTGTACTGGACAGTGGATGTTTCCGACTGAGAAAGGAAAGGCTGCACACAAGAATTTTTATTATTCTATCCAAAGCAATCACAACAGACAGACTTCTAAAACAATGAACTTCCCCGGTTTTGCACATATGAAGAAATAATATTTCCATCTTCCAAGGATAAGCAGACACGTGTGAGGGATTTCAGTGACAAGACAGGTCAGGTTGTAACAGTCAGTGCACAAACTGTATTCTCTTTGCTCACAATCTACAAGCTTTCAAAGAGGGGAAAAGTGTTTTTTTTTCCCCCTCTTTCCTTGGAAATCAGAAGTGAGGGAAAGCCTTCCTGTCTGATCCTCTTTCTGACCCTAAATAATGAACATACTCGTGATGAGTGAAGGTCATTCTCATCAGCCACAGAATAAAAAGCTCTTGAAAAGTAATACTACTCTATCTGAGCTGAATCCAGGAAAGAACAGAAATGCATGCTTAACTTGGCAGTACTCCTCGTGGGTATAAATGATTTTTTGGATTGGGGCCAGAGTGCTCAACACCTTACAAGGTCTATCCCCAGGTGAATACCCTGGGGGTGATCACCTGAAACTGAATTCTGCTGTACAGCCCATTACCAGCATCTCAGCGCATTCCTGCTGCTGGGTGCCCCCAGCCTGGGTTCTCCCCCCAGTCACCCCAGGTGGATGCACACAGGGTAGTGATGAAGGCAGGTGGGAAGCCGTCGTCATGTGTGTATGTGTGTATGCTATGCCAAGAATAAATATTTGCAGCTCAGGGAGTATTCTGCAGAAATACCTTCACTTGTCCCCCTGCTTTTCCTTTTTTTTTTATCTTTAAATTTGAGCTTTGTCTTCTTGTGTATGTTTTCAATGAGAGAAAACTGTGCTACAAGCCCACAAAGTGATTATTTCTCATCCAGGAAGTCAGGGGAGAGCGAGAGTTCTAAGCAAGCTGAATAAATGGAATATGCAGAAAGTTAAAACAAAAAAAAATAAAAAAAATTGTGTGTTTCATATTGATGTCACAAAACCGTTCTGGAAAATTGAGATCCCAGTTGAGATCTGACTCTCACATGTGTCTTATAAATGCACTTTAAGGCAGAGCTACATTTCATTTTCATAGAACAAATATGTCTGATAAAAATGCTTGGAAAAGTCACTGGGCTTCCAAAAGTGGAGGATGGAGCTAGTCCAGCATGTAAGGTTTTAGATTTTCTTTCTTGCTTAATTATTTAACTCTTCATTCACTATAGGCAAAGACCTGTGCTAGTTAAAACATTAATACTTATACTTTAAATAGTAAATTTTTCTTGTCTTTCACTGAAAAGATGACTGATGTGGTTTGGTGTGATACGATTTTACATCCCAAATAACTTAGGGAAATGTTATAGACTGGTTTAAAATGACAGTACTGAGGTGGGGTTTTTTTTTCCCCTTCAGCTTGCAGAAGGTGCTAAAACAGTGATCCTCAGCTGTGAGGATCTCAAAACCTCTTGCTCATAATTAAGATTCATGGCAGTTTAGTGAGAGCAGAAAAGATCTCTGTGTGAGAGGCAGCTGATATTTTTCTCCCACCATAAATCTTGATTTCAAAACTCTGATTTCAGAAGTGGGAAAACTGAAGCCCAAAGAGCTTAAGGGGAAAACTTAAAAGCACTTATTTGGCCTAGATTCAACAGTGTTAAACTAGCTTAGATACTTGAGCACCTAAATACCACCAACTCTCAAAGACTTTCATATTACGAGCTCTGAAAAATTAGAATATGCAGATTTGATCATATTGCCCCTTTGGCAAGGGGGATTCGGGCTGAAAGTATATGAGGGGGAGAAGATGGCCAAGATCTGATCTGAATGCATCAGTGTAACCAAAGACGCATTTTAAAACTGATTTAATTATATCAGTTAAAAAACTTGGCACAGTTGCTCTTAGTTCATCTTGCTTCTATTGATTTAGCTAGAAACTGTAGTCTTAAAGTGTATGGAGCTATTTGATGTGGAACTTGCCTGACTTTTCCTTGATTTTTAACAGATTGCAGAAATGATGCTTCCTGGACCAGAGTAGGCGTTGCCCAAGCAGCCAGGCACAGCTTCCCTCTGCCTCCTTCTCCTTCTGCCTGAAAAATATATAGCATTGGACTTGCCATCACTTTATGGTTATGCCAGCAGTCCTGAGACAGCATGAGGTAACGCATTGATTTGCTTCCTCTCGAGTATGGGAAGGGAGAATAGAGAGCCTCTACTGCAGAATCCACATATCAGACCTCATTATTGTTGCTGCCAAAGCATGGTCAAAATGTTTACTTATAAAAATTAAAGGTGCATCTACTGCCTGAGGATTACTGAGTCACACTGCAGAGCAATACAGTCACTCTGGATTGCATCCGGTCCTTGCTTTGGTTTGTCCTGCTCCATGTCCTCACCTGCCATGCACTCATCTACCACTCACTCATGGGCCTTAGCATTAGCCAGCAAACAGCATCCCCAAATCAACAAAATGCTGCAGCTGAGGGCCCTAGGAGGTGAAAGCGTGGGCCCTGTCTAACCTCTGTCACAGATTCCTCATGCTTGCTCTACATGTTTTAAAGGGTGTGAACAGAAGGTGTGAATGTAGAGATTGATTCTTAAGGATGATGGATTGTAGTCTATACTGCTCATCGTAAACTAAGAACCCTATTTACAGTGAGGGTAAAATTGCAGTATCATATCTGAAAGTAACCTGGGTCTATGACCACAGACACACTTTTTAAACTGTTTAAAATAGTTTTATTCTCCCTGTTAGAAGACTCCCTAGGCTGGAACAATCAAAGTGTACTTTAATCCTCAGAGCCAATTTTGTAATGGATAGCTGCTATCACATTTTTTACTCCTATCCTTAAATGGCTTACACATATCATAGCTGAGGAAAGACATTCTGTGTATGTTAACTTGCACCTGATTCTCCCCGCTAAAGAAATACCTTTACTTAAATTTGTGGAGCAAAACTGTCTCACTGCCTCTGGCTCCCCGCACCAGCAAGAGCTGTCGCTTTCCTTTTCGAAGATGGGGAAAGAGGCCAAAATATATATGACAGCTTATTTAAATGTGACTTCAACTATGTTTAAGGTCACATTCTCTGTTTTGATGGAGATTTGCTAATTTTAAAAAAATTTTAAAATTCTGAGGCTTCAGCATTTAATTGTTAAATTCTTTCATGAGCCTAGAATTGCTACAGAAACAGATGTTTAACCTCTCCTTCCTCATTGAGACATTCAAGAAACATCTTTTCTTAGACCCGGAGTCTTATGGGTCTGTGCAAGAGTCAAAAATGTAGATATTAATGCTCAAGCCCAGTTCCTCCAGAGGGTCTGTAGGTAGCAAGCACTTGCTGGTGGAGAACCAGTGCAGATACTAAAAGTTCTTCAAGTCTGGACACTGTGTGGCTCCTTTCCTTCTTGGAAACACACCTGAGAGTTTCCATGAGATCCCCCAACTAGTAATGACTTTTTCCCATTTTCCATTACTTTTTAGGAGTGACTTATTCCAGGTGTCTGTTACCTCTTTGATCTCCTTTGTCCTTTCCAGGAATTCAGTTGGAAAGCATTGAGCTATTCATCGTTCTCATACCTAACTGACAGAGGAAATTATGCAGCAGAATCATTAGGAAGAAGTTTTATTGCTGTGGTTGGTTTGGGGTTTTTTCCAAGCGAAAAATGCCTGATATGTTTATTCTGTTTATTTTTTAAATTTAGCAAGGAACTCTTTATTTGTTACATATTTCCCTGAGCAAGCCCTGAGTTTTTTCAAAGCAGGTACTGACATGTAATGTGTTTTTTTGGTGTCTCATCAAATCGGGCACTTACCCTTAGATAGGAAAGGAATATTAATATTAAATGACAATAATAGAAGTTTGAAGTTTGGCAATTCAGCCACTTTTGAATTATCCCCACAGGGAGAGAAAAAAGCCACAACCAGATTTTTTTCCACTATGTTGTTCAGAAAAGTTGAGGGAATGAGGATTACTTTTTAATCTTCTCATAAATCCAAAATGGCTAAAGGAATTTTGCTCAAACTTTTTAAAAAATCACTTTGGGAACAAGTCAAAGTATGCTTTTTAATAGTAACCATGTAATTTACTGTAAAGAGGTTGACAACTGAATTGAGAAATGGAATTAAATTTAAAAATGTGTTTGAGTGTGCTATCCTTCTCTGCAATGGCAAGAAATTTTTTCATAGCATATGTCCAATCTTTCACTTAAAAAGGCAACTAGTGTCGAACCTGCTATTTTCTTGATGAATGAAAACAGTTTTCTGCTGTTGAACTGATAATAGGCTTTTATTATACTAACATGAAGACATCTTCACCAAATCTATCAAGAATCCAGTATGTAAGTAGAGTATACAAGCTATCTACTGGCATTTTTCCCAGGAAACTGATTTATCTTTTCAGCAACAAATAGCAACTGCTACTGCTTAATCAGGCAATATTTGTGAAATGTCATTTTAATGGGGACACATTCGGTCAGTGTCAAGTGACTTAAGTGATGTTTTAAGTATGAAATTCCATGCTGAGTTTACCACTGATCGCTAAAAAAGTGTGACATTTCAGCTTTGGTATTTCAAGAGGGAAACTAGTGTTTAACCATAAAAAGAAAGAAATGCAAGACAGAATTGTCTTGGGTTAAGCCCTGAAATTTGGCTTAAAGTAAAAGCATGTGTCACAATGCAGAACTGAAGTCTCTTCAATTGTATTTCAAGCACTGTGTGACACAGACTTTGCTCTGTTTTGTTTTGTTCTAATGTAAGGGCAACTAGCCCAAAGAGAGGTGGCTGCCTTGGTATGTGAAAATTTCACATCTAGCCTAGCTGCCTTTTGTGGATGATATGCTTTTAGGAAAAATAAACCATTGACTTTAATGTAAAGGTGAAAAAACAGATTAAATATTCTGAAGTTGATGCTATAATAGATGATCTGATCTTCCCTTGTGGTCTTAGAAATGTATGAATCTGCTCAGCTGAGAACATCACATAAGCCCATCTCAGCATGGCCATCCAGCTAGTTGTCTGACCTCAAGTTTAAGTATACGGTGGACTTAACCATGCATTGGTGCATCAGTACTCATTTGGCCTGTCTATATAGTTTCTACCTTCTGTGAAAACTAGGGAAAAAAATGTTTCATAACTGTAAAACAAAAATGAAACCATCAAGGTTGATTAAAACTCACCGCCTGAGTCTACATTAAAATTGATTAGAAGCTTTCCCAGTCAGGTGCTACATCTGAGGTGGGAGGTGATAACAAATGACTAAGACTGGTCTGCACCTATGGTCTCTTTGGGATTAGCTGAGGTCCCCAGCGCCCTGCGTCATGAGCACCAAGCTGCAGCATTAGCGCCCATGAGGCTGCACAAGGTAGGGACTAGGGTCGGGTGAGTACAACAGACTGAACTGGTCATGCGGACAGGACTTCTGAGTAGAGGCTTTTAGAGTTGCTTCTCGTACAGAATGAAGGAAATGTAAATTACCTCATGCTAATTCATTTGAGACAAGTGAAACAGGAAATAAACCCGAGGGTATGTGGTGAGGACTTGTAAGACAGTACTCTTTCACACAAAGGGAGAAGAAAATTCACTCTATTGCGGGCCTCTTCAAAGTTGTATTCAACAGTGCCACTTTAAGTCCTTCTACAACAGAAGACTCTATATTCCGTGACATATTGCAGTTCCAGTTGATACTGAAGGGCCAGAGTTAAGGTTGTTGTAAGGATCTTTCAATAATTTTTCTAGCACTTTGATTCCACAAAGAATCAAGGTCTTTATCATAACTATCTCCTTAAAGGCCAGAAAATACATTTTATGCTCATAAACTTAATCATGCCATGGAAGAATTCCAGGGAGCTGTTTATGCAGGGAGTTAGAATTAGACACACGAAACTGTGATACTTAGATGTCGTTTGTTTGGTTTGGGTTTTTTTGGTTTTGGTTTTGGTTTTTTTTCAAAAATGTTGATGTATATTATTATTTTCTAAAAAATATACATTATTAAAATATGCTTGCTTTTTGCTGTTTTTTAGAATTTCTCTTAAGGCAGCAGTATTCTACAAAGATGCCATCAAGAACATTAAGTGTTATTAAATAATTCTATAAAATTTGTGACATAGATTATCTCAGTAGAATATTTCATGCTTTGTGTTTTCCCTGCTTCTAATACTCTAAGGTGTACTTGTTAAGATGAATGAAACCTAATTTTCTAAGTGTTTAGGCTAATGCCACTACTGTGTTTTCCATTGTGACAATAGAACTAGAAACATAAACAAAAATATTGTTGAATATCAGATCATGAGGCAGAATCCTAATGCTGTGAGCTTACACACTAACATGATGGAAATATAATACTGCAGAAACTATGAACATGTTGAAATAAAAACAAATGGTATCCTCATCTTATAATTTTAGGACTTCCTGAGAAAACCCTGTTAAAGTAAAAAGGCCTACCATGACACTAAAATTAATATTCCTTTAAAAGCCCTTTGTTAGTGTTAGCACGAGTGAGAAAACATCTTGACCATAAATGACAATCAAGTCCATATTATTCAATTTGAATGCTTTGCGTAGGAAGATGTGTATTTTACGTAGGCATGTTAAATAAGCTAAAGTACAAACAAATATCGTTATAATTTTTAATGAAATTTTCCTGAGTGAGAGGAGTTGGTTTAATAGGCCAGAGCTATGAAATGAGGTCCTTTCATGGATTTTTAAGAACGCAGCTTGTGTACTGTTGCATTTACTTATTTCCATTGATTTTTATTTATTTATTTTTAAAAAAAATTCCTGGAAGGGGAGAATGGAAGAGTTTGGTTTTTCTGATGTTTAACCACCAACTGATCAGCCTCAGTTTGATCCTTGAGAAAATCATGGAGCAAGTTCTTTTTGAAGACTTTTCTAGGCCCATGAAGGAGAAGGCGACTGAGAATAGTCTGTATGGATTTACCAAGGGTAAATCATCTCTGACCTCTCTGACTGCCTTCTAAAATGAAATGACTAGGTCTGTGTATGACAGAAAAGTGATGTGTGTCATCTATCTTTGTTTTACCAAAGCTTTCACCACAGTATCCCACAGCATCCTTGTATCCAAACTGAGACATTCTGGTCTAGACGGATGAACCATGAGGTGTATGAAAAACAGTCTGTACTGCTGGGCTCCCAGTGCACAGGTGGAGTTCCTCAGGGGTCTGCCCTGGGACCTGTCCTGTTTAATTTCCTTATCAATGACCTGGAGACAGAATGACAGACTGTGCACTCTCATCAAGCCTGCAGACAGAAGCAAACTGGGATACAAGTGGAGCTGCTCAAGTGGGAGGAACCTTTGAATAGGCTGGTGGTAACCTCATGAATTCAACAAGGGCACGTCTGGGATGGTAGAACTGCCTGCAGCGCTCCATGCTGGGGACTGGCGTGCTGGGAGGGAGCTTGTAAGCGAGGGAGGTTTTGTGTGGATAGATGGAATTTCTCTTGTCATGCAGATGATTGAGCAGTGGAGTGGGCTACCTGGAGAAGTTGTGGAATCTCTGCCCTTGAAGATTTCAAGACCAAAAGTGAAAAGGAATTGACCATCCTGGTCTATATTCAGTGTTGACTATGCTTTGAGCTGTGAGGTGGACTAGGTGACCTCCCAAGGTCTCTTCCAGCATGAATTGCACAATACTTCTAATGCTGGAAATGATGGATTTATCATCTTTGGTCCTGATGTTTTGGTTTGTGGTTTTTTACATTCATGTCTTTCCTCTAACAAGCTGCGATGGAAATGGTGACTCCTCTAGCAATAAATATCTGGGAGGGACAAGCTTTGTATCTTGAATGATTGTAGAAGTACAAAATCTAATTATTATGAACTGGTTATGAAAAAAATCTGGTCCGGAAAGCAGAATAAGATTCTAACCCTCTGCTTAAGACTCTGTTGATACCCCAATGGCAGTTGAAAAGACTTTTAATTGCTATTTGTTGCAATATTTTAATTCCATGTTTTAGGCTTCAGCAGGTGTCCTGAAAGAGTGAGGGAATAATTGCTTAAGAAGAAAAAAATTGTTTCAGTTTGGTTTGGTTTTCTGAAGAAGTAGATCCTGCCTTTGCCTTTACTTTTGACACCTTGTGTCATATCTATATGCTCAGAACTAGCCTGATCAAAAGTTTGAGATGTGAATTCATACTTCTGTCTTCTAGGTCAGGCTGACAGGAACCACTGGGGTTTCCTTTTTAGCCTTTCCTTACTGTGCAGAAGCAATTAACTTACTGGGATTATCTGTGCATTAACATCTATCAAATTCCCTGCTACCACATGGAACTAGGATATTGATCTCTCCTCTCCTCTCCTGTCTTTTTGTGGCAAATTATTATTTGTGGCCTTGGCTCGTTTAAGTAAGAAGAAAAAAACCAACTACTTCTCCCCACTGACTGCATAGGGGAATTTAAGCACTTACTTACTAATGAGGATTGGTACAGTGGGCGCTTTAAAATTAAATTCAAGTTAAGTGCCTAACCTGGTTGAACTTGATCCCACCCTGAGTCATTAATGGATTATAATGATATTCATTTTACAGAAAAGCTCACTTAGACCGTGTGTTAGCAAATTCTGTCTGAAATTTTTAAAAGCAGCACAAGTTTCTTGGATGGCTGTTCTCATTCATGTAAATGAACTTGTAGGCAGCTGTCAAAAATATTCTTCAGGACAGAGGGCATCATTTTTCTGTTTCTACCATGCCTTGGCAGTGCAGTCCGAGTCGGTGACCAGGCCTTCTGTATGTTCTCTGCAATATGTGTACTACTACAACTCATAGTAAAAATAAGATGATAAACCTGTTCATTAGAAATACTTCCTCCTATCAACTAGCCAGGCAGAAATGGAGAAAACACGTTGTTTAAAAACAGACAGAAGCAGTGCCAATTTTTAGGTCATTAACTTGGTTTTATGTTCAGATCGTTTAACATTATATTTTCTGTACTTTGCAATTTGAGAATCTGAACAGATTAATTTTGTGTCTGAGGTGGTAAATTTGGCTTCCATACACCTGTAACATAACTTTAAGTAAAATATGACATGCAATAACTTAAAGAACAAAGAGATTAAAATATATGACACTCAGAAGTTAGGAAATTGCAGTTGTCAATCCAAGCATTCCTCTGAATCTCTAAAAGTATTCTTTGACATGAAACCATTAGTTTAAATAATCACACTTCAGAAAAATTCCTTTATTAGTGCACAGGTTGGACAATAGCTATTGAAATAAGCCGCTCATACTTTCCTTTTTTCTTCAATGTTTTTTTCCTTGTATACTTCACTAGTCCCCCGTCCAAGGCAATGGAAGTCAGCTGGAGTCTTTCTGCTGGATTCCAGGGCATCAAATCACTTCCCAAGTGAGATGGTAGTCCAGGAGCTGGGAGAAGAAACACACACCAGCTGTAGGTCAGGGGAAAAGAGAGGTGAATTACCCTGCTATTTCTCGGGATTTTCTGCACAAGTGATTCGTAGCATAACATATGTACTCTGGAGCTAGTGTGTTGTTATCATGAATCCATTTGGCTTTCATTGTAATGGCTGTGATCATCAATCCGATTAGTACTCATATAGATGTCAATGATGTTCCATTACAATTTATTATTAGTTAATGAACACCTATATTAGGCTCATGCTACACTCATTTTAAAAACTGCTTAAAAGGGTTAGCCGTGAAATTTAGTGGCAGCCAAGTTCTGTGTCTCAAATCAAACCTCGGCTTCCTGTAAGGCTGCTCTCTGAGAGTGAAATCTTAATGCCTGTAAGATCCCTGCTAGGGGATGGAGACCGAGATCTTACAGCCCTGCTTTTGGGCCAGGAACGATGCAAAGCCCATTCAAATAGTGCTCTTCAGCTCTTGGGCTCCTTCTGCTTCCATTCGCTGCCTGCCTGGTCAGCCAGAGACTACCAGCCTGTGGCCCTGTGCATGTAGTGAGAGGCAGGCAAGGGAGTTGTTTCCCAGGAGCAGGGACCAGAAGGACCTTGATTTTGTGCCAGCAGTTCTCCCAGGTATGACGAGAAGCCAGCTGCTTGCTCACCCAGCATCCAGTCCAGCTCTCGCTGCCGTGCCCTTGCTGTTGTACGAGTCGGGCTGTCCCTGACAGAGCCAGGAGATCCTGCCTCCACAGAAGAAAGCTTCTCAGTTGTCCCTAATCAAGGAGGTACCTGACTCAGAATTTTCCTCATAGAAAACAAAGGTCTTGCCAGTCACCTGGTCAGCACTAGCTTGCCTTTGCATGGTGCCCTGATAGGTCCTTCTGATAGAGATTGAAAAACCAATAAAAAAGGACACATTTTTTATCATTACCCTCCATTTAGTTTTGTTATCCTTATTTTTCTTTTTTTTTTAATCTTTTATTTTAAATAATTTTTTATCACTATTATTTTCTGTCCTGGGCAGGCACCTTTGGGATCATTGGACTCTTGCAAAGTCTGTTTCGGGCAATAGTTTTGAATGGAAACATAGGCGAACAAGTTGTCACAGGGATGGCTCATATACTTAATTTGTATCAAAATAAATGGGGAAATAATATGTGATATTTGCATATCACTGCTGATACACAGATCATTGTGTGTATGTCTGCTGATTTTTTACGTGAATCACTTTGCATGAAATTATTAATGCTCAGAAATCATGACAGTGAAAGCACCTGTGGTTTTGATAGGAAAGCAGAAGCGTGCACACTCAGTTATGGCTATAGGACGAGGCTGCTTCACGGTGCTTGGTCAGGCTGACTCTCCCTGAGCCCAGGGCACTCGGTGTATGTCTCCCAGCTGTAGCTTTGCACTGCTTCCACCAGACCAGGCACTGGGCCCTTCTGGCTAGCACCCTGGGCCTGCAGGGGCTTTCCTGTCTCCAGGGGAGTTCCCTATCTGCTCCTTCAGTACCCCTTTCTTTCTTCCACTTAGTCATGTATGGCAGTCTCCATTCCTTTCCAGCTGTTGTTAACTATTTATTATGGTTTAGCATCATGCTTTAATCCTTGCACACAAGCCTTCATTTTCCCTTGAATTATTTCTGCCTTACACATCTCCATCAAAACAATTAGGCATGGTCAAAATGTATTTTTCCTGAAAACTTTTTCTATCTCCCTTTGTTACCAACACAACATCCTTTCAGATCAGTGTGTTTTGTACCTTTAGATAAATCCATAACTGCTAGTTTGCTCCCAGCTCCACCCTCTTCACTGTTTCCTCCTTAATTCTCAGTTGTAAGGTTTAACATTTTATTAGTTAATGTTGTGTCCAACTTCTTTTACAGCAGCTACTGGAGCATTCCCCTTTGTGGTTCTCCACACAATTTTTTCCCAGATCCTGTCAGTTCAACACACAGCTTCTCAATTCTTCATGGGTTATCACCCCAACCATGCCAATTACCCTTTTTCTACCCTTCAGTAGAATGTAAACTGCTCTCCATTGCCTTCAAGATCCTTCACAATCTTTACTGCTGAGTCTGTATCTTGCATCTCCCATCCTCTTTGCTTTGCCACCTTCATTCCCCCTTCCTTGTGTTGCAACCACCTCTGCGTTTTGTGCCTTCTTACACCATGGAGCAATGTCTCAGAGCAGATACACGAGGCTGCGATTCTAACTTCGGATTTTGATATCCTTTGTGATAATTACCAAAAGGCTTTAGGACCAATACTGAGAGAAGATAAATTTGAATTTTGCTGTGAATTAGTAGGGGAAGGTGCAATATTGTTCTCTTTTTATTCTAGCTCATGCAGATATCCCCTCAAAAGGAAATTCCTTTGTTGAGAAGACCAATTCTCCACCACACATCTGGACAGCACCTAGTACATTGTTGGTGCCAATGGAATACAATAACAACAATAATAATAACCCCTACCCAGAAAACCTCATTAAGGACCTCAGGTATCCCTTGAGTTAGGTATTGATCCATGTAAAGGATTGCTGTGTCATGCACTTACATGAAAGGCCAGATTTAAATCCTCCAAAAAGCCACAGAAGAGCTCACATTACATCTCCACAAAGAAGCTTGATTAAATGTGAATTTAGTTCAAGGTCTGAAGCGCACATATTAAAACACCAGAGGATCTTTTAATCAAAACTTGGACCCTTTTGCATGGTTGAATCTGTGATTTTTGTTAGGTGATATTGACACAGATTGTTCACTGATGCATTGTGATTTAAAGCCATGTGACCATGATCCTTGCATGCAAATGATTAATTACAAGGCGTATTTGATTTTTTAAAGGACTTATCACATTTCCTCCACTTCTGCCTCTGTTTAGATTGCAGTCTAAAAGCCACATGCCTTTCATTTTTTATTTTTGTTTGAATTATGTCAGAAGATGTAATAATTCACAAGCTATTTAGCTTTTGGATTAAAACAGGTAATTGTTGTTTGTAAAATATTATGGCTTTAAGTCTATAGCAACTTTAAACATTTCAGTGTTTGCTTCAAGGCATGAGGAGACAGTGACACAGCTCATTTCCTCCGCTGAGCTCTCTTTGCTGCCTTGTACAACACTTATTTCAAAGCACGCCACAGCTTAGAACTGTCGTGATCCCCATTAATATAAAATCATTGACCTCTGCTCCTGCTGGTGCGACTAAATTACATTCTGCTGCTCAGCAGCAGCCGCATATGGGGCCAGCTCTTTTAGTCATGGCCAGGTGCCTTGATGTCAGCGCTGCCCCTCCTACGCTCAGGGTTTTCCTTTAATGAGGATTATGCACCTTCAAAGATCGAGGAAACCCGCTCCCAGGATGGCAGCGTTTCTAATGGCATCTGGTCTTATCGCACACAGTAACTCGGTGTTGTAGGAAGCTGTGGAGAGGCGCTCTATTTTTCCCCCCAGTGAGGAACTGTGAGGGGTCACGCTTTGGTAGCTGTGTTCTCCCCCTACCAACAAACCCAGGATACTGTGAACAGAAATATCACATTTTTATGAAGCCCTGTAGTGCTGTGTTAAAATGGTATCCCATATCGTGTCAAAACCCGGGCGGGATTCCTTCCCCCGCCTCTCACCCTCTTGCTCATGCGGCACAAAAATAAAGCGCACTTAGCACAGTTTTATAGTCTGCACATTACTGTGTTCTTACCAAAAAAAAAAAAAAAATGGAAAAGAAAAAAGATTTTATGGGATTGATTAGGATTGATACGGCTTCTGAGTGTGGTCAGCTTTTCTCACTGTGTGGTCTTTCTTGCTCTTTTTTTCCCTGACCCTTTCCACCCACCCCCACCCCTTCCAGACACTGTGCTTTGTGAGCCATGGTGCATTTTCGCCTGTAAGCTCGGTTCACTCTAAGTGGGCCTGAGCAGCAAGGTTTTATACCAAATCTTCCTAAACATGATGTTGTTCAACAAGGAGGTGGTTTATGTCCTGGTCTTGCAATGAGTTACATATTCTTAGACTTTGGCACCTATCAGAGAGACTGGATTCCTGATGATAAGGTCTGGAATAACACTTGAACTGCCACAGAAATTGCCGGTACACTTATTTTGGGTCCAGTCCCCATTAAGTTTATGATGATGTCAAAGTGAATTAGCAATGATCATCTCCTTCTTGATAGGAGTCAAATTCTTATAGATCTTATCATATGAGAACAAGTGACAGAAGAATTTGGCACAAAAAGTTTTTATATGAGAGAACCAGAAAATGCTTTATGGAATGTGTACAAATACATCCTTCTTCTGTTATAAAGTATCTCTGTGTTAAGGACTTTACCATCATTGTTCTTTTTGATAGCTATCTCTATTTTTTCATACTTTAGGCTATTGCATGATTTTATTTTATTTTAATTTTTCAATCAATTTAAACCAGACAATTTTTTTATTATTATTTTTGAAGGATTTGTGGAGTTTTGTATTCTCAGTATGAAGATCACATAACATATAACTGTAAGCGTTGTTGTTGACTGCAATAATCACATGGTGTATGTTCTTTGTCATATTCTCCTTTGCGCCCCCAGTGAAAGTTAATACTGACCAAAAATGATCTGGAAAAGAAAGCTGAAGATTTAGACATTTCTTGTTCGCATGTGCAATAGCTGAATTGCAGATAAATCTTTGTAATGCAAAGGAACAATTCCTCGTTTTTCTTTTGTGTGCACGTGTGAGAGGGGGAGGAGGAGGTTTTTAATTGTGTTTTGTTCTGTATGAAAGGTAACATCTGGATTAACAACTTGCTTCTGAAAGCTGATACCCAAACAGAGTGCTTTCTTTACTGAGAGATGTCCTAACCCCAGTCACACGACTGCTAATTTGGCTTTTCTCTTAATCTCTGCAGAACTTGCTGAACAGAAGCGAAACTATGTGCATGCTAATGGCTCACTTTCTACGTACTCCCCTCTCTCCCTCAGAGTGTCTGGTGTGCAAAGCCAGGCTGGAACAAAGATACACTAATTATTCTCCATTAATTTGTCTGCTTGAATGGTCCTAAATACCAGAGTGATTAATTAGCGCAAGGCAGCCAGGGCAGGATGTCACACCCTTCTCTGCGTTTAAGTGTCGGCAAGGTTGTGCTCAAGTGTTGACAACAGCATATCTTTAATTTTCTCCAAGAAGAAAAGTTTAGTCAGTACAATTAATTTGAGCTTGGCTAGCTTGCAAGAATAAATGTAACATGTGGAATAATATTACTGCTGCTCAGGCAATTTTTTGCATCCTTAGGGTACGGTAAAACTTTTTGGCACCTCAGTTATTGAATATTGTTTTTCTATAATTGTTTCAATTTGGTTTAATTACTTTTGTGCATTTTGCAGTTAAAAAAGGGACCATAAAACAGTTAGAAATTATTATCTTTAATGACTTGTGATGGGTTATACATGAATGGCTTGGTATGATAGATGAATTAAAGACAGACAAATAATGTCAATTCAGTTTTGGAATTATCTTAAGTCAGTGTTTTTTCATGGTGACTTGCCCCAAAACATATGTCAACATCATTAAAAAATTATAGACTACATAGTTTGCAGTGCTTCAAGTAAATTAAGTAAAATAACTTGAAATTAAACCAAACTCAGTCCAGTAATATTTCACCTGAGATCAGCGCTTGCATGCCATTCTGTTTTTACATACAGCTGTTAAAAGAATAGTTAACTATACAGTTGTCTAAAATTAGATCCATAATAATGCTAAGATTTATATATACACATTTGTGGACTCTATAAGAGAATTGTTTGTGTTTAGCAAGCACGATATGTAAAAATAAATCATCAGTTGTAGTAGCACTGGTAATTGTAAAACTTATTGCATTTACAAGTCCTTCTGTTTTGTTTTGATTTTTTTAATCACTTCTTGGAGCATAATTTTTTCCTTGGGGGGAGGGGGTATAAATGCAAAAGAGGCCCTAGACATTAGACTGTGCCTGTGACCTTTTAGCAGCTACCCTCTGATAAACCCCTAAAGGGGCCATACCAGAAGCTACAGAGAGCGCTTCATCTCTCCTCGCATTGTTAGTTGCTATTGTTCTCCTTGTCAATTAATTCCCCATAATAAATGTTTGACCATGTTGTGGCCCATACAAGCTGCTTCAATATATGTTACTTTCCACCAAAACTGACTCTTTCTCTTGATCATTCATTGCTGTGTTTCAGCCATCAGTGTATATTTTACTTTATAAGCGAATTCTTTATTCAGCTATGCGAGTGCACAGAAGTTCTCATGCTACAATGAGAGTTTGGGGAGGGGTTTCACTAAATGAGGAACATTTGTTAGTTGTTTAAATTAATAGAGCTTATGCATACCAAGTTTTGCAGAAAGATGTAAGTGCTAGGATGCATAGTGAAACATCCAACTCTGATTAAGTTAGGTACTGCAACCATTATGGCACCTACATGCAAGAAAACAACAGGCAATTCTGACAAAATCTACCAGTTGCTGGCTCCCTCTAAGGTCAATAAAAACAAGTAGACACAATAGACTGTAAATATGAGCTGAAGGTCTTGGCTATGAAGTACAGATGATTCAACCTTATTTAAAAAAAAAAAAAAAGGTAAAGAACAGGTCATCTAGAAATACCATACTTTTGCTTCTTCTGTGTTTCTGTCTTTTCTGCTTGCTGGGTTGCTTTAGTAGGAATTTTTTGCATCAGAAGTTTGTGATTGCTCAGTCTCTTCTCCAATCAGTGAATGTTGCTGAAAAACTCTTATCCTCGATTGATGATGTTCTTTTAGTTCCCTTGTCCTAAAAATAATTCCCTACATTTTAGGTTCTAGGTCCTTACTGACATACAGTGACTTGTTAAACTTGTCTTCCTTCCGCCCAGCGATCCCATTTCAAACCCATCATTTCCCTGTTTCTTGTCTTTTAATCACTGTCTGTCTGCACAAGTCAGCACACTGTATGCATAGTATGGGTGGCTTCCTATAAGATAGCTCTGCAATGGGAACACTTCAAGTCAAAATGTCTAGACAGGACATTGGGAAAAGAGAAAATCAGCATAATTTCAAACTCTTAGGTGGTTGGTTTGACCAGAGAAATGGGACCTAACTATTCAAATACACTCCCCACTCTTATGAGTGAGTATTAACTTTTGAGGTCTGTCCCAACAGCCGTGTCGTAGGCAGTGTTCTTCACACTCTCCTACTTAATCAGAAAACACAGCATCCATCAAACTGTTGTGAAAATGAATGATCTGCTTTTTTGGGAGAATCAATTCAGTGTACTATTACAGGGCCGTGCTTGGTAATGATCCAACTTGGATTTCTTGAAAGTTGCTAACTCTACAGCTAGCCCGATTGTTCTCAATGGGACTAAACTTGTAAGTCAGAAGTTAAGTCTGCTAATGCTGTTACAAAACTTCAAGTGACTACGGAATAAGAGGTGAGTTCAGCAGCACCTACCTTGCCTCACTATTGCCTGTTGGCTCTAAAATATTATCTATGACAGAGTAGAAAGCAGTTCTCAAACGTAATTTTCTTAGCATAAACTATCATCTGTTAATTTCTGCCTTCAGGTGATTCATTATTTTCTTCTTGCCTTTATTTTCAAAGGGCTCTGAGATATTTGTCCAATGTAGTAAAAATAAGAAATGTATCAAAGGACCTTCTTTGCCATGTTGATATCGAAATAAATCTGTTGTATATTTGGTGCACTGGCATGTCATTTTAAAGTGAAAAAGTTACTCCTGTCATTTTGAAAGGTCAGTACTGGTGTCAGCTTATCTGCTACGTCAGTGCTGGTCAAATGAGTCCTCCCTGCACGGTGAGAACAGATCCGGCTCATGTAGGTGGCCTGTTAGCTGAACTGTGCTAGCTGCTGCGTCTCTTTTCTTTCATCCTTGTGTTACATTTTCATTTACATCATCTCCCTTCCTCTATATGGCAACCAAGTCAGTTCTACAGAGAGAAATATAGGACCAAGTTCAGAGATGCCCAGCATGCAGATGGTACAGAATTTCACTAATATTTCCTTTGTAATTAACATTTTATAAGTTGGCTCTCTCCTTATCCCTTAGCAATTGATCTTAATTATTTGCTGAAGACTGTGGTAAATCAAAGGCAAAATGCAGCTCTTGTTCTGGAGGATATCTGAAGTGCATCCTAACATTTGGCTGATTAAAAAGCCCCAGACTTCTGTAGTATAGCAAAGTATAAATGTGAATGATGAGCAAGACAGGTTAGTTCTTCAGTTTACAGATCAACCACCAATAAGGACATATAAATATGAAGCAGAATTCCAGTGCAAATTGGCATAGCTTCATTGACTGCAGAGAAACTGCATTGATTAGCAATACCTGTTGAGTCCACACCTGCATGAGATCTCTGTTTATCACAGCAGGAAGATTTCGTGTATATGTACTTCAATTGAGTGAGCTCTGGGGGCTAGAAAAAATAACTGCAGTTATCTCTTTTGTTTTATTCAAAGCCAGGCTCAGTGGCTATTTAGAATCGGCAGGTCCAGCTGGACTTCCCTCAAAATTAGGGGCTGAGCACAGTTTCTTTCCTTGCAACATCTCCATTAATCTGTTGTCACCAGTTTTCCCCAAAGATCCTAACTAGGGGGTCCCGTCCTTTTGTGCTAAACTCACACAAAGTTAAAAAGAGTCCTTAGAGCAGACGTTTCAAGTTCATAAGGAAATGAGACAAAGTACAGTATGTAAGCCATGGGGAAAAAAAAAAAAAAGGAAAAAGTAATGGCAGTGCAGTATTGCAGACATTCAGAAGCTATTCTGTCTTCTTTTTTGTGACCAGAACTATAACTACACAATGAGTCACCTTTCCTAAGCAAATGCCAACCCTTAGTCTGTAACTGTGTGGAAATGTGTAGGCTCAATAGCTCAAGGCATCATCCTTCACAGTGTTGAGCACCTCTGTAAGAATTTCCATTGCCACCCATGGAAATTGCAGGTTCTTATCCCATTATGGAAGAACAGATGTCTAAATATGGATGTGGAAATTAATTTGATCCCTTCCTTTCATGAAATTTGTATTTTTTCACATGTACCATCCTAATTTTTAACAAGCTGTAGCATTTAAATTGATGTTGTTGTTGACCTCCCCTACTATCATTTACCCGCTACTTGCTGTTTACTAACATTCGTTTCCTGATAATGCTTGGAAGATGGGTATTACTTTCAGTCCTATTTCTGAAACAGAGCCTGAGAAGTGTTAGCTTTATCAGAGGAACATATGTATTTCTTATTATTCCAAAGGTCTAATTCTGAACAATTAGGCCAAGCAAAACCAAAACACTATGCTAACGAGCTGTGAGAGGTTATGGGAGAGAAAAATTGGTTCTCCTGGACTCCTGAATATTTGATGCTGTCATTTCTGAAGGTCAGAAGTGCAGTAGCCTCAGAAACTTTTCTGTCAAAAGAAGGCATTTGAGTGAGTTCTTGGTCCAAGAGCTTCATCTCAGAGACAGAAGAAAAGGTGGTTTTGGCAATATATTAGCCTTTCTGATTACAATATATACTCATGTAAAGGAGAGAGAAAGAGATCAATCCCTTTTCCATCATGTTATTTATGGCACCCACATATCACAAAAGTAATTTGGACAGGATTTGATTCTCTTGCAAGGTTACATTAGAGAAATACTAAAAAATCTATCTAGTTCCTGTTACCTATTTGCAATCCTTTTATCCTCCTTTGTCACAAGACAATACTAAATAGATATGATTGTATGAAATATAAATCTCTGAAATATGAGGATTTTATATATTCTTTAAGAATTCCCATAAATAATAGGAATTTACAAAACAGCTGATTTTTTCCTCAAAAATTGCTGCATTACAACAATTCAAAGACATAAGTAGGAAAATTACTTTTAATATTGATGCAGAAGCTGAGGACAGGGTAGATCATCCAAGTTTTTAGGATCATAACAGAGACTGTATATGGAGGAAAGCAGAGTACTTACATACACAGGTCCATGATGCTCCAGCCTAGCATGTCCTCCTGGCAGCACGTAACTTTGACCACAGCGTTAGTCCCATTCCCTTCAAAAGGGAAATTCACAAGTCATTAAAATCTGACCAAATTGCTCTGCTGGCTCATGGCCTTGTGTAGGACAACAGTGCCAGGATGAACCATGTGGACATGTCCATACGTTCTCACACGTGTGCACACATGTGCACATGCATGCACCTGCACACAGACACACATGCAGAGGCAAGGAGCAGACCTTGCAGCATCCTAAGGAAGTAAAGGTCTGCTCCAAGTCCTGCCAAAACTGGCAAGACTCTTTTTGCTGCCCTCAGTAGGTATTTCTAGGCTGCCAGCCCATTTATTTACCCCCTAGTATGTGCTGTCACTCCTGATCACTTACTCACAAAGTGCTTTCAGAAAGATGTTTACAGAAGAACCTCATTCTGACTTTCATATTAGTGCAAATTAGTGGGAGTACTTTGCTTGGAAGTGCTCTTGGGAGCCATTTTGGAAAGCTCTTGTTATTTGCTTGCTACTGTAAATTAATCCCAAATGTTTGTATATTATTCATGAACTCAAACAAGCCCTCTCTCCCTATCTCTGTGTTTATATAGTTTCCACAACCAGTTAAAGTGAACAAAAAAAAAGATCTAGGATGTGGCCCCACAAATCCATTACTTCATAAGGGAATAGGTTGATATTGCTAGTGCTCTGCAGTTGGGCACACTTTTGTCACTCAGTTGATGTAAGATATTTCCCTTACAAATAGGAAAGCTATGCCATAGTTATGGCAGGACAGGAGGATGACCATGGGTAGCTTGCTCACTGTGTGTTCACAATCCCGGTAACTTTCTGTTGAGTAGCCCCCATCTCAGCTACACCGTTAGAGGATTAAATGTAGGTGCAGATAATAAGAAGGTAAATACTTAAATAGGTGGCTTTGACAATATGGCATAGGGTGAATCGATTTTCAGACTGAATCAAAATCCTGAGAGCAAACTTTTGATAAGAATATGCATGAACTCTGCTGCATATCTGAGCGGCTCTGAATATTGTAATGCAACAATATACCTCTTAAAATGAATGCTCTGGTTCTGAGTGGTCATCAAAGGGAGAAAGGCATCCTCATGCCATTGCACTATGTACTGATCATTACGCACAGAAGTTAAACTGAAAGTCTGCGGAGTTTTTAAAATCTGGGGTTTACTTCAGCAAGATGAATTGCACAGGAAGAAGAGAGCGTGTGCGCTGCATCATTCTGACAAAAGTTCTCGTGGAAGTAATGCCCTTACCAGATGAGAAGCTAAATAGAAATGTTCAATAAAACATGTGTGCGTCTGCACAATAGAATAGTCCTTATATTTTACATTGAGCTACCTCAGGGTCATGGAAGGTGTTTTATTAGCACAGTCAACAATAATAGCATGATTTTTATTAGTAGGAAAAGATAGAGTGAGAGACTACTAATTATTTTTCAGCCTGAGGGGCATTTTTCCTGAAATGACTGTTAATTTGATCATTGTCGTGCAGTTCACAGATTTACATGAACTTATTTCAGTGCGACACATGGTTAAGAACTAGACTAAAAATGTTGCTTTATTAATGGTTTTCAGCAAATGTATTAGAAAGTGCTAACCATGTGGGTATAGGGATGATATTGATAGTACTCAGAAGGTTGAATCTTTTTGGAAGTAGCTAGCCCGGAGCCCTTTCCGTGTGATATTTTTTGTTCATGCAGTGAGATATTAAGCCTACAAGAATGAAATAAAATCACAGTGAAATGAGAATTTGTTAGTGTTGTCTTAGATCTATGTGCAGTGCTTTTGCTGGAAGTATTTTTTTTTCTTTTTTTTTTTTTTTTAAACTGATTTGGCTGGTCTAGGAGCCAATTCCTTTTTTAGGTAATTATTTAATCAATACATACGGCCTAGATGTTTATGTATGTGTGTACACATGTATAAATATAAACACACTCTTAATGAATCTTCCACTAAAAGTGGCAAAAATTCCTGGGAATACATTCCAGGTTTTTAGCATTTTTGAACACTGGCATTTTTCTTACCTCAGCCGTCTCCTCTCCTTTTCAGCCCACATACACACGTCCTTTCAATCCTGCGGAGACTCGTATATGCAATCTGAAAGGCCTTTAGTTTAGATTAAGAGAAACTGCAAGATGAAAAGGAACAAAGGCAGAGTCTCCACAAGGACAAATAGTTTGCATCTCCTTTGTTACATGCTGCCTTCACTTTTCCTCACAAAACGATAGCTTCCCTTGCTGACGGGGACTTTTCAGAAATGTAAAACTTTAGTGTACAGCAATCAGTCACTATTGCTGTGTGCAACTGTCCGGTGTGCAGACCGGCAGGGTGTGTTGCTCAGCTGCATTCTTCACCCTGCTGCACCAGACTCCAACACGTGGTACAAGTGAAGTACTCTCATGTGGTGATATGAACGTTATCTGAGTCGCAATCTGAACAATTTGCTCTTTTAAGCATTTATTTTCGTTGCCAGCTGCGGCAAAAATGCTAGAAGAAACTCCCAGACTGGGACAGCAAGAGGTTCCAGTGAGCTGTCAGAGCATTTCCCCACTTTTCTCTTCAAGACCATTTGTGTTTAGTGAATATTCACCTTCTCACACTTGGGAGAGCGCTAGCATCAGTGTTGCCCAGGCTGAGAGGTGACCCTAGTCCAGGACATTTACCTTCTTTTCCTAAATATCTAATTGACTTGCAGCTCAGTCTGAATTAGGGGGTATAAAGTGATTTTTTTGCCTCCCTTCATGCTCTAGACTGCTAATTGCCCTCCTTTCCTCCCCTGCCCGATCTCCGTAGCTGATGTAGATAACCACTCTCTTTTTGACTGCTTTGAGGTCCCAGGTTTGGTCCTGTCTGCCTCCGATCACTGTCTGCTCACCAGCAGACCCAAAGTTACATTTCCTCTTTGTGGTTCGGCAAGGCTTATTAGATACTAATTGCCTCTCGCAGTAGCGAGAAACAGTATTTTTATCTGCCTTTCTCTGTCTAGTTTTAGTAAGGAAAAGGAATACAATTATGCAAAATAATGTTTTTCAAATTCCCTACTCCTAACAGAAAACATTTAACAGACACAATTATGTTTTTCAATGATACTGTATAACTCTGAGTTCCTGTAAGAAATTTTACCTGGATTTATAAAATCTTTTAACGGAGATACTTGAGATATTACGGTTTACTATGCTATGGATGATCAGGTCTCAACTTCCAATGCACCGGTGTCAGAAACCTGCCCTAAACCTCTGTCTGGAAGTACACTTAGAGAGAGAGACTGCGAGTAGGCAAAACGCAAAAGGATAAACACTTGTATCCCTATTGCAGGACTGGATAAAACAGGGATCCATGGAACCAAAGGGAAATATAATAGCCCAAACCTGCCGGGGTAGCACAAAGAGGCAGCACGCTTCCTGATGGTGCCTGACCCTGACCACCACCTTTAGTCTGCCGTTACTTCTGAAGAATCAAGGTGATGAAAACATGATTTAGAGTCGCCTTTCCTTCTGTCTCATTTTCTGCCCTAAGTTAACCTTTGTCATAGATGAAAATTTTGGCTGGTCATCTTTTTAAGTAAGTTCATTGTGGGCACCCACAGTTACCTGCATTTTATACAGACTTGTTCTCCTGCCTTACTGATGCCTTAACCACGAGACTGAGATGGGACGGCCTTAACAGGTTCCTTTTTGCTGAGAGAAGGTGACAGGCTATTGGTTGGAATGACTGTCATCATTTTGCTTTATAACAATTCTGTTCATGATAGAAATTATTCATCTCAGTCATGCAGAACTGGAAAGATATCCCGAGTCTAGCTATTATGTCAATCTGCAGAAAACAAAAATGAGAAGGCTAGGAGAGAACCAGGCACAATCAGGCATTACCAGGTCTGGATGATAGTTAACATGAATTCTCCATTTCTTGTGTTATTGTCATTCTCTAAGGACTCTCTGTGAGGTACCAATAGATCCTGACATGCAGCTCCGTATCCTAGACTTTGAACTGTCCTATCATTTGTAGTAGCCATCGTGATTATACACAGGCTCTTCTCTGGTATGGAAGATCTAAATCGCGAGGTCTCATCTGAACCTTTCGGATACACCTTTTTCTAAGAGACTTTACTTGAAATAAATTGGATCCCTTAGGATTTGAACTGCATTATTTTTAAGGAGTGTTATCACCGCAGAATTGTGATATACTAATAAATATTTCACTTTTGGTAAATTCTTCGTCTATTTTATATGTATCAAAAGACTTTAAAGCTCTTATTTCAAGAAAAGAAATCTAGTTTTTAAAACTCTTTTATTTGCTTTTATTGCTTTCTTCCAAGAATTTGAAAGAGAGGTAAAACTAAAGACTGAATATTTGGAAAATAAAATACATTTATTTTCAGCTGAAAGAAATCCAAAAGCCCATTATACCAATAGTTATAGCCCTTCAACTGTGCTTGAAATTAAAATATCATTTTGAAACCAAATTAAATAAACTTGAGTTGCATCACATATCTGTTGAAGTAAGTCTTAATGATATAAGAATGATATCACACATTTTTATACTATCCATAGCATAAAAATCTCCCTGTGAACATTTTCTTCAAACCTCCTTTTATTTTAATATACACAAAATGAAAGGGAATTCAATTAAATTAATGTTTATAATGGGTTTTCCTTTCTGTTTTGAAAACCCATGGAAAACAGAAAATGTTAACTGAAAATCCTACTGCCTTTAACCAAAAATAAGGAATATAACAAATACATGGCTAAACTTTCTCTGAATTTGCTTTTTTTTCTGATTCAGGACATGAAGAAACACAGTTAAATGAGGAAAATGGCACTCTTCATCGAATCATACATTGATTTTATCAGCACTTGTTTTCACATTAATCCAACATAAGGTGCAGTTCTACAGCAACCTCTGTACTTTTGTGATATGCTTCTGCT
Source organism: Grus americana (assembly GCF_028858705.1). Taxonomy (NCBI): domain Eukaryota; kingdom Metazoa; phylum Chordata; class Aves; order Gruiformes; family Gruidae; genus Grus; species Grus americana. The sequence goes on from NC_072854.1 coordinate 44,822,997, forward strand.
TTACAGCTAAAGTAGCTCTAGAGTGTTATGTGGGAATTATGAGCAGAAGTGACAGGGCAGGAGATATCTCATAGGTCTGACCCTGTGAAACTGCTGGACATTTCTGCCATTTCTTCTTTGTCCAAGACAACTGCATCTTGAAGACTGTAAATTAAATTGGAGTAGAACTGTTACATTTTAAAGGGGAAAATAAATGTGGCTCATTACAAATGTTATAACTGAGTAGACTTGAGGCTGTGAAAGATTGTTTTTAACAAAAGTCTCTTGGCTGAAAGCTCAATAATGTCTAAAATGTGGGACAATTTCATGCAACTAAACAAGAAGGAAATGATTATACAAGAATCAAAACAATATTGCTGTTTGGATGTTCTTTAAAGTTGTGAATAGCCACCTTTGCTTTAAAATTCACATTTTTGAACTTTGAAAAAGGTTCTTGAAGACAACTTGGTGCTGTTTTTTCCCTCCAAAGCCATATGGTTGAGAGAATTAAGCACTGTCCTGGGAATCAGGACATTCTCACTCCTCGACTCATCTTTACTGCTGATGGGTCTTAATACTTTCTACTTCTTTAAACTTTGGAAATGCTATTTAATTATGCTATGCAACAACCCAGTTTGCAAACATTAATTAAGCCTTATAGCTCCCTTGTGGTCTGAGACAGGTAAAATACCATTAGTCTCAGATAATAGGGAAAATAAGGCTCAGAGGGGTTAAGTGGCATGCCCAAAGTCACAGAAGCAGTAGTATTTGTATCAGGATTATAATTCAAATTGTCTCTTAATCTACAACGACTCTCGAGCAAGGCCAATGTATCAATGTGGGCTCTTTCAGTTAAAAAGCAGGAAACAAGCATTTTAGCTGTTCTAAAAAGTCACTACCTTTAGGCTGAAGTTACCTCTAAGTAAGTATTCACTGATTAATAAACAACCACATGCAGAGGCCACCTCAATACTGGGGAAGATGAACCGAGGACACAAAAAGCATCCTCTTAAAGAAGTTTCTAAGACAGGGAGGGGGGTAAAATTATGTAGAGGGCGTCACCCCGGGGCAGGCTGCGGGGCTGGCGTTTCAGAGCGCAGATCCCCCCCAGGACGCAGTGGGCTTCCAGCTGCTGCTGTGCTCGGCGAAACACAAAAGTGATCTCCTCTGGCTGGGGGGGGGTCTGGGAAGGGTGTCCATCCTGCCAGCCAACCCAGGCAATGCAGCAAGGTAAAAGAGGCTGCTGGGGGAAGAAGCAGGTGACTGCTGCGCTCCTGCTCCGCATGGGTCACCAGGGGCATAGCAAGGGGACCCCATCTGCAGAGGAGCTTTGCCGCGTACCCGCTCCTTAGAGATGAGCCCCAGCTGCACCTGGTCTCCATGCCTGTAGCTCCCTGCAGAGAACTAAAGCCAAGAATTGACGGAGCAGAATGATAAGCTTTGCCTGGGATTCCACAAGCAAAGGAGGAGGAAGGATATCCAGTATTCAGAGTGATATATTAACATCAACCATGCAGAACAAGGATCTGAAGCAGCACGATAACTAGGGTGTTCATCCAGGATTGTGTACCAGCCCCTCTTCAAGCACTGCTACATACTCAGGTGGCCGTGAGAGAGTATTCTGGAAAAATGCAAAGAAATCCTGGCTAGACACCTAACTACATACGTATCTCATTTCCCACATACTATCTCCAAATGTTGGCACATATCTTCATTGTAAGAATATCTAAGAAGGAATAGTACACGTGTTTCCTATATGAACTATTAAATAAAATCACTTCTACAATTCCTGAATGCACTTTTTTAAAAAAAAAAAAATCCATTTTCTATATAGATTCCACTTCTGTGTTCAGGCAACCAGTTCCTAAAGCATGCGGGGCCGGTGCTCGTGCCTTGTGAACAGCCTGTCCTTGCTGGGCAAGGCTGTCCTCATGTGCCAGGACATGAGGAGTTGAGGTGGGCCTTCACTGCCCTTCTGTTCTTCTTCCTGCCTGTGCACATGATCTTTACAGGGTCTGCAGTCCCTATACCAGCTTTCTGAACTGCAGGCTATAGTTGTCTGGATGCTCTTCAATAGCCAAATCCAAGTCTGTTGAGTTGAAGATGAAGATACAGATAACCCTGTTGGTGGCAGCCATCTGAGGTCCCACTTAGGGTTAGGAGACAGATGACAGGTCAGAATGCAGTATGCAGTTTCAAGAATATTTGCGAACAGATTCAAGCAAGTGAAGATATTTTCTGTACCAGTGGCATTCCTCTGATAGTCTCTTTGCCTAATTTTAGGTTTTCAGGACATTCTAGAGACCAACTTAACGGAGACATCTCAAATAATCGCAAGGAATTCCTCAAATATCTTGTCCTCCAGATATCATGCAAGATACAGAATTGTTTGTGACATGCCATAACTGTTAATGAGAGACCATATTACTCCAGAGCAACTGCAAGACTTGGATCTTCATATGTGTGTTGATTGCATACATTTTTTTCACAAGTACCCAGAATCCGTGTGCCCTTGGGAAAGCTGACCAGACTGTAGCGCTGTCATTCTGACAGCTTCACCTTGTGCCAGGTACTTCTACAAATCTAATCCAAATAGAAACCATTCCCTGATAAATTTGAACAAGAGTACTTGGTACCTCTTCAAGTGATGATGTTTGTTCCCTCTGAAGCCCTCAGCACTGCCTCTCAGCTTGATTATGGTTCCTCTGACCACACCTCAACACATTTCCTGGGATGCAGCCACGTTACATTTCTGCCAAGTTACAGAAAAGAAATTCTGGAAATGAGTAACCCTTGGGGTTTTTTGCCAACAGGCTCTGGCTAGCTGCTTAATCCTTCCATCATCTTTCAATAGATACGGCTTTCCTGGTTGCTATATTACCAGCCAAGAGGCTGTAATAACCACAAGGAATTCCTCAAATATTTCCTCCAGATATTTCCCCCTTCCAGCCTTTACATATTGTCTTTCCCAAAGTTGTCCTTGAACCATGTCTGCAAGTACAGCATAAAGACGTCTCATACTTTTGATAATTAAAACCTTTTTTGTCCTTTTATTTTTACTGGCCAAGACTAAACTTCATGTCCTGAATGCAATTAGCACATTTTCCTTTCTCCTTGACAGTGGTATTAATTCAAGCCTCGTTGAGACTAAGTTTATGGCACAGATGAGAGGTTTTTGACAGTTTTGCAGTGACTATCCAAGTGGGTTTCTGATTTGTACCTACTACTTTTTATCAGATCCACTCTGTTTTGTTCAATTTGAACCAATACCATCTCTTTCCCTCTTTGAATAGCAACCTTTAAAGATTTATAGGGCAGCAGCTTGGAGTTCACTAACTATACCAGAAACACATGAAATTACAGTTCTGATAGAAGGTGTGAATTCTGACAGCATCAGAAGTTTCAGAATAAAATGAGGAATTTCACTTAAATCCTCAGATTTTTTAATTCCCAGACTGAAATGGAGTGAAAGAAATGGCCACTGGAGCTAAGACAAGCTTTCCTAACACTGTGGGATTTATTTACAGGGCAAAGTGCTTTCCTTGACACATGGCTAAAAGAGAAGGGTGGAGAAGCAGCCAGAAGCACCCCATTCATAAGTTGTCAGGCATCTTCTTTCTACAGTAAAGAATATAATCAGAAGCAAACACTGAGAGCAGGATGAATTCCTCTTTCATGTGGAAGATACAATTTCAGACACAAAGGCTAGTTTTTACAGGGAAGGTTAAAACAAAGTCTCTAACCGTATATATCTTTTCCACCCGTCATTCATTTAGCTCAGGTAGGTCAGGATGAGTTCGAACATCCCCTCCTTCTCCACATTTCTCACACTGGGGAAGTGGGTGATCCTGGAGAGGAAAAAAAAAAAAAAAGAAAAAAGAAAGAAGGAAAAAAAAGAGGAAGCATTTGACACAGTTTAATTCTGTCCTGGTCTTTTGCTTGGATTTTGCTGCAGTGTCGGTCACAGGCACAGTAAACCCATCCACTTCCTTCTTACAACTTTGAATTTGTTTTTGTCTTACAGGTTTTCTCATGCAAGAACTGCTCGCCAGAGCAGAAAGCAACCCACACTGCGTTTTGTACAGCTTGGCTAAATCAAAATAACAGCATCCTGGCAAACATTTGGTAGAGAGAGTGTAATAATTATTGGTTTGGTTTTCGTTAACCTCTTTTTGTTTAGTCAACATTAAGTCAATCCACCTGGAGCTTAATACTGTATGTTACTATAGTAACTTTACAGCCTATTTGATTGTGACAAAGGGCTTCATCTCGTCCATTTCATGCTCCTGTGTCGACCTACTCCCTCCCAGTGTTTTATTATATCTGTCTTTAAGAGTATCTGCAGGAGCCACAGCTGCTGTGCTTTTGTAGCAGAAAGCAGCTTTCACTGTGTGAAATACTCTGCTCTAAAAGGTCTTATGGGCTGATGGCATTATTGAATTTCAAAGCAAAGACAAACAACATTAAATTGTTTAAAGCTAATATTCATGTTTTTCTGTACACCATGTATTCTTTTTGCAGAATGGAACAGTATATAATCACTGGTTGATGCCCTTGAGAACAAAACCACAAAATAAAGCAATGTAGAATACAAAAAGACTTGAAAGTAATTCAGTTTTCAAAACAAAACAAAAAAAATGTGTTGGGGGCTCAGGAAGAACATTAACTCCAAGAGCCGGAGTTAGCAGTTTGTAAAATGAAAAATTGGATAATGCCCTATAAACGGGCCAGATCCTTCTCTGTTAAGCCACTGTGAAGCCATTGATTTTAATGGCATTACTCCCAAATTTATACTGGTATGAGGCTGAGTAGTACATGACCCACGAGTGCAAAATGTTTAAGACTTTCCAACTGTCGCCTGTTCATTTTACAACCTGGTGGTTCTATAATACTCTAACCAGCCATGTGGATGATTGTAACAAGCCGCTACGCAGCTATTGTTTGGATTACCAGCGCCACAGAACTCTTTCATTACATTGTTTGTTCCTGCTGTTGTTTAAATTTACCTTACTCTAGCTTCTCAACACAATTTATTCCTTGCTGGAGCTCCCCCTCTGCTCTACAGACGCCAGTCTCGTGCATGAAAATACTTTACAAATCTATTTTTCTCGAGTCCGTTCAGTTTTGCCGCATATTGCTAATATTTATCCGCATATTTGATTTGAGAATAAAACATGTTTCCTGCCCTAGTTTCTCTCGCTCCTCGCGTGTTGTTACGGATGCTTCTGAATAAAGATCTGTGCATCTCTTTGTCGCCAGCGCAAGGGCGATGCGGTGAGGTTCCTCCCACATTTCAGCGGAGCCCCGCTCCAGTTGTGTTAATTGTTGGGCTGGGAGGGCAGCGAGCTCTGAATGTCGCCTTGTTAACTTGCTAAGCAGCTGGTCAGCAGGGTAGTTTGATTCCAGCAAGGCTCTTGACACCTCTGCCAAGGGTTATTGATACCTCACACACCCCAGCTGAGACAGATTGTTTTAGTCGTGCTTCATATCCATAGCACAGCCTGTAGTTAGGAAAAAAAGTGATTGACAGCTCACACCTCCTGGGCCCTTCTTACTACCAGACACAACATCTGCTATGCCCTGTGGAGCAGTGAACCAACACACACTGAGAGAACTGTTTCTAGTATTGTCAGGGTTGATTTTGTTTAACCCTTTCTGGCTGCTCTCTGGAGATGCACATAGGGGTTTCTGTAATCCTTTACACGTGCTTAAAAAAGTGTGGAATATTTGACCGAGTGAGCGCCGGAGAAGACGGTGCTAGTGATGGCGAGGAAACTGGTCGGCAGTTCTTCCTCAATGAGGTGATCGGCGTGCTCTGGATTGCAAACCAGAAACTGGGTTATCCCTATAGAAGCATCGCTTATTTACAAACAGCACCGCAGATGCGACCGAAGAGGAGCGCAGCTCCGAAACGTGGCCTCTAACTCTCCTGGTGCAATTTCACCGAGTGCACATGGATACACTGGGGAGGGGGCACAACCACAAGGTTAAGCAAGTCCGTTTGCTAACTAGTTACCTAGGTCAAAGCACGCTCTGGTTAAAGGTTAGGCTGTATGTACAAATACCAGAGGGGTATAGCTTTTTGACAGAGAGTAGAGAGATAAATGGTACTATTTGCTACCTTCAGAAAACTAGCCGGTAAGAGACTTGGCCACTGCAGCATCCTCCCTATAAACGATCGCGTGTTTGATTATAAATGTGGGTCATTAAATGTACATGCAAGGAGCTTTTATAAACTGCCTTCAATATGTGAAAAAATGATAAGAAATGTTTTAAAGATTCCCAAAAGCAAGCTGATAGTTTTAAAATACATCTGACATGTTTGATGGACTGATATGTCTTAGGTTTGGACCAGATTTTTTAGTTTTTCACCCTAAAATAGTACCAGAAGTATTCTTGAAGCCTAGAAATGAATATTTTTATAAATTTTATTTGCTTTCATCATATAGGTACAGTCAGTGAGACTTTCATAGACAATATTATGCAAAGCTACAGAAGCCATATAGTAATGGATCAAAAGGACATTTTGGTCCTTTTATTTTCATTTGGCTACAGACTGGTTTCCTACCATGCTGTCATGCTTTAGAACTGATGCTTGCCAGCTATATTATCTGTGTTTACAATGCCATAAGGAAGTGTTATGCTACAGAGGAACTAATAGCTTTATTTATTATATCTTTATTATAGCAATGTAATTAGCAATATTATTATTGCTAAGCATCACTATCACCTCTTGTCAGCACCATGTAACTCCAGCATAAGTCACTGTGTATTTTATATCTCGGACAAAATTATCGGCTGAGTTTACATGATCCTGTCTTGCTCATACTTCACAGGATTTTATGGCTGTGTTCTGCTGGTAGAACGAGGATTTTTACTATAGTAAACCAGCATTATGACTACATGACTTTCTGCACACAGCTCTCACTTCTGGTGGTTGTCTATCCTTTGTTCCAGATGTTACCACAAACTGAGCCCATTACGGGGTAAACAAGTGACCTTCAAGAACCTGTACTGTACTTTCTGTTGACTTTAAAACTTAGAGCAGCTTCAATGTGGATTACATGAAAAAGCCAGAATATCAAATCAGTGAAAAGTTATTTTTGTTTCTGGACTTGCATAGTTACTATAACTGCGTTTGTTGTAAAGGGTCCTTTAGCCCACTCCTGAAACAAAGAAAAACTTATAAATTGAGGTATGGCCAGAAGTCTGATGCATGGCAAAATCAGGCTTTGAGTTATGTCATTTTTCTGAAATAGTTATCCTCTCTAGAGGTCATATTTGTTTAAAAGAATGCCACATTTCCTCCAAATGAGAAGTTCGTAGATTATTTTGAAATATAATACAACTGACAAGAAAGAACTCAAGTTCCCTTTCTTGGAAGTTAGCATCAAATCTGAAAGTGCTTCACGAACATGGAGCTCCAAAGTAGACTCTCAAATAAATGAACAGCAGTCCCACTTCTAAAAAAATGCTTGCTTCTAGTGTTCATTCCTGCTGCTCCGGTAATAAGGGAGATGATGCAAACTCAGCAAGTCCAAATAATTATTGTTTATTTGTTGCCTACATCCACCAGAAATGGAGAAATCAGCCACGCTTGCAGCCAATGGGAGAACACGGCAATGTCTTGAACCAACAGCCTCTTGGCACTTACCAGGCAAAGAGCAAGCAAGGCCAGACAGATGAGGCTCCAGGAAGAGGTTCCAGCACCAGTGAAACTCACCCCAATCGATCTCCTTCAACTTCAGAGATTTAGTTCCTGGTATTGATAAAGTAATTAACTATTAGCAAAATCAGATATATATTTACAGAATACATATAAATATGCACTGGTCAAAATAACTGTATTATCAGTAACTGACATCAGCACAAGTCACTGACATCAGTACAAGGAGCACTGATGGGCTGATGTACCCATCAGTAACAAGTGGATCAGCACCTTAGATCACCAATTGCCCAGATGTGGTATCTTTCTCTTGGTGAAAACTGAAACCATCAAGTCAACTAAGCAAGAAAGAATGGGCAGAAGTTTAGGAGGGTGTTGGATTCATGTTCTTCATGTCATACTTGTTCCTGTGCGACATGGACACCTTTGAAAAGAAGGGAGAGCTCCTCTAAATCAAACAAATTGTAATGCAGTCATCTGAGAAACTGGGACAGTGCAGCTGGGTTGCAAAGAACTTCATCAACGTGGTAAGGAAGAATCATGGAAATCATGAAACAAAACCAAACCCAGGTATAGTAGAAAGCAGCAGAATGGTCCTTTCTTAATCACTTTTTAAGGTTCAAAGTAAACTAGCTGTATCAGGTTTTCCCTGTCCCTTGCCTGTTGGCATGTCAGAAAATATAAAAGAGTTAATGTTGAGTAAGGAGGGAGATGTAGAGCATCAAACATAATTATCTCCAGGATCCACATTTCTTCTTTTTCTTTTTTTTTTTTTTCCCCGAGGAGGCAATCTTATTGTTTACTCTGAAAGGCAAAATCAAGGGTCAACACAGAAGCAACTGCACGAAAGCCTATGGCTTCTGCTATCTAGAAGACTCAGACTACACAGACTAAAGGTCTTTCCTGAACCTGAAATCTAACATATCTGAAAGAATGAAGGTCTTAGTCAAGATCTTATAACTGCAGAGAAGTATTTCATATTAGTTTGACTCCTAAATTCTGTTTGTGCACGTGCGTATGCTTGTTTTTGTTACAGGACAGCGTCTCAGCAGAGCAATCAAAGCAAAAAACACTCCTGTATGTCTACACATGTACCTACCTCTCTCTGATAGCTTTGGCATGACACTCCTGGGTAATCACTGAGATGTCTAGGTCATACCATAACCTAAATATTTAGAAGTGATGATATAATGGGAGTGTTTCTCTATGTTCCTTTCATCCAGCAGCCAGTTCAGCCTTATGAGGCTGGGTTTGTTTCTTGAGCAGAAGGAACTGTAGTGAAAGGATATGTGTAACCAGATTTAATTTCGTTCTGTGGCTTCTTATTGAGCAGGACACATTATAACATATTTCAGAAGATTTTTTTGTTTGTTTGTTTGTTTTGTGTTAATTAAAATGCTACTTCACTACCTTTCATGCTCCACCCTTTTGGACTGCAGATGCAATTTATTTCAGTGGCTGACAGCAAAGCATAATGTACAGCACTGATACAAATTTTAAAAATAAATTTTAAAACTCTCTGGGAAGCCTTATATTCACATATATCATTTCCTTTTTCATTGGGTCCCAAATGAATGGGCTGGCACTGCAGGAAAATAAAATCAAATGAAACATTTAGTTCTGGATTTTTCTCTTCAGGTGGCAGGAAATTGGGATTTGGGGACTACTGTCAGGCAGCGTTTTGGAGGACACTTCTTCCTCCTACCGTTGCTATGAGTCCCTCCACTCCACAGCCTCTGGCCACCTCAACCTGATCAAAACTAAAACAAGGCAACATTAATTATTCAATATCAGTTAGTGAATAATACAATAACTTCCAATGTCATGGAAATGTTGGGAAATATATATTTTCACAGTATTTGCTTTTATTAAAGGAGTGCTTGGCTTTCACAGGAATCCTTTTCTGTAAAGTCTCTTTAAAACAAAAACCCAGTCTCCAGTGTTATGTTTGACCAAATACCACTCTATTCAACCATCTCTATTCAACCATCTTTCTGATGGTGATATAAAAATTCAAGTATGGCCTGTTGCGCAGCCACATCGGGCCAGTTCTCTGAGCATCCCTGTATCCAGGTCATTAGAAGCAGCTGTATCTATTACTTTAGGTAGCAGTTCAGTTTCTCTCGGGACAACCCAGACGACATCCTTTCGCTGATCCACTCTGCTCCCTGACCTTCTGGGATCTCTCTCAAAGCTTAGCCTTGTTGTCCTCTGTGCTTCTGTTGCCCTCTCTTCCATGCTTCTGCAAGCCTATGAGTAAAATCGAAGAAGTTGTCTCAGTCTGTGCTGATGTTTTCCAGTGGATGCAAACAGAATTATTGCTTTGTTCATTCAGTCTTGGGGTAGGCTTCTTGAGTGGAAGCCAGCTGTGATCCTGAAATGTGGAAGGCAGCATTTTTAGGAACTGATTAAATCTATTCTCTCCCTGAGCTAAGGATGACATGCCTATTCAGAATCTCAGTTCATATCAGACTCTTCTGTCCTTCACATAGCAGTGACTGGAAACATTTTGTTTTATCATCTCAGCTGGCGCATTTTCTTCTTAAATGTAGACTTTGTTACAGTGATCCATAACTGAGAATCCCTTCAGGCTTGTCTACTACATTGCACTCTATCCGATTCAAAGTGTGAAGAATCCTTGAAATCTCCAGTTCCTGCAGAATACAGTTGCCTACCCTCACAAACGCTGTACTAGTGAGAACATATCACAGCTCTGCTCCACAGGCTATGTTCAACATGGAAAATCAGGGTGCCAAAAAAGATCTTAAAAGGCCTGTAGTCAGCTATAAGAAAGAGGGCATCTGTGAGTGTTAAAATCTTAATCCAAATCCCAGGGACATTCAAAACAGTCAGAACAGGGATGTACTGGTCACAGCTCTTGAAGTGACCCCTTCTTGATTGCACATGGGTCCCAACCCTGGATACTTCAAAATAACTTTTAGTTGCCTAGGGTCTTCATTTGCTACCAGTTCATTACATTGGCACTTTATTCTAATAGTTACCTATTTGCTGCCATGGGTGCTATACGCGAGTAAAGTTGCTGTTCTGAAGGGTCTTGGAGAGGTTTTAAAGCCCCTAATCTAGATATTCTGCAATGCTGTGAATGGGGCATACAAGGATCATCTTTGTGAACTTTGCACTGCACGATAAGGGGAGCAACTGCTCGGATACTCTTTACAGCTATTTTTTACTTCTACCTACCTAATAATCAATAAACCCTGCACTAATCCATCCTTAGAGGGTGGAGGGGAAGAACTGGCAAAAATTCCTCCTCCCTTGTGCTGTTTTGCTACTTTCATTTAACCACAGTGCAGTTCAATGGTAAGTCACTGAACCAGATACAGGCTCTGACCTTTTGGGTGACCTTGGGCCACTCACCTCTCTATGCCTCTCTTTTGCTTCCCCTCTTTGTTGTTTCCTTTAAACTCACAGCATACATTTATGCAGAGCTGATTCTGTCTTCGGAGACCATTTTCTCTCCTAGCAGGACCCCACCCCCGGCGGTTAATTCCTGGATCTTAGGCTCATGATTAAGTTACTGCAGTGTAACAAGGTACCTTACATCTGTTGCTCATTAGGGGGAATTGTCTGAGCCAGGGTAAATGACTACATCTGAACTAGTCATCTTGACTTTCTCTGTAGTCAGGGAAAAACAATTTGTCACTCTTAGGTTGCGTTCTGCAGTAGACATATAACATATATCGGATGAATCATGTCCCCCGAACACCTATTTCTCTCCATTGATTATGAAGAGTGTCTAGAAGAAATAGCTGAGATGAAGATTTCCACACTGCGGTAGTCTAAAGTTAGGTGGAAATTACTTTCCTAGTAACTGCTCATACATGTGCTCTTTACTCCAAACAAAAGTTAACTGCTTTGATGAAACATACAATTAACTTTATATGAGCTAGGTCAAATTATCTTACATTTACCCTGAGCTAAACACATGCATGCAATTAACGTGGCTCAGCTGACACATGTTAAGTGGATCACGCGTTCACTCACCTACTTTTTCTAAATACACCATTCTATTGCATTTGTTTACCATCAGCCTACTTTGTGACCAAGTCTTTTTAAAGCCCCTTCTTTTTCTTCTCTCTTTGACTGTACAGACTGAGGGCAAGGTCACTCTTTCTACTGGCTTGCCATATTTATCTAAGTCTCTCAAGCAGAGTAACCTCAGTTTACACCTCTTCCTGAACTTTCCTTTTCCTTTTACTCATAAGATCACTTCTTTCTATGCAGCCTTCTCAATGCTCCCTATGAAGGGCACTTTAAAAATGAACTGAATTTTAATACCTAAGTCCTGGAAAAATTTAAAATGCAGACTGTAGGCATGAGTGTAAACTATTTTGTAAATCAGCAGCCTTACAATTTTTAAACCAGGCTGTAGTATGAATATAAGATTGCTTTAAAGCAAATACTTGTAAAGATGCAAACAGCTAGAAAGGCACCCTTGAAAATAGTTTTCCTAGTGTGTCTATGGAAGATAATATTCCCAAGCAAAATCTCTTTTTGTTGTTGTTGTAGCTGCATGTGGAAACAACAGAGCTGTTTCTAAAATGTAAACAGATTTTTATGTAGATTTCCAAATACCCGTCTAAGACTTTTTTATTGAAATATGGTTGTTTACCTATGGTATAGAAATTACAGATATATACAACATAAGTTTGATGTCTATTGTATACATTTCTGGCCGTATCAAATATTTAATACCTTGGTATTCTTTGGGATTTGTTAGCATCTCCTTTAAAACTTGCCTGCGGCAGTTACAAGATGGAATGTAAAAAGTGGTTTTGATTATCGTTTTGGATTGTCACCTTGACAGTTTGGGCTAGGTTTTACAGGCATGGAGAAAGAACATACACAAACGCACACAATTGCTCGTTTTCACTTTGCATCCCTTTCCCAGTAGACAATGCTCTACAGAAATGGCTCAGGAGCAGAGTAGACATGAAAGGATTACCAAGCAGAGCTATTTGAGGGAAACCTGGTTCATTATTATTTGGAGACAGGACTATGTAAGAAGTGGCCAGTTTAATCTATAAATTGCTATTGCTAGGGGATCGCAAATAGATCTTAGATTTGAGTGGTCAAGTCAAATACACCGCTGCCAACAAAAACAGAGGGAGGGAAAAAGCAAGTGGAAGGAAAGAGAAGAGGGAATAGAAATACAAAATCAAGAGAGGAAAAGCTGAGTATCTTTAGCTTTTGTCGCCTGTTGAATGAATAGGAAATGTTTAACAGCAAGAGAAGTCTAAGGTCATTGCTTTAATTTTTAATCTGAGCTGGAGGATGCAAGAAGAGTGCTAATGTACCTATGTATATGTTTCCTTTAAAAAAGAAAACTGCTCTCTCTGCTGTTTTGAGTACCTCACTAGCTATTAGCTTGCAGGTCCCCTCTAGGACGCAGGCTGCACTGGGCCACCGTCCTAGCAGTGCCCGTCAATCCCTTTTCACCCACCGGGGGAAAGACATTTTGTCACGAGTGAATGGAAATCTTACCTGAGCCTCAGACAGTGGGTGACAGGGTCCCAATAACTATTTATTTGTAGTTGGACTTTGTGTTGGTTTTGATGCAGAGTAGAGGCTGTTGTTTGCATGGTAGTTGAGCAGGCTGTTCTGGGCACTGAATCTTAGGCATGAGGAAGACTCAGATGAGTGATTTTATCCTGAGGGAAGGAGAGGGAAATACTGGTGATAGGTGAACCACCGTGTTCCTTCTTTCAGACTCTTTCACAGTACAACCGCAAGTTGAGTTTCTGAGATTTTCCTGCAAATGACACCAAGCATCATAATGAATTGAGTATATTAACATCCGTCTTTACACTGAGTCTGCACATAGCTTTACCCTGAAATCCACAAGCCTTTGTGAAGCATACAGATTTTTTTTTCATTTAAGTCCTTTTATTACTGTGGTGCCAGCTATTGCTGCTATCGTTAAATGTCTGTCAGCATTTCCATTATAAACCTTATTTTCAAGGCATTTATAACCTACCTATTTTACTTCATGTTGTTCTGAAACTTGCTATAGAAAATTTTCAACATGGAGTAGATGGCACCGTCTTTCCTTGTAACATTTGATTTAAACACATGTAGCTATTCTGGACCGACTTTTGCAAAAGACAAAGGACCATGTCACATAGTATCATTTTCCTACAAAATAGAAGTTGAGTAGGATGTAAGGCAAAGCATGAATTTTGCAACTTGGGAAAAAATTGCAGAAATTTTTATTTTACGAATAAAATTTATCAGATAGTCATGATGGCACAGTGTGTTGATAAGGAATGGATATTTTGCCTCACCAAAGATAAAAACATAAGCCTGAATACCATATTTCATGTGTAGCTATACTTTCAATATTAATTCCTAAAAGTCCTATAATTTTTATTTATTCATAACATTGAAGAATGCACAAAAATGGTGAGTTTAATGAACATGTCTTTAAAACATACAGAGAAGTGCTTTCAGTCACAGGTAATTATGTAGTTCTGTGACAAATGATGAGCTGTATTGTCCTAATACAAAAAATCCTTCTCATTGGCTTCTCTCTCTTGCTGTAGCCGAAGGAGTTACAGTATTACTCTTATGCAGAAATCTGGGCAATGACATCTTATTGACTTAATGCCTAATCCAAAACTTAATGAGGTAAAAGGAATATTTCCTTCAACTTCAGTAGTCACTGGAGCCTCGTTCTAATATTTCTCTCTTATATAAAGAAAGGCCTTTTTTTTTGGGGGGGGGGGGGGGGGGGAGGAAGAGAGACTGATTTCTAGAAAGAAAAAGTCTAAAAACATAATATTCAGGCAAATTGGAAAATGGGGATTATGTTTCCTCTTTTTCAAGTTCCCACTGACTGGAAAAGGGGAAACATAACCCCCATTTTCAAGAAGGGAAAAAAGGAAGACCCAGGGAACTACAGGCCGGTCAGTCTCACCTCCGTGCCTGGCAAGATCATGGAGCAGACCCTCCTGGAGACTATGCTCAGGCACATGGAAAATAAGGAGGTGATTGGTGACAGCCAACATGGCTTCACTAAGGGCAAATCATGCCTAACAAATTTTGTGACCTTCTACGATGGGGTTACAGTGTTGGTATACAAGGGAAGAGCAACTGACATCATCTACCTGGACTTGGGCAAAGCATTTGACACTGTCCCACACGAGATCCTTGTCTCTAAATTGGAGAGACATGGATTCAATGGATGGACCACTTGGTGGCTAAGGAATTGGCTGGATGGTCGCACTCAAAGAGTTGTGGTCAACAGCTCAATGTCCAAGTGGAGAACAGTGACAAGTGGTGTTCCTCAGGGGTCGGTGCTGAGACCAGCACTGTTTAACATCTTTGCCAGCGACATGGACAGTGGGATTGAGTGCACCCTCAGCAAGTTTGCTGACGACACCAAGCTGTGTGCTGGGGTCAACACACTGGAGGGAAGGGATGCCATCCAGAGGGACCTTGACAGGCTGGAGAGGTGGGCCCATGCGAACCGCATGAAGTTCAACAAGGCCAAGTGCAAGGTCCTGCACGTGGGTTGGCGCAATCCCAAGTACAACTACAGTCTGGGCAGAGAATAGATTGAGAGCAGCCCTGAGGAGAAGGACTTGGCGGTGTTGGTGGACGAGAACATCAACAATGTGTGCTTGCAGCCCAGAAAGCCAACCGTGTCCTGGGCTGCATCAAAAGAAGTGAGACCAGCAGGTCGAGGGAGGTGATCCTGTCCCTCTACTCTGCTCTTGTGAGACCCCACCTGGAGTACTGCATCCAGCTCTGGGGGCCCCAGTACAGGGGAGACATGGAGCTGTTGGAGCGAGTCCAGAGGAGGGCCACGAAGCTGATTTGAGGGCTGGAGCACCTCTCCATGAAGACAGGCTGAGAGAGTTGGGGTTCTGTGATTCTATGAATGTATGATGAAAAAGGTGTTGTTTTCAACAAATTGATTAATTTTAAAGGTAGTGTTTTACATTTTGAAACTCAAATAACTAACATCATTGTAGTTTCAAAATATTTCAGAAATAAGATTTTCTTGTTCATTAGGCTTATGTGATTAGACCAAAGGAACCACATATTTATTAAGTTGAATAGTAGATTATTTGGTAGAAACATACTCTGGTCAGGAATGCAATAGCACTCTGCTGGATACAATTTCTATGCAAAGACTTTAATGTTTATGATGGGGGTTGTTTTATTTTAGTCTGAAAGTAGCAGGTAAAATAAAGGAGGAAAAGAAAGTTACACAGAGGAAGCCATGGAGCTGCTTCACTCTTTTCGTTTGCCCACTGCTAATAATCACAAGGGCTGAAAAACATACATTACCATGATTGCAATAAGCACAACATTTTTTTTTTTATTGAAAGAAGGTTAAACAGTGACATGATTTTGTTCTGTAAGAATCTAGAGTTGGAGGAGATTTCTAATCAGAGAGGGCTCTTTATTCTAGCAGAGAGGTAATGAGATTTCAATGGCTGGAAGCTAAGGATAGTTATGTTCAGATTGGAAATAAACAGTAGATTTTTAACACTAAAGGTCATTAGCCAGTTGCATTATTGCCAAAGGATGTGGTTGACAATGTTTTATTGTTTCAAATCATGTTTGTGTGGCCTTTGGAAAGACAAGTTACAGTTCAGCCACAAGGTGTTAGTTCTGATGTAACGATTATTGGGTGAAAATTTGTATTTTGTGTCACACAAAAAACAAGTCAAGATAATGATGACAGTAGATTTTGAACATCAAAATCTATGAATTGCTGACAGTCAGGTGACTTTCTTGCATTGAAAGACTTAGATCAAGGTTGTCAGCCTCATGGGTACCTCACTCAGTAATGTGCATATCAGATATGCAATCCGAATGTTAGCAAAGTGGTAAAGGAAAATGTTGGCCAACAGTCGCTGCATTCATTCTGACTAAGTGTATGGAGTCTCTTTAAAATTATTTGATTGTACAAATATATGAATGTCATTTAGTGCTTTGTTTAAACCAACTGTATTTTTCTAATGTGTTATCATAGGACAAAGCTCTGGATCCAAATAAATCAATGGGGCCAGATATTCGCTTAAACTGTACCCTTTACATATTATAGAGCCTGTATATCTATCCTTGAAACAGATGACATTCTGAAAATAATTCTACATATATCAGACATAATGAAGCTATGTTCTGAAAAATATGAATGCAGCAAGGAAGAACATTGTCTTCAGCACACAGCTTTGATTTACTAGCATTTCTGGAGGACTTCATATTGCAGAATGTCACTCCATGATATTCTTTCAAAGCACTCCCTGTAACTACACAAAGTGCAGGTCATGTCACATTTTCCTTCTCTTTCACTGTAGACTTTGGATAAATCATTATAATTTATATTTGATAGATTTTATCTTATTTATGAATCCATACCAATTTCAATAAATTAATGACCCAAAGTTCAGGTGAGTAGTTTAAATAAATGTCTTCATTCAATTTTCTTTGACAGTCTACATAAGTATTTTGGAATTTGTCTGTAGATTGATACTTTTTTTTCAGTTTTTGAAGGCTGAAGGGATTATTTGTTGATTATATGAAATATTACATGGTTTTCATTGATATAATATGGCACAAGTCTCAAATATTTGTTGCTTTAAAATCAGTAAAGCAAGCACATTTTTATATGTTACAATACATGTACATATTACAGTACATGTACAGCACAATACATTTTTACTAGTCTATATTGCAAGTGTCACACTATCAAGCTGGTGAGAAAATTGAATATGTCACTTTTTGGTTTAGGACATGTGTTGCTCATCTAAGGAGTCAGGATGTTTAGTTTTGCTCCTGAAATTTATTTTGGTTTAGAGGTACTAGAATAGAGTTGTCATCAATGATTAACCTGGGCGAATGATGAGTTATGATGTAACACCAGAGAGCAACAGCTACAGACTGCTGCCTATAGACCTCTGCAGCAGGTGACCTCTATAGACCTATAGAGCCTCCCCATGTCTCTTTATTACTTTTTTCTGTGCAGGATTTTGTCTCAACAACCTATCTCTGTCTGTAACGCTGCCTTTCTTACCCCTCTGGAGGCTTCTGCACAGCTCTGAGTGAAGTGACACAGCTGGGCCACATCAGAGCTGGACCACGGGTCCCTGGCGTGTGGGCAGCCAACCGCCCTGCCTGCTCCCCGCCATCAGCTGTTGGGGACAGGAGCTTACAGTGGGAGCTGAGAAGGTTGCAGGATGAGTATGAGTTTGACATCCTCAGTAATGTCCAGCACAGTTCTGCAAGGCCAGAAGTCTTTCCTCATTAAAAAATACTGAGACTCCTTTGTTCTGATGCTCTTTCCTAGGCTTCTGCAATTGCTTACTTTTAGAGACAAATAAATAGGAGAAATAGGGCTTTCTTCTGACCCGTTACAGACATTCTTAGGTGTTGGTAATTTTTTTTCTCTAGGTACCTTTTAAAATGTCAGTCAAATATCAGATACGTTTCCAAGCCAGGTATGCTTCTTCTAATACAATGCTATTTGACCTCATTGTCTTCCATGTGCTCACACAGCACCCAAAGAGGCAAGAGCTATGAATATAATGTTTACTAGACGGAGAACTGAGTCATGGAAAGTTAAGTATCAAAGAAAAGAAGAGAAATCTTCAACGGAACAAGTAGATAAATTTCAGGTACCTGCGGTCCCAGTCTAGTGCCTCTGTCAAACAATTCTCAGTCAAACAGAAACAGAGGTTATGTCTGATTCACTGATGACAGGCTGTAGCACCGAGAGAAATATTAAAGCCTTTGAAGCTTTTCATTTCAACATGAACTTACAGCATCTTCTAATTTTCTATAACCACAGTCTAGTTTGGGGGGGAGGGGGGGGGAGAAGAAGAGAAAATAAGATGTTCATAGTGTGTTTAATATCTCCTTATTCATACATAGTGTTATATATATAATAATATATGCACACGATGGCTTATCTCCCTTATGACATTCATCTTCACCTGTGAGGAGAGAAATAATAAGTCACTGGTGACTATTGCACTTGACTTATCCCTCCACATCAGAGAAGATAAATGCCAATAGAGAGATCAAGCCTTTGTATTCTTTTCTAGGGAAGGGGGAATTTATCATAGGGATATTGGAATTTATCTTGATCAGATACAGATGATTTCATCACGGTAATGAGAGAATCCTTATTGCATGCAGACAACGTCTATGTTTTGAGTGTAGTTTCATTTTTTACATCCTGTTTAGTGTATAAAACAGACTCCTACTTTTAATTCAATGCAAGTTGGAGCTCTCAATTCCTACTGAACTCCACTGGGGACAAATTATTTGGTTAAAGGGAGAAAGGAGCAGAAACAAAAGAACGCATGGGAAGGAGAGCAAATATAAGAATTTATGTAAAACAAAATCAGTTGGTATACAACTGAGGCATTTGCTGTCATGCACATAAAATGCAGCATGTCATTTTAAATTGCACACTTCCCAACTCCTGCTAATTTAACACCATTTTAATACAGTTTTTTATGCACAAAGTTAACATCTATTTTAGATAGAACTGCAGCAGAACAGCTTTTCCAGATATTGCATTTGAAAAATACAAGCAAACTTTCCTTCAGAGTAATATTTCACTGGTTCTTTTTATACCTGTCTGTATTTCCTTCTCTATTTCCTTTTTCTTGTTCAGTAACAAAGGTATTTTCATTAAAAACATAGAGTCTGTTTCTAGATACATTGTTATGGCTTCATTCGGTGCTCCAGGACCAGGAAGAGGCTACAAACAAATGGATTCAGCCTCTAGAAAATATCCTGAGGATATTCTGGACAAGGAATTTGATCAGCATTTGATCAGAGAGAGCATTGTTTCCAGCTCTTCAGAGGAATGCTCGGTGGAACTGTTTTGGGAACAAGCCCCATACATTTCAGCTGCCATAATAATCTCTTTGGGCTGGAAAGGCTGAGAGACACCTACAAAAATTACAGTGTGACTTCATTGACAGCAACCATGAGGTGGAGCAGGTTAATTAGAAGGAAATCAAAATGTTTGTTTATGCTCAATAAATCTGATAGTACAGGAATACTGTAAAAGGAATGCAGTAAAATACATGGTAATGTTGTGACTGTATGTAGTGGATTACATTACTTTTGTTAACGTTTGCTGGACTGTTTAAAAGGAAATTTTAATCTATCAAAAATATCTCTAGGCTCATATTGCAGACAATTCTGATTTGTGAAAGGTTCGTATTATAGATTCTTCAAGTATCAGCATTGCCTGGTGTTGCAGTACAGAACATTTTACAGTGACATGCCCTGCTGTTTGTCACTTTGCATCATGATGCTATATCTCAAAAATCACAGCCCCACCTAACCTTCCCACTTCTCTTTTTTATTTATGGAAAGCAAACGGACACTGAATAACTCTGGAAAGCAAGGGTTTCCAAAGATCAGGAACTTGGAAGCAGTTTTTAAATTGATGTTTCATGGACTAAATAGGTAGAACTGTGACTACTTAAACTGGTATTTTAAAAAGGAATACCTTTAATTTCAGGAACTCGCTTTAATAAATACACTCATCAATGTAATTTAGAAAATATGTCCACCTTTGTTTTATACAAATAATTATACTTTTTTGTAACAATAAAACAATGAGTTCATCAACGAGTGTATCTGCATATCATAGACACTCATTTCTGTGTTTAAGTATTTCACATAAATGTCATAAAGTTATCTTAGGGAATATGTGAATTCA
The DNA here is from genome assembly GCF_028858705.1 of Grus americana. Lineage (NCBI taxonomy): Eukaryota > Metazoa > Chordata > Aves > Gruiformes > Gruidae > Grus > Grus americana. The sequence goes on from NC_072854.1 coordinate 44,843,360, forward strand.
TCTGCATGTGTTATCTAAATAAATACTTTTTGTATACTTTTAAGTTCATATTTGTGTTGAGACTAATATACTGCAACCTTGAGCACAGTGGGAGCTATGAGAATCAGGGGAGCCATCAACCAGGCTGATTAGACTGCCCACTGAGCACAAGTGATATCAAAACAAGCAAGCTTTGGCCAGCATTAAAAGCAGAATGCAGCAGGAACTGCAGGCATGTTATACAAAGTGGGATGCTGTTGGCACTTATAAAATAGCAAGATGTTGCAAAATGGACCAATCACCCCAAAATGCAGCCCTGAGTGATCAGTGGCTCTCATGGGAATGATGGGACACGGCTAGTGGAATTGAAAACTAAATCACAGCCTTCACTGTGCACATAGTTAAGGATACACATGTTTATATATAATCTGTCCACATATCTGTCAACATTACTATTCATGACTGCTGTGGCACCTTGATATGCTAGTGATATTTCAGTGAAAGAAAGCGACTTTTTTTTTTTCCCTTGTGAAAGAATTGCATCCTCATGTAAACAGATTTACAAAAAATGAAGAGGTACATTTTCAAAGCATTGAATACAATTTTAGTATCATGGACTGCTACTGCTACAGGTCTCAAAATCAAGCTCTGTACAACTTTTAACAGAATTCTAAAATAAATTTATAGATCTTTTTCTTTTTGGAAATATGTATATATAGACATACAGTATTTTGCCTATGATGCTCTTGTCGATGAAGGAAACATTATAGATTTCCTAATCTGGGGAGAGAACAGGTAGAAGGGCAGATACTTCAGCTTGAGAGCTGAAGAAATTTTGCAATAATTTTTTCTTCTTAAAAGAGATTTAAAGCACTTCCTGCTATCCATGGCTGTGGTGGATCATTCATCTTGCACACCAAAGGCTGAGGTTCTCTGTATTCACAAAAGTTCTGAGGAGTCTTTACAAGTGAGCCTTTCTACTAATGAGGGGAATGGACATTGTGTTTGTGCTGACTGCAGGTGGAAGAAGGAGGGATTAGAAACTGAACCACAGCAAATCTATAAATATTGGACTCCAAAGGCTCTAAAGAAACCCTGTTTTCTTTGTTTTAGAAACATTTTGAGTTGCTAGGAGAAATGACAAACAAGGCAGTTAGTCTCTGGTTAGGTAAGCTATCTGCTTCCTCCATCCATTGCTCTGCCCCCACCTAGAAGCAGATTTTAAGATTTATTTACTAATATGAAGCTACTTAAAATACCAGCACTATATAGCATATAGACCAGTGTCCATCACTTTCTTGTGTCACTTGAGGAACATGCTCAAATCACCAACTTACTTATTTTTAATAGGAATCTTTTGTTCCCTCATTTTTACACAGGAAAAATTTAAAAAATATAGTTAAAAATGGGAAATTTTTCCACAGCATTTTAAATCTCCTGCATTGAATAATACTTTTGTGTCCCTCAGTTTGGGCAGGGCATCATTTACTGTTTGCAATCATTAAATGCTTTTCACAACTTAAAAAAAATGCTTTGATTGTTTGATCTTATTCTTACAATACACGATGATTTGTGTCAACTTATGTGTGAAATGAGACAATTAAACCTTTGACATGAAAACTAAATTTTAAAGAGGATGTTGTCCACCACTTGAAATTTTGGTAGTTTGGACTATAGACTTTGTGAGATATGGAAATGGTTACAACAAGAAAACTGACAACCCCCTCAGCCATCAGAACTGAACTTCATGGGGTCTTAGTGGTATATCAAGCTAGAAGGAGTTACAATTTCAATGTAAAAGTGTACTTGAAGACTAAAGACTGTCAGTAAAAAGAAATTCATAGACTGCTTGGGAAACCTGTCAGACTCTTTCTGGCCTACATCTGATTCCAGTTACTGGGCCCTTCAACAGAGAGGATCAAAGTGAAATATGTTGTTTAAAATAACCTTGATTCTGCTTGGCCATAGTACAGGACGCTGTTCTTGGGGAGTTCCTCATTATAAATATCAGTTTCCTAAGCCTTCAGTCTTTAACCAGTATTCAAATGAAGTATGGTCCACAGCAAATCATATGCTTTTCAAGTGTCAGTAAAACATACGTACAGACTACATGATGTAGGTCTGCTAAAGAAGACTCAGCAGTCCTTGATATTTCCTTTCCATTTCTCCTTGTTACCATGATTCCATGGTGTTTCTCATGAGAAAACAGTTATTTTACTTCAGTTCAGCAGTGTTTGCACACAGTCCTAACTGTGGCTTTCCATATTCTGAATGTAAACCTGTTCTGATGGATATACACATGTTTTATGGAACCAAAATGTCAGTGGCCTTTGGTCCAAGTAATAAAATCAGCTCTTACACAGAAACAAGCAGTACTGTTAAGGCTTTAAACATCATCATAAACTATCATGAGTCACTCAGTACATCATCTTCAGGTACAAGATCTTTTGGTCTGTTCTTACCAGCATCCATCAATCAAAGTTTATAGGCTCACAAATTGCTTGGCCAACACTCAGTAGTAATATTTTAGCCATATCTACACTGCAAATAAAATCCATAGAGAAAATGTAAGGTGAATGTCTGATGTTTGGTTTAGCTTGCTTTCTTAATTTATCAAGAAAATTGATGTATTTCCCTCTTTGTGAAAGTATTCACTTCTTGGATGTAGGTGTCCCAGATGCATCCATAGCCAAGGCTACACTGTTCTGCCTCCCTCTTTCATGGAGATCACAACTGAATCTAGATAAATGACGTATTAGTTCTGCTCCTTTCGCTTCATGAGTTTTGTACATTTTAAATTTAGCAAATATTTTTTTTCAAACAGTGCACTATTATAGTATAGTGATTTATCTTGATGGCAAGAATCACAGAAAAGGCAAATGAAAATTAATTTTCTGCCTTCCTTGGCCAGTATAGTCTCAAGTCAGCCTTGTTACACAGATGAGCAATTTCTGAAAAAATAAAACCCTTGTCCACTATGGATAGACACATGGCTGAAAACTTAAGGTGAGTGTCATGTTATAAGCATTACAAGGCTTCAGATTCTGAATGTAAGAAAGCACACACAAGGTCAAGGGCAATGCATCAGAAGAGATGTTACTACCATGCTTATGGTCCAGGTTCAAGGCTCTTGGATGCTTTGGAAAGGAAAGTTACAGCTATAATTATGTGAGCAATACGTCGAATATACCATGCTGGAAATTGCCCCAAACTTCTTGGGTTTTCATGTGACTATTGTAATATTCCATGGTCTGTAATAACTTGCAATAGAATTTTTATTTTGCTTCATTCATCACAAGCATTTGGGGTTTGTTTCTCCAGACTTCCCCCAAATGTGTATTCCTCTGTGGTTTAGTATGTATTTTAATAAAGAATGTACATCATCCCAGCACTGTCACATAATACATACACCATCAATTACTCGCATACGCAGAGTGAGCAATGCCCTTTAATAAGCTGCTCTGAAATAAAATAGCCTTTTAATTAGCTTATAAATGTGATCAGCATCAGAGCACAAGGTATTTCAAACTCTTCTTTTCAAGTCACCAACCCAACACTGTCTCAGCTGTGAGGGATAATCAAATAGAAAAAGTAGTACTTGGAATACAAAGTTCTTAGGTCAAGTTTAGAAGATTTTTGTTCTTAAAAATCAGTATATATCAAACGCCTCTGTGCCTCAGATTTCAGAAGTAATCATTTGCTCTATAAAGACTGGTATATACAGACTTCTACATTAATGTTTCCTGTGTTGTAACTAAATGCCCTGCTCTTGCTCTTAAAATTACCTTGCTGTTGAGTAGTCCATTCTTACCTTGGATTTCCAAACTAACTTTTCATTAGATATTTTGGTCCGATAAATCAGTATCAATAGGTAGCAGTCTCTATGCTAAAAACAGAAAGTAGTAACACTGGGAAAGAGTCTCAGCAACCCCTAACAGCAATGGAAACTCTGATGCATTCAGGTATAAAAAAAGAGTAAGGTAGTTCTGCAGTGAATGTAATCTCTAACCTCTCCTGAAATAACTATATTTAAAAGTGTAAAAGTGGCCACATTGTGGTTTCTAGCATTAATGCATTGGGAATATTTATTTAAAATTGAAGGGAAGTAGATGTGTGAAAAGGTAGATGTTTTTTGATTTGTGATTCATAAAAAAGGTATTTTGAAGGAAAGGGGAGGAAAATCAATTTTATTTTTTTTAAAATCTCTTCAGAAATTATAATCTAAAACATGAAGTCAGAAGTTGGTCTTTGGAAAATAGTTTAGCACTTCCTAAATGTGTTTCATTTGTGCTTTATGGGTCAGCGTAAGTTGGAATGGTTCAGAATAAGGCTGAAGTGGCATGAAACTATGAGTACAGTTTTAATGTTCCTCCTCAACTCGGCCAGCAGGGGAAAAAAAAAAAAGTGCTTATGTCTAGAAAGTGCTTAAGCACCTGCTTAACATCATCTGCGTGATTCATTAAAAGGATCAACAAGTTTAAAACTAAAAGGGACCATTAGATCATCTAGTTTGGTCTCGTGACTAAACAATTACTTTACTGGATAGTGACAATGAAAATACGGTTGCAAACTTCAAACTCTCCCTAGAGCACCAAAAAGTGCCTCTCTTTTCTTGATGGGATATGTAGTGGACTTAAGTTTTCAGGACTGTGATATATCTTGAGAAACTTTCTGCGAATAACTGCTGATCTTGCACAATTACAGGTAAATTTATAGAGCTGTAAGTTTTCAAATGTTTCAGATTTGTGTTTAGTTAAATATTATAAATAATTGGAATTTTAAACTGAACGTCACGCTGACTAGCGCACTGTCATTTAATTTTGTATAGGTTTATAAAGAATATATATATCTAATACTTTGGCTCATTATGATAAATGATTCACAATAAAAATTGGGTGGCCTAAATACTTTCTTAATAAAATGGAATTGGAGTGAAAACAGTTTATTTAGAACAAATAATACTTACCATAAATATAGTATATTTTGACTTTTTAATAAACATATTTGAAAATACTTTAAGCCTGGTTTGCTTATTTAACAAAATGTATGATAAGTGAAATGCTAAGCTACCAGAGAGTTTAGCAACTCTTTTTGCCTTAAAAATATGTTTAATGAGAAGAAGAGGCAGCCAAAACATTTTGCTATTTCTTAGGGTATACAAAATGTATAAACCAAATATTTTACTATGGATCCCTATGTGCAAATAAGGCTATTTATAATGTATTTCATAAATGCTAATTTGCTTTGTAAGTCTCTCAGACTGATTAAGCACTGACTTTGCAGTGACTTATTGTATGCTTAAGTTAATTACATCCACAAATATTTGCAAAATCCAAGGAAGAGGTTTTGCCTGATATTAGTAAAGGCAGCAGAATCTAACCCATTGTTAACTTTACTTAGTAAAACTGCATATATCGTGTCTTTGTTTTCTTTTTATTTTACTGACAGGCAATGGGTAATAAGATAAAACTGTACTACCAGTATATGGAGAAAATTAACCTTTTCATAGATAAGCCTCAAAATACCACAAAAAGACACTACTGTGATTTTTGGCCATTCTATCCATGTGTCAAATAAACTAATTCTATCACAGCAAATACAAATATGCACAAATTGTATGCTTTAGAAACGGTATTGACTCTTTGGTGGAATCTCTATTTTAAAAATCACTAACACTTTTTATTGTTTTTGAAGTCTGTAAATATCAGCTTTGCAAATCATATCCTTAGGAAGGTCTCAGATTGTAAAGATTACAAATACCTTTGCATTAGCTTTGAAAGGTCAGTGCATGTGTGTACCTTGTGTTAACAAAAGTGCCTGTCACTCTTACATTGTCCATTCTTTTGAAAGCTATTCTCCAAAGCAGGAAAAGTAGTATCTTTTAATTTTCTTTCTTTTTTTTTTTTTCTCCTGTTTTGGCTTTGTTTTGTTTTGTTTTGTTTTTAATCTTCTCTTTGTCTTTCCCTCTGTTTTATTCATATTTTGGAAAACAAAAAAGGTTTTGATTGTTGACTCGGTATTCGGTTATAATAACATTTAAATGTAAGGTTCACCACACAGATTAATTTAATTCCCAATCATATGAACATAGCTTATCAATAAAGAGATAGCCAAGCCTAAACTATTTCCAGTACTACAAGACCAGACATTGACTGGGACATGAGTAGTGTGTGTGTGTTGAGTCGAGCAGCAGGGGAGTTTGTGATTGATGATCACTGGACTGTCTAGGAGCTATCGCTGCATTGGAAATGATAGCACAGCGTTTGGGAGAGAAAAGGATAATCACCATAGCAAAAAAACAAAATAAAGTGCAAACAGTCACGAATAACTATACTTCATAAAAAAAAAAATATCTATTCTTGGGCTGTAAACAGCAAAAGAGATTGTTTCTGCATGTCAACCTCTACAAATGAAGCGGAGGTATGCAATCGTTTTGCCAAAATACATATCTGCTCTATTGGCATTGACCATTGTATCGTCAGGCTACCTTCAAGCCCTTTACATATTCATTCTTAATTCTTGTTCTAGAATGGCTAAAGACAGCGTTTGAGAAAAGTTGTAATTTTGAACAGGTAGATAATAGACACAAAATTACACACTGTAGTCCAAATATTTTTCAGAACTCACCAGGTGTGAAAGTCACAACACCTTAACTCCCAACTCTCAGTCTCTGCATTTCTCCTTCCCTTTTCACAAAATAGCAGAGCTGAAGCGTTCTTGTTTCTCCAGCATACCATCTGCAGTGCACCTCACTTATGCAGGGATGCAGGGTGATCTAGACAACCACTGCCCAAATGCTTTCCTTTCCTGAAAAAGATGGTCCTGGAGTATTTAATCTTAATTTTCACAGTTCCTGTAAAGGAAGATTTTCATGTGGAGTGGTAAGTTAGGAACCTATTCAATTTCCATCCTTTTATTTATTTCAGGCTACAGAAAAATAGAAGGAGCTGACAGCATGACTTGAACCAATGGTTCAGTAACTCTTTCATGTCTTTCATTCTATCTCCTGCAGGTCTTTGAGTTCGTTGTCATGACAGAGCAAAAGGAATAAAATCATCAAAAATTACAATAGTTTTCATGCCCTTTCATTTGACAGTAATACGACTGGGGCTTAAAAACTAAAAACATCACCAAAAAGCTGACAAAGTTGCTGGTCATTCTTTGTTCCTCCAGTTGGATTTCAAGTGTTTAGGCAATCCTCAAAACCAGGTAAGAAAGGAGAGGGGTGGAACAGGTATGCAGCTGTGGTGCAGCTAAACACCGCATAGCCACTTGCTCACCAGCTTCCCAGCAGGACATGGGAGAGAATAAGAAGAGCTAAAGCAAGAAAACTCTTGGGTCGAGATAAAGATAGCTTAATAAGCAAAGGAAAGAAGAAGAAAAAAAGCAAAGAAAATTTTACAAAGGCAATCACCCTCCACCTCCCACAAGCAGACTGATGTCCAGCCAGCCTCCATGCAATTGTTACCTCCCTAAAATGTCCCTCCACTCAGTTTTTATTCTGAGCATTACATTGTATGGCATAAAGCATCCCTTTGGTCAATCTGAGTCTGCTGTCCAGATTGTGTCCCCTCACAGTTTCTTGTCCACCCCCGCTGGCCTACTCGCTGCTGGGGGCAGAGTGGGAAAAAGAGAAAGCCTTGACGTTGTGCAGGCACTCAGCAATAGCCAGAACACTGGCGTGTTACCAACACTGCTTTACTCACAAATCCAGAACGCAGCACCATACAGGCTGCTCTGAAGAAAATTAACTCCATCCAAGCCAGACCTAACCCAACAGTTCAGAGCAAAAGTTTAGAAAGTAGGTGGTCAAGGTTGGCAACAAAGTGGTTAAAAAGAAAGAAAAAAGCACATAATCTTATATATTTTATGTATGAGTACTGACATATTTAGACTGGGAAATAAAGAAGGTATTTATAGGTCACAATACAAGGATAATATGATCTGCTTTACCTATTTAAGTGAATAAATTAATACAGAGAGAAATAGAGAAGCTTGATAAGTTGATTCGAAAGTCTAAGAAACAAGTTCAAAGAACATTATAGAGCGAAGAATGAAGGAGATTTCATAAATTTTCTAGTACTTATACCATGTGAAAAAAGATGGCACTAACAAGCATCTGAAAAATATTTCTTAGGCCTGATGAGACTTAAAACCTTTCTTGCTACGATCTTAGGGCAATACATCAGAAAGCTATCCCTTACAATAAACTGTATTTGCAGCACAGACTTTACGCCACATTTGCTATTAGAAAAATCACAAGAAAGAGTTAGAAAGCACCATTCTTCTAAAACCAGATCATCAACTTTGTTTTGTTGAAAACAAGCAAATGGCAGACTGCTCGGATTTGATAGGCAATTAGATTATTCCTTTTCAGTTGTAGTGTTTGTTATTGAACTAATCATGTCCTAATGCTTGCAATCTTAATACTACATATTGCTATCAAAATATATATATGTATTGTAACAAAGCAGCTGTTTTTGACTCAAGTTGATCATTCTCAAGTGAAGTTGTTTTCACGTGTACAAAATATGCTGATTTCTTGGAGCCAGAATACTTCACACCAGTATGCAGGATTTTGTGGCATTATTTTAAGATGGGTATTTTCGGCCCAGGACAGAAGTTGAGGCAGGCAGGAAGGCCAAATGGAAGCAGAAACTCAGTTTCCAGGATTTCCCAGAATATCTGAGTCTAGTGGTCAGGGCTTGAGGATGAAGTCTCTGATTCAGAACAGGATGTGCATGTCCATCATCTCAGGTGAATGTCCTACACACCAGGCTCTTACAAAGCAGGTGCTTGCACCATCTTCTCCAGAATCCTTCCAATAATTGACGGTTCTTTCCAGATACGTGCAGGAACTATAGTCGGTACTATTACAGCCACCTGTGCTGTACACAACTTGAAAGAAGTCTTGAAGTTATTAAGTGTTGTCGTGTAGCTTGGTTTTGGTCATTAACCTTAGAAGGCAGTGGCCCCAGCTGCCCTCTGGTGAAAGCCCATAGGGAACCCGGGGAGAACACAAGACTAACCCTGGGAATGGTGTGAGTGCGTCAGCTTCAAGTTTCAGAATGACCTTGCTACTGGCCTCTTGGCTATCGTGTGCTAGAGCTTTTCTTTTTTTCAACAGGCTGTTGGGCTTCTGAAACCTCCTCTCCCAAAATATTCCCCAGTGTTGCCCAGTGTCAGCTGCTACACCCGGTGATGTCTCCACCTTGTACTGTAGCCCCTGGACTTAACGCCCTGGTACCTAGTCCATGCTGCAAAAGTGCCTCTTCTGAAAAACCATCCTCTCTTCCACACCTGTGACTCTGCAGTTGCTGGTGATGTCACTCTGTGAAACCCTCCTTTATGCAGAAAGGGTGAAAATAACTTTTGTTTTAAACTTTAACAAGCAAATTTTAAAAGCCTGATAATTATTCTGTCTCTCAACTTCCAAACTATCTCATTTTAGCTTTTTGTTTGCCACAGAAATTAATTTGTACAGTGGGGAAGTAAAAACATTTTTTTAAATTGCTTTAACTGAAAATCAATTTGCTATGGCATTTTATTCTTCTAAAAAAGTTAATTTGAGGAGAAAATATTTAGTTTAAAAAAATTGACCAGCTCTAATTGTGATTTTGGAAGCAAACTGAAAAATAGGCAGGAATGGACTTCTCAGATTGTACGAGCTGTTCCTATCCCACTCAAAGACTTGCTAAACTGGTGACACTGCAAATGTAAACCTCAACCTCATCTTTTCCGCAAGCTATCTGTTCTCATAGATTTCCTCTGAAGGTCTCTAACCCTTTCTTTCTACCTGTGCAGAAAATGACACAGGCTTCTCTTAGTCAGAATTAACAGGCTGCACCTACAGAAGTGAGTCAGCACAACTTTCTTGGTGTTTTAATGCAGATTCCTACACTTGCTAATAGCTTGGGTCAACAGATGAGCCCTGCATCCCCATGCAGGGGCATAGATCGTACTATCCTGATACAAATGTCAAATAAATTACCAAGCCGTTAGTTCCTTGGCCATACTGTTCAGGGAAATAAATAAGATGGTGACCTAAGCTATTGTTTATGAGTCAGGTCTTCATCATGTAGTAGACATTATTGTACATGAGAAATAACAGCACAAAGCAGAAAGATCCCAAAATTTTGCTGTGTGGTTACACTTACCACATGGTATATTAAAATATAATGAAAATATATTATGTTACAAGATATAAAATAATGTCAAATAGAGGAAAATGCAAGCAGGCTCCTGACTGAATAAATCAGGGAGAATAAGCAAAGCAATAAATTCCAGTCAGTTTCCTCGCTGTGTGGGCAAAAGGGGATTAAACAAGGCAGTGGCTTAAATTTATAGTAGCTCTTATTTATGAGTCAGGCCTCAATCATGTATCAGAGACACTAGGCCTATAATAATAGCACAAGCAAAACAGAACTGATTCTCAGAGGGCAGATGCCTTTAGGACATGGAAGTGTGCGGCTGCACAATGTAGAAACAGAAAATGAAGGCAGAGAGGGAGATCTGAACAACATCCTCACCATATTTCCCTGCTATGGAGGACAATAACCCCAGGATTTTCCTCTTCCATTGCCTGGCTTCCTTACCTCCACCTTTGCCAGTTCCTCCCCGTCCCCATTGCCACATTTTTATTTTCTTCATGTAGTGTGAATCGGGAAAATAACAGAAGGGCTTTCTGCCAAGTCCGGAGTGTACGGGGAGCTGGAGTCGCTCCTTTTGTCAGCTGTCTCAGCAGAACAGCTCTCCTTCTCCCTATCTTCTACATACTTGTGACAATCTTATATAATTGGGCAAAGCATCTGAAAAAAAGCCTGTCATTTGCTTGTAAAACACAGGGATACACATGTAAAGCAGCAATGCCTCACAAAAGAGCTGGGATGATAGTAGCTACCAAATTAAACATGAGCTTGCTTTGTGATCCGAGCTGAAAAATCCACTACAATTTTTGGCGGTGTATGCAGAGTCATCATATCGGATTGGCAACACACGACTCTCTGCGAGCCACCGAGTGAGCTCCAGCCACTTTGGTACAAGGGAGATGTCAAAACAAACTGGTGGGAATTCGAAGCGGAACACTCCTTTCCCCTCTCCTCCCTTCACGCCTACCCGCCTCCGAACATCTGACGAGGCTGGAAGAACTGCTACATCCGGAGCCTTTTAAATATAGAACTTGTGAATGGTTTGTACTGATTCATATATGCATCACTGACACGGTGCTGGCAGCCGCACAGCGATGAGTGCAGCATAAAATCTATGTGAAACAGAAGAGGATGTAACTTTTTGTTTATGTCAGTCAGACTTTGGTTCAGTAGATATTGGTTGGTTAAACCAAATTTATATGTGGGACATATAGCTGTGCTATATTAGGAGTGTTTTGGCCAAAGAGGTATTGTCAAAGGAAGAAGCAGTCTGTCAAGAGTGACACGTGCTGCCGGTGCGTACCAGTTTGGCACAAATTTGTTCATGAGAGGTTTCTTGGGTGCAGGCTGGAAAGTCTGGTCAGACAAGAGGGAGGTCTCAGAGTAGCTCATAGTGTGATGGTCCTGCTCACTTGGGGTGTAAGAGAGGCCAAATCAAGTCCTCCTGTCTCATGGTTCACGCTGGGGGCTTGTGGTCAATCTTCCACATTACAGGTGAGTGCTCTGACCACCGGTGTGTTTCCTGCTGGAGAACTGCTCTGCAGAAATAAACACAAGATGCGGTCTCTAGCCAAAGAGCTTTTGATTATTTGCTGGGATGCAGGAGACCCAAGTTTGAATTCATGGGACAATAAATGTTGATTTATGCAGAAGTTTGTATTTCCTCTTGAAAGAGAGCCATTCTAAAATAGCAAAGAACAGTGGCTGAGGCACACATGAGAGAGAGAGAGCAAGAGAGAAGCAGAAGTGAAGTGAGGTGAAATGAAGTGAATCTAGTTTCCCCTACAACACACATGGGAGCTTGAAGTGTTCAGGGGCATTTCTCGTATTTATCTTCCTTGTCATTAAAGCTTCAAAAGGTCTTAATTTTCATCCTAAATGGAAAGAAAACCTGACAAAATCTCAATATTCTTACACAAGGGAAAAGGACTATGGGACCCTGCTACCACTCTGGCTGATAGAAGTATTAAAAGTATCAACAAATATTGCATAAAGAGGAACAGCAGTAGGCAGAAATGGTGTAATTACAGTAACTGTCAAGAAAAGCATGTACCAGTTGGGTTACTGAGGCAATTAAATCTCTTTGCATTTAAGGTGTACAGGCTGGCCAGAAGGGTGAGGGGCAAAGCTGAGGAGAACAGGACTTTACTGATGGAGGATGGGCAAAAGGCTTCACAGTTATTTTTCTTAATTCCTTTTGTTTTGTTTAAGAGTCCCCACCTCTAGCAACGTATAAGCATTGTATCTTAATTCCTCCAGCTGAAATATTTTTTGAGCATAATCTCAGAAGAAAGCAGGTTTTAAATTGAAAGGAGAAAGAAGTAAATATTTTACATTTTGTAGCATTCCATAGAGATAGAAATGCATCATGGCTAGGTTTTTCTCAGATTATGTGTTATTTTCTAGTGCTGTTATATGTTTTACAAGACACAATATTGATTTAATGCAGTAGTTGGCTCTCTTGTTGTGCCTTCCAGGCACTATTCGTTAAAAAAAACCCAAACAACAAAACCCTCACATTTAGCAAAAAATACTATATACTGTACTGCCCTGTTTGTAGCATTAGAGACTGTGGCTTTCACGCCACTAATACAAGTGAGGTGCAAGCTGAGGCAAATAATGCTCCAAAATCTGCAAAATGTCCCTCTCAAGTCTGTTCAGTTTACAGGTTATTCCATTAGTTGTTTGGAATTTACTAGTAAGTACTGAAAACCTGATAGCAGAAATTACTTATATTTGTGGAAATTATGCTTCTCTTGATACTTATCATCACGTGATCTGTTTTTCTGTTCATTCCTAATGGTTTAGGGATCGTGTTATTCATGATTACGCCTCCTCTCATGTGGATCTTCTTAATTCCAATTTCCCTTTTTTTCATCTGTGAGGCAACTGTGTTGCCTGCAAGTAGGCTGTTTTGTGCCCTTCTGAACTAAGATCTCCTTCACAACCTTCTCGAATAGCTCAAAGCTTAAAGGAGCAAAAGTAAATATATTTTTCTTACTCTTTAACTGTATTTATTTTACGTTGTCTGCTACCCTGCCTGCAGCGCTGCTAGTGTTCCCAGAGCTCATGAACCTATTTACTTTCCATCCACTGCTTGCTGCAGAAGGCTTTGTTCCTGTCTATCACAGTGGGGAAAATTGTTCACAGCTTTCCGGGTCTTATCATAGCAGTTGCAGGTAGACAAGAAATATAAACAGGCTCAGGAGATCTAGGTCTGAGGGTGGAAGAAGGTGATTCCTGAGGTAATTTTAACTTTCAAGATCGAACACTTGGACAAGATTTTGCCAGGACCTGTTGAGGCAGCTGGGAGATGTTGGCAAAGAGGAAAAGTCTGTTTACATCTTCTTCCTTTAAAGGAGGAGTCCATCTTGTCCCTTTCCTGTTATGGACTGCTTAGCATTAATATGGCAAAAGCAATTGGGATGAGAAATTCTCAAGATGTGATTAGGAGATGAGCCTCAACTACCACTCCACAATTTGCAGACTAATTATGGGAACTTCTCAGGGTTGGGTTTTTTTGTTGTTGTTGGGGGTTTTTTAATACTGGGAGAGGAATAAAGGTCTTTGCAGAACGGAAAACTAGAGGAAAGAGAAAATTTGACATTAAGTTCTTTAATTCAGAAGATTTCTGTTAAGGAGAAGCTATGCACTGCCAAGTATGTGAGATGACCATTGCAGCCTCTTGGGCAGTTTACGATACATTAATTTTACTGTGTTTAATCTCAGAAATCCAACGAAGATACTAAAGTGAACTTCTGAAGTGGCCAGGGAAACCCAGGAGCAGTCTTTCCTGAGGAAAAGGGGGTAACTAAGGAGACGTTCTGAAGTCTGTGGGCAATCTTTGTGAGCTTCATCTGTCACAAATGTTGCATGTCTGATATCATCTTCTGTCACTTTTTATTTCATTTGTTTACAAACTGGATTTTTTTTTCCCCCTCAAAAATATGTCCAGGGAATATCCTTCCAAGTGTGCTATCAAACAGTTGACCTTGAAAATGGAATAACATGCAAATGAATAGAGAACAAGCTAAGACAATAAAAGCATTTTTTAAATATTCTTTTTTTTCGTCTTTTCTTACTCATTCAAGCCATGATGTCAATATTGTGACTGAGCAACAGAAACGGTCTGGTTTCACATTTGCAGGAAGAATTGATCAATGCAATGAGTTTTATAAGTTTTTTTTCTAGTGAAAAAAGAACTGTATACCTAATGAAAAAAATAAGCATTTACCTTCTAGTCTTTCTTTATTCTGTTTGTTAAATGGAGACAAGAAGTAACCTTGAGGAATGGACTTGTCTTCTATGTTTCTGCAGAGTACAGTGTCACAGGAACAGTAGCAGTTCATAACTAAGGCATTGGCATTACTTTAATACATACCAATAATAACCCTTTATTACTCACCTCCATGGTTTACAGATCACACACTCATGAAGTACTGGCAAAAATACCTTGCGTCCGACTTATGTAGGAAAGTCTTCTTTTGCCATCTTTCCCCATTAAAGAAATTACAGCAGAAATCACATCTAATTTGCAAACTAAACAAGCACCTTCATCTTTCAGTCGGTAGTTTCATACCTTCTACTTTTATTTGGAAGTTCAAACTGCTTGGGCTAGCCCAGCCCCAAATCCGCAGTGTCTTCCGGCATGACTGCAACTGACTCGCATTCCCCACAGCAGCATGACGGCAACATCAGCCGAAAGTGCTTCCCTCTCCTGTGACTGCTGGCTCGATGGGCTAATCTAGTAGCTAGGGAACAGGAGGGAGAGAAGCTTGGGACCAGGGAAGGAAGTTTTTGGCAAGGAAGGCTGCCTGGCTGCATGAAGGAAGTCTACATATTTCCTTACCGAACAGACTCCCTGCGTGATAGCACAGCGTAGTAAATCTTGATTGCAAATCCTGTCTGAATTGGGGTCAAGGTTTGCTGAGGGTAGTATACCCACATCTAAAATTAACTCAGCAGTCTTCCCCAAGTGTCCCACATTCTCATTCTACTAGACACATTTTGACAGTCCATGCTCAGTGTTAACTAATTTTATGCAAAGCAGCAAATTTGGAGAAATTTATTCCATTGCACGAAGTTGCTAATCTATGTAGAATTCAACAGACAATTCTGTAGTTGTTGCAATGGTAATCTGAGCAAATGAAACTTTTTGCCCTGCCTGTATTAGATCATTTCTGTTTCAGAGGATGAAGGCAGTCTTAAAAAGAATAGCTTTCTCTTCTGTACACTTTCTGTATTAGCCGGTGAAGAAGTATGCAGAAGCTGGTCTAAATTTGCTTTGTTTATATGCAACGTGTACATATTTATGTGTGCTTCATGTATTTTTTCATTTAAATTTCTCTCTTTTCCCCTCACTAACTCCTTTTATCATAGTGTGTCCTAAGTGAAAGGCAAACTCAATTAATCATCAACCAGCTTGTATTTCTATGGCATCTGTCTCCCTGATATCTAAGCATTATTTAAGCTTGTGTTGAATTTTGTGTTCAAATTTGCCCATCCTTGCTAGAAAGAGGCATGAGGCGATTTCAAGAGCAATTTACAAGGAGCTTTTTTCCTCCTCTGTATGAGAGCAGCAATTCCTCTGATTCACAGGTTGACAGGAGCACATCACTCTGGTGCTCAGATCAGTGCACGAGCTGCCCATCGAATAGCAGATCAAGTTTAAAGTCCTAAGGGCAAATTCTGCTGTCAGTTACACAGGTGAACATGTAACTATAAGAGCAGAATTTGGCCCCTAGTCTTGATCTTCAAGTCTCTCAGTGGGAAACTTGATTACTGTGTTTAGGACAAAGTGTAAGAATGCTTTGTAAAGAGCTTGATACACACATACCGTGAGACACGAGTCTCTTTTTCTGGTTACTTTTGATAGCATTTGGGAAGTTCTTGAATTACAGCTGCTCTTAGGCTGCATGTTGTACTATTGTATTCATTTAAAGAAGAATCATTTTCCCTGAGTCCTGATATGCAGGACAGTAAATGTAGCATTGATAAAAGCTTCATTTCCATATTTTCATGAAAGCATTAGCTAGGAAAATTGAAGTCGTGGATAAACACCCAGCCTCTAAGATAATGCGTAGTTAATTTCCACACACACACCCCCTTCCTTCTCCTTTCACCAGACTTCCCAAACTGTGTCCTGGGTTTCTTTAGCACTTGAAATAGTCTGGATTTCAGAATCTCTTCATATCTCCTGCCTGTAGGTACTTCTGACAGAAACTGAACAATACCACAAATCTGGGCGCTCTGTTTTGTTTAATTTAAAATTTCCCTAAATGCAACATTCTCTGGGGTTCAGTTTAGCTTTACCTAAGTGCTTGAGTGTTCACTAGGTGCTTCCTCTCAGGATGTATTTTGCCCATAGGAGCAGCTCTCTGACCTACCAAAGGAGCCAGAAGACAACCCACAATGAGAACGTGCTCAGTCTGCTACAATTTCTGTGTTGCTTTACTGCAGTGCTTTTTTTTTTTTTTTCCTTTCCCTGACTGTGTGAAAGACAGGCTTTTCTTCATGTTTTTCCCAAGGGCCTCATGAAAATAAGCCAACAGTTTCTGGATTCAGTGTCTCACACTGCGGTCATGAGGAAGTGGGGGCTCTCAGGTTTTGCAGAGATGGTTTCCTTACAGCATGAAGACTGACACTGGATCGAAGCTCTTCCGCGGGGGACCCCTAAACTCCACGCACCCCTTTGTTTCCTTGCCCCACCTCTTCACAGCCCTGGTCAAACGATAGATTAGAGCGATGTCCACCAGATGGCAGCATGCCATATCGAAAATCAGTCACTTAAATCAATATTTAGGCATCTAATTTTTTTTTTATTTGTTTTTTCAAGATGCACCACTAAATCTCATAAATACTCATGACCTCAGAAATTCAGGTGATGCACTTCAGCCACATCAGCTGCTACCAGTACCCGGAGGAGCCTGTGGGTGGGAGGATGGCATCTTAACATGATGCCAACACTTCCCAGCCCACTTTTGGGATGGCGGAGAAAATGAAAGACACAGTGCAGCAACTGTCCCTCCTCAAGGCTTTCAAGGGATGTGCTTGGACGTCACAGCTGCAAGGACTGCATGAGTGGCTGCAGGCTGTAAGAGTATGGTGGACCAGAAGTGCCACCAAGGCCTCCCTCTCAGGGGCCTTTCCCACCACCCGGTGACCTGGGCAGCAAGTGGGCACAGCGGCACCTCACTGCAGCTGCTGCTGGCCTGGAGGACCCACGTCCAGGAGACAGGACGCTGCTACCAGAGGCCTGCGGGAAGGAAAGGTCCAAACTCCTTCTACTGCAGACAGGAGGTAGGCAGAGCTGGAAGAGAGTTTCATAGCAGATGAGAGAGGACAGGGAGGAGAAGACAATCTGTGTTCAGATGTGTGTATATGTGTGTGTGCATGTGTGCAAGACAGGGAAGCCCACCTCCCATTAAAATCAGCCATTAGCAATGTTAAGAAAATGACCACAACGGTTGTGTAGGCTTCAACATGGCAATGATGTTTGCAATACCACCAAATCATAGATACGTAAAGCCATGAAAGTGGTCATTTTTATCGTGAACATTGATTCATAGTTGCATAACTAATCGTGACAACTTTATTAATTGCTTATTACCAAGGGTTTTCTCTTTTATTAGAGAACAAGTGACTTCCTTCCCTTGTAGTGGTGTATATTTCTCTGTGTGATAGAGATTAATGCATGAAGCTTTGCAGGAAACTGCCTCATTGATTTTGTTGCTTTTGTATTTGTCTTCCTTAGGTGACTCCCAGTAACATAGATAGAGGGGATGCAAAGAATTTCACTGGGACATCAAATACTGTGCTTACGGCAACTCAAGTTTTGAGCTTCATTTGGAAACCCATAAGCAGTAGGTCCATTTTTCTCTGTTGTAATTTTTCCTTCACTTTATTGACTTATTAGAAAATGTGTTGTTAATTCAGATCTAACAGTACGTAATGGCAAGTTATTTCGACCTGTATTGGTTTTGCATAATGAATAATTACCATAATGTACTCAAGAACACCTTCTATAGCTTTTTGCAAAATGTAGTTTTGTATGCATGTGTGTAATTGAATGTACTTTTGCATGAGACTTTATATGTTTTCTTCTTATATATCCCTCTGTGTGTGTGTATGTATGTATGTATTTTACCAGCATTTTAGACATACTCTGGAAAATTGAAAATTTCTGTTGTTAGTGTTTAACCTTATGACTCTGCTGTGTGTTGAATGAACAATTATTGTAGGACCATTTCACCCTGCACATTAGTAGCATATATTGCATTCACTGAACCTAAGAAGAAACTTGACTTTAGATCTGAAAACCTTCAGTAAGGAAAAGTCTTATATCAGTACTTTCGAAAGCCTATAGCTTGGGGATAGTGTACATGAAAGAATGCAAGAGAGCTGATGGGGTACTTTTAAAAAATGTCCTGACAGAGTCAAGGTGATGGCCATTTTTAGCTGCCCTGCTATCCATCACCTCTTTCAGCCAGGCATACTCCATCATATGCAACAGCCTCATGAATTTATGCATCAAGCTGTGCAGCCAGTCGTGCCGAGGGCTCTGGTGACAAGTGAAATTGCTGTGCGCCTCATTTAGCTGTTTATTGCGCCTGAGTACGTGTTGCAGCTGTCATCTTACGATGGGATGATAGTGCTCGTTAATAGACAAGACAGGCAAATAATGATGGAGACTATAGCAAGAGATGCTCATCTGCCAATAGGCTCTCAGCAATATCACAAACATTCACAAAGTTTTCAATCAAAAACAACACTGCAAGAAAATACTGAGGCCAGCATCTGGGTTTTTTTATGTGACTAGCAGTACAGATTAAACTTCTGAGAAACTGCAGCCCAGTCTACCACGTAACTTCACTTCTTGACATTTTACCTTTTTTTTCCCATCTTTGTTAATGCCTTTTGAAAGGAATTATTAGTACATGGCAAAATAACCCACTGTGTTCTTTCCATTTTTCTGGTTCTTTAGCTACAACTCTGCCTGCTCTAACTAGGATCGTTCCTCCTTGTTTGAGCAGTGTGACTGCAGTGTGCCAGGAACTTGCAAGCATCGCTTCAAGGTTCTGGCAAAAGTTTTGCTTAATAAATTTCAGTTGCCTGGTTATGCTATTGTCCATTCGTCTGCTTGTATACCTCCCCTGGAAAAAAACCCAACAACTCTATTTTAGTGGCATGCAGAACAATTTCAATAGGAAAAAAAAACCACTTGTGAAGCCCACATTTCTTTCTGTGAAACAGCAGATATGATGAATGCAATTTCACCTTTATAAAACTCTCCCAGTGAAGATGGTGCCACATTCTGCCTTTCCCCTCTACGCTGAAATTTGTGATGTGCTGCAGTTTGCAACTTTTCTGTAATTTGCAAAATTCTTTGCTCAGAGTAATGGCTTTATAGACTGTAGTATGACTTTTCTAACTTATTTACAAGGAAATTAATTTTGTAATTAAATCCTTCCATTAGAATGGGAGGTAAAGTCTTAATGCATTTAATATAATTAAAGGAAGTATTTTGTGTATGTTAGATGAAGAAACTTGATGTAAATCCTCCTGGATTTTTTTAGTAAAGGTACTTTTAAACATTTTGTATGTGTACTTGCCAGACACTTTACTGAATATTAAGTCAAAGCTAACACTTAAAATAATATAACATTAAATAATACAAAACTCTCTCATGCTTGCACACAAATACTCAAAAACACACAAAAGGTATGACTGCAATAAAATGCATTTTGTATAATAAGCAATAACACTACAAAGCAGTTGTGCAGGAATACAATACTTCAGAAAAAAATCAAAGTGAATGCATAGTAGTTATTCATGTAATAAGTATTTTCCACATGTAACTGACATGTTTTCCCAGATTATTATTGCCTAATAAAAATTTTAAATAGGAAAAAACCCTGGAAAAGCAACCACAGTTTGTAATGTAATTTATGTGTCCATTCAGTTGCTATCACTGTAATATTGAGTAGGCAAAAATGAATCTATGGGAGGTTTATGACACTTTCAAACCATATATGTCACAGGATGATCTAAAACTGCTTTGCAAAGGGATAAACATTATCCTCATTTTACAGATTAAGATACCGAGGAAAGAGAAATTTCCTGTTCCAAATCAATATTAAATAAAATATATGTGTTATATGACTTGCTCTTGCAAAAGTCTAAATAAGATGATTGAGCAATCTGTTGTGCAAGGAATCTAAAGCCAACCTAAGACCTGCAAGCTTAGGGTAGGTTTCCTCTGAGGGAGCATTAGCTACCCAACATCCCCAAAATAGCTGCACGATCTATGTGAGATGCCTGGGGTCTCTCTGTAGAGACCAAATAAAAGAGACCAAAGTGAAAGCCCTGCGCGTCCTGCTCTGAGGGGAGTGTAAATGAAGAGGCCCTCTTGCAGCATCTGTTGCTCTCCTCTGGCTCCTGACAAGTGCTTTAATTTTAGAGAAACCTGGGGTCTTTTGGAGAACTAAAGTGGAATCAGATACCTCCACCTTTACAGTCTAACCAATATATCTCTATTTTACTAATGAAAATCTGAGACACAGAGTGATGATGTGATCTGGCAGAGATCACACAAAAAGTTTGTGAAAGACCTGGCTGTTTCCCACCAGTGCTTTCATTTCTATGAATAAACTCCATATCATCTTTCAGAGGCTGGTCCCTCGCTGTGAGATGAATGAGTCATTTTCTTCCTTCATGAGGGAACATTAAAATAAATATCAAAAATCTGTAACACTGACTGTACACTAACCAACCAGGGATTTTTTGTATGAAACTACGTTACCACGAGGGGAAAAATGGCATCTAATCGTGTGGCTTTGATGCCGGTGTGTATGTGGGCAGTTGAGGTTGAGCAGACGGTCTTAATGTCGGAAAACTCTTGGCATTGAGCGCTTCACTTCATGGGCTTTATTCTTACACATAGTTTGTCTGCGACTGTACGTTTGTGTATATGTAAATAAATATACATATAAATATATATAGGTAAATATAAACATGTGTGTATTTCCACATATGAGTTTCTGTGTCTATTTGTTATGATAGGAGACTGACTTTGAGGCAGCATTTAAATGAGGTAGTCAACAAAGAAACAGATTTTGTAACCAAATGAGAACATGTTTTTGTGACATGTCTTTCCTGTCTGCAAAATGTATTTTCTCTGGTTAAAGAGGTGTCAGTATTTTTCTGAAGAAGATATTTTTGTTGAAAAAATGTTTGGCTGCTTTTCCAAAGCAAAAATGTAGTGGGAAATTCTGATTTAAAGAAAAACGGACCATTACCCCAACAGAACTAGAAAGTGTAATGTGAGTGCAACTTTTCTTTCTCTTTTTCCCCTGTTTTTTCTCCTTTGCTGTTTCCTTTTTCCATTCATCTCTCTATCTAGTTATAAGCTAGATTGAAGAAATAAAAAGGAGAGAAAGGCAAGGAATTGCAGAAAGACAGGAAGACAGGAGGGGAGGGAGGGAGGGAGGGAGGGAGGGAGGGAGGGAGGAAGGAAGGAAGGAAGGAAGGAAGGAAGGAAGGAAGGAAGGAAGGAAGGAAGGAAGGAAGGAAAAAAATAAAAGGGAAATTAATTTTTCCCTCCACTTTTTTGTAAATTCTTCTGTGTTTGCAGAATAGATCTCTGCTGGAAATTTTCAAAACTTTTGCATTTTTCACATGATACTTCCCTGTAATTGGGCCAATGCTGATGATAGCTGACTACAGGCATATAGTTGCATGCATGTATTCCACTATCCCAGACAGGTGACCACATTTATTCTCTTCTATTCATTTCCACCAGCTTTATGTTGATATTAATTCCAATTAATTCTGTAATTTATACCAATAAAAGCAAGAGAAGAATCAATTCCAATGAAGCATATATCATTACTAACTATAATTACATATAAAAGCAGTATATGTGCATACATGCACACACATAGTAGTCTATTCTGATTTATGAGATGACATTGCAGTACAATATGGCGAACTTATGTACGGTTTGTTTGTCTCTTCCAATTTGTGCTAAAATTATTGTGAGGCCAAATATAGTCTACCCACCACAGTGGTACTGCATTAAAAATAATCTTTCATTTGTTTTTGTCATTTACAGAGCTAATGGTCAGCAAATTTGTACATCCTGCCTTTTTTTTTTTCTTCTTAATGAAATGGAAAAGGGATGTGTGCTACATAAAAAAGAAGTTTTATTAATGTTTCATAAAATGGTTGCTACAATCAAAGGAACTGCTATGAAAATTAAATTACTGGGCTGACTCTGAAAATCAGCATAATATGCTCTGTTTAATTCAGTCATGCTAAGATGTTAGATTCTCCTTCATTCTCTCAGCTTTCTCTCTCCTTCACCTGGGGGCATCTGCTGATGAGTCTCTTCTAGAGGTTGTTTAATGACTATTTTACAGCAACTGTCAGCTTTCTAAAGCCCAGTGGCACTGGGCGTCACTGTATTACCAGCCTTTTTACACAATTTGCCTGACTGTAAATCTGAGCTTTAAAAGTACAAGAAAAGCTCTTATTTGATTTAATGACTGGCTGATGGGGGTCGATTAATCTTTTTATGCTTAGATGTTTTACTCATAAAGGTCATCTCCTGTTTGTTTACTCTTTGCTTCTCCTCTCATGGCCAATGAAAATGAGGTGAGAAATTTAAAGTATCAGGCAATTGGGGCTGTGTGGCTTGGAGGATGGTGTCGTTCATGGGCAGGATCGTTACTGTATATAATTGATATCACAGGAAATCCCGAAGGCACCGTTCAGAATCAGGGCCCCATTGTTCTAATCACTGTATAAATTCCCAGGGACACACGGCGCGATCTCTGGGATATGGATGATCTAATTTATGAGAAGGCGCGATGGGTGTGCTGTAATAATACAAAGGAGAGCAAGAAGGCAAGGACACCCAGTGAGAGGAACACTCACAGAGTTTCTGCCGAGTTTTTAACATAACATGAAATAAATAAAGTTTAAAATAGATTTCCTTTAACCACCAAGGATGATTAGCCACAAAATAAAAAGCCATGAATACACCATAAGTAATATTTCCAGAAGCACTGAATTTCCGTTTTCCAAAGTGACTTAGGTACTTAGGAGCATAAATTTAATCGAGACCCAAGTATATTTTCCAAATGTTGTACATGGAATAGAAAAACAGGTCCTAATTTTAAAATCAGTTATGATTCTTTGTCTCATTGAAAATCAGGGGGACTTAAGCTCTTACTGGGTGCAATTTTTCAAAAGGCTATAAATATGATAACGTAGCATCTACAAAGCAAAAGGATTAAGAGCTATATATATATGATTCTGCAGCTAAGAAGGGAATGGTTACTGGGACAAACTGGGAGAAAAGGCACCTCTTTCTACAAGAATCTCTCTTCATTTCAACAGTCCTATTTCTCCAATGCCACTAACTTAATTTCTTCCACGTAACAGGCTTGGTGATTCTGTCTTTCCTTTTGCTTTTGAAATGGTGCAAGATCCTTTCTGACACTTCAGTGGGTTCCATGAGAACAGCACATAAACAGCTATTTCCTCCTTTAGTTTTGTACCTTATCAACTCTACTGGGTGGATGGTAAACCTTTCTGTCTCATATATAGTATGAAACCCACTCTTGACATTTAACTCATAGCCTTGGTGACATGTACTGTGTAAGTGTGAAAAAGTAGAATTGGCTGATCCTTCTATAGCAACTGAATTTTCATGCAACTAGTAACAGAGGTGAATTCAGTTTTATCACCTTGATGCTTAGAGGCTTTATATAACAATTTGTCATGCTATTTAGAACAATAGGTGAACATCACAGGCTACCTTGATGCCAGCACTGGACAAGCCCTCAAAGCTTTCCGTTGTTGTCAGTGGTTAGTTGTGTCATTGTGCTAATTGGAAGCAACATGATTCAATGTAAAGAGGCTTTGCTGCTTGAAATTACATACTTTTTTAGATGATGTGTTTAATGAAAGTTTGCTTAATTCCTTTTTTTTTTTTTTTTTTTTTCAGATTTAGTGTCAAGATAAAATTGTGAGTCTTGAGGAGAAGATAGACTGCAGCTTTCTCTGGAGTTTTTCTTGATTTATTACTTTCCTGTACCACAAATCTTTCTCCTACCTTAGCATTCCCTCCTCTTTACCTTTGTTTCCATTCTTTCCCTCTTTTCTTTGATTTGACTTGATTTCTAGTAAAATTGAAGTAGTTTACATCAGGAAACCAAACTGTGAGTAAAGGGCAAGTGGCAGGGCGATGTAAAAATGACAAGGGAAAGCTGGTAGCATCTGACACTATGTGAGGGCATGTGAAGCTTGATGGCCCTCTCAGAAGTAGGGCAAAGCATACTAGTGCTTAACATGCACCAGCACTGTGAGAAGATTAAAGACAGCAACAGATAGGACTAGTTCTAGGAGGTGAAAAACACAGAAGTAAATTTACTTCAAGTCCAACTGGAAAATGACCATTTTGACTTGTGGAAAATGTCACAGCGTCAATATTTTGTTTCTGCTTTGGTACAGAAGGAGAAGTGATACCTGCCAGCATCCATCTCAACCGCAAGTCTCATGGTCTGGGTACAAGCAGGATCTGGAAACCTGTAGTTTCTGTTCACTGCTAAGACTGAGCAAGAGCTGGGATATGACCCTGGCTCTTTAATGTTGCCACACCTCTGAACTGTCTAATCCACATGTGTCTGTCTCCATCATTACTCACTGTTCCCTCACATCTATGTAAAAAGAAATACATGCAGCAGAAGTGAGAGATTTTCTACATAAACTCATGCTTCAGACATTAGGCATTACATTTTAGCTATTCTGCACTGAGAAGTCTTTTCTGTCTTTGCCTTTCTCTGTTTTTAATCAGAAGTTTCATTCTAGACTTGAGAGCCTTTCCCAGTCAAAGTTTTGTTGAACTTGATAAGCTCCAATAATTGTTTCATTCAATGCATCAGCATTTTTAGTGAAAAAATCCTCATCAGTAAAATCCTGCTCAGCTTCAGCATCCTTGTCTGTCTCTCATTTGTGCTGAGATGATTCGGTATCAGAAGGGGAAAATCATTGAACTAATTTAAGATTTGCAAAATTAATTTGAATGCAAACAACTTTTGGGCTATAATATTAAAGGACTGTATTTATAATGGGTAAATTATTTTTTTAATGGTAGAGGAAGCTGGTAGAACAATTTAGATTTGGAATAAATCCCTGGAGCTTCTCAGTGGCCAGAAATTTCTAACTTCTATTCAGTTTATACCGGTATTCAACAAATTTCTTCTTGAGCTAAAATCTTTTTCTATATATATTTCCCTGTGTCTTTTCTCTTTTTTTTACAGTCTTCCACAAAAAGTAAAGAAATATTCTCTTCCTCTCCATTGTATCCCTCAAATTTTGGTCAGTTTTATCTTCTCTCCCTTTTAGTGTTGCTTTTTTTTATTAACATTTCTTAAGGTCAGTGAACATTTCACTAATACCTGACTTTTAAATTCATATAGGGAGAGAAATCAAGCAGTGCTAAATTCAATTTTCTATTGACTTAATTCCTTCTGTTGTGCAACTGTTGGATGGTCAGTTCAGTGCGTCAAAGTTCCTTAATAGGTGGTTAATGGATATATCTGGAGACTGGAGCACAAGAGTTTCAAGGAATGTGAGAAAAAAAATGCCCTTTCTCTATGTTAAATGGTGTGCTTAATGATGAAAGCTTACCAAGTATGTTCTCCGGGAAGATCTATATTCAGAAGCCTGTGCTGCAGGTCTGCAAGACCAAATATGTACTTTTTGTTCATAACATGAGGTGCTAAAAAGTTTTTTAAAAATCTGGCTCTGCACCATTATGGTTACCCTGGAATTAGAGAAGCTGTCACAGCCAGGGTGCGGGAAAGCAGGAGGCAAGTCTGGCTGATCCGCGTGGCCAGAGAGCATATATTGCTACATACGGTATACGTGCAAGCCAGAACACTGGAGATTTGACACATGCCTATCTTACTATTTTGCCTTGCTTTGGGCCACATGCTGCCATACATCATAGGCTAACTGCTAACTAGCAAATTTAATTTCATGTCCTTCATATTAATAAATGGTCACATGGAATCGCTTGTTCAGCAACATAAAAAATAACCTATGGAGCTTCCAAATAACCCGGTGTTTTATGCATCAAGTTCATTCTTTCATGCGGTGTAAACTCCATTTTGGTCACTGAAACCATGGCGTATAAAATTTTAATGGCCCCTGTGTTCTTTCGGCAATTCCCAGTGTTGAGGAATCACATTTCTTTGAGAAGCCTGATGCTTCCAGTTACTTTTGCAACTGCACTTTCACTCCACAGGCAAATTAATCTGAAGTGGATCTGTAAATCTCTGATGAAAGGGTAGGAGATGTTTAGGCTTGATAATTTGACATGTTGCTATCAGTACCAGACCTGGGACTTGACTTATACAGGCAGATTCTTCCAGTGGTCTTAGTTCCCTTTTATTCTTCTAGTGGTCTTCCCTTTTAAAGACTGCTTCACTAAGTAAATACAATTTTGGAACTCTACCTTTCTGTTTCTAGATATATGTTCCGATTTCTCATGTAAATATGATTTCATCCTTTGATGCTTATCATTTTGCAGACTTAGGCTGGAGATACTGGAGCCGCGTAGATTCCTGTTTCTCTTGTAACCATTTTGGCAGGCATGTGTCAGTTTGATCAATAATGATGTCTGGATTAGGCAGTCCCAGTGGCAAAAATGGACTCTTCTTAGGCGTATTGCCAGATTTTGAAAGCCGCTATAATGACATTCTGCCAAGCAAGCAAGATCTGAATGCTGATTGAACCCCTTTAAAAAAAGTGCAGACTAATAGGCGTTATTGCGTGAATAATAATTAGCACAATTAAGTGGCTGGCGCTTTGCCTGTGAAATTTTCAGAGCACACAATTAAAAAGCTCTACAGAGTTTTGTTGACTATTGTCAAGTATAAAATAATGGAAAGAAGGAATTACCAAGAATGATGCAATCTTGAAGATCATTCATCTCTAGTGTAGGAAAAAATGTTAAGGAAGAAAGTTTCAACAGAACATATTTGAAGGCTAGACAATGACTGCAAATCTTGGAAGGAAGTGTCCTGCGAATCCTCTGATGCGTAGTTTTTTAAAGGTAGATAAAATCTTGCAGATGCAAATTTGGCAGTCCTCAAAAGTTTCCCTCACATTACGAAGCTGTATTGGGGGTTTTTTTTAACCTTCTTAAAGTTCTTGTAGAGAGTGAAGAGGTTAGATTTAGGACAGCGAAAAGAGTAATCATCCTTTGTCCTTCCTGAAGTTTATGGGCTGAAGGAATGATACACTTTCTAAGTTGCTTTTGACTTCACTGAATCATCTCTGAAGGAGTAAGTTAGGCATAAGCACTGAGGACATTTTCTATCTAGCTAGAAATACAAATGGCCCCTCTAGTTCCAGAGGTATGTTCATGACTAGCTATCTAATAAAGACTATTTTCTTACCAAGTCCTCTAGTTCAGCCTTATTTGACATATGTATAGTTTGGTATGAGCTATATACAGCATAGTAACATATTAGCTTAACATCAGCTCAGGCAAAATACTGTTAAAATTTATGTGGGATTTAATAATAAGGAATTAATAGATATGAATGGCTTTATAGGAAATAAAGTCTATCAAACAAACTTAACTTTAAAAAAACAAAAATTACATTACCTTGTAAAAATAAATGTAGACTTTTATAAGGCTTTTAGCTTAGATACATGTGATCTTCTGGCTGAATTTTATTACTAAACATTAGTAATGTGTGTTATAAGGATTAAAAACTGGGAAACTGGTGAATCTCTAAAGGTAGCTGTCAATGAGATTGTCATTTTGAAGGGAGTGGTTTTAACAGGGTGCTTCAGAGATCAGTACTTCCCCCAGCACTATTCAATATTTTCATCAGGGGTTGGGAAGTAAGTGTAAAATTGCTGCTGATAAAATTGGCAGGTGACACAAAGATTGGCAAAGTGGTACATAATGATGAAGATGTCAGTCATACCAACTGAACTGAATTGCATAGTAAACTGTGCCTTATTCAAACAAACTACATCTTAATATCGCAAAGTACAAAGGTGCGGTTCTAGGACGAGGCATGTAGGGATGTGTACGCAGGCTGAAGGGCTACGTTATTAACGTGATGACTCAAAAAAAGGATTATGGTTAAATGTAGATAACGACTCACATCAAGCTCCCAGTGCAATGTGGTGGTTAAAAGGACTATGTAATCAGTGGATTCATAAACAGGGAAGTGTTAATGAGAGGTAAGGTGCTTCTACTTTTCTATAAGGCATGTAAGACTGATATTAGACTACCACCGAAGTTAACATCATCCACATTTAAACTTTTCAAAGGGTCATTAGAAAACTGAAATGGCAGCAAAGCTCCAGAAAAAATTTGAATTTTTGAAATAAAGCTTTCCAGGGGGAAACTGGAGGAATGCAGCTCCTGAGGGAACTTCTTTACAGAGCATTGGTATTTCCACATGGAGAAAATAATGGGTATCACAGGGTTCTAAAATGCACCAAAAATGGCATAAGATGAACTTGTGGGTGGTAACTGGAGACATATGAATGCAAATGAAAAACTGGCCATATTTTTTTTTTTTTAGAGCATGGAAAGTTAACCAGCACAACAAAATACCAGTGAAAATCATGGCCTCTCCAGCTCTGGTATTTTCCTAATATGAACACTGAGTGTCTGTTGGGGAGACAGCATTTAGCCAAGCATGTCACTGGCCTTAGTTCTGAGTTAAAGGGGGAAAATTGCACAAACTATGGAAGTGCATGAACCAGCTCTCCTATTTTGCCTCATGTACCATGTAGTTGTGACTTTTACTAATACTCCTTTTTTCCACCTTCCAGCCATTTTAAAGAACTGAGAAGAAAAGGAAGGGCACCAAGTAAGAAATTCCTAAATATTTGACCTGCTTTAGCTATTTACTGCTAACCAGTAATCTGTTTTCTGACTGATCTTTTTTGTCTTAATGGCCATTCAATAATAACTGCATGAAGTTAACTGAAAAATACAGACAAAATAGTATTCTTCTAACTCCACAGTGCTTTTGTTACTGTTGAAAAATAAGACCCTCAAAGCAGATATAACTTAAAAGTGAAAAATGGGTGTTTACATTTTTTTGCTGTTGCTGTTGTAGCTGTGGCTGTAAATCTGCTACTTAGTTTAATGGAAGATCATAAGGAGACCATATGGTTTTCCATGAGCTGATTCTGCTTCTGTTTAAAACTTCCAAATTGGCTCAGTCCATGAGAATGTCATGCTTTGTTTACATACATAGAAGTGATTGACTGAAAATATGCTAAAACAAATACTCTTCACCTAGTTAGATTTAACAGATTAGATATACTGAAAAGGTGCTAATTATTTTTTAACTTTTCATAGAGGTCTAAATGTCCACTGGAACAGATTAAAGACTTCCTTCTAAAAAGAATTGTTTCTTTTGCTTATATCAGGCAATGACTGATGATCATATGATAGATGCTGACATCTTAATGGTCGCTACTATATTTTCCATAGCTACTGGTTTCTCTGCTGTTGAAGTGGGTTTTTTTCAAGGGTGATTCTATTTGGAACCAAAGCCAAGCTTATTAAATTAATTAATGGGGACCCACTCCTTATAATATATATGCAAATTTCCAAAGTGCATATTTGGTTAATAAATGTGAAAAGAGTTTGCGCCCTGTTGTTTCCTCTTAGCCTTTGAAGGCACGCCCCCACCTGCAAACAATTTAGGGGACGGAGAGACTGGAAAATCAAAAAGATGTCACTGGAATAGTAATCAAAATAATGCAACTGACAGACAATGACAGAGCATTAAATGGCAGATAGTAAGTAGTGAAAAACAAATTTATGCAAAATAAGAAAAGAACATCAAAGAGAGAACCTCTAACAAAGTTAAAGGCAATGAGTCACTTCATGATGAAAGAGCTAGTTAAAAGTATGAATGCAGTTTACGAAACATTAGCAATCCCCCCACTAAGATGCAATCAAATCTTGAGTATGCAGTATATGTTTGCAGTGGTAGTGAATAAAAAAATATTCTCAAATCTTTTGACATATACACAAGTCATAAACATTAAGTAATCTACTTCAGAAAGCTTTAAATTGAAGAACCGTGTAAAAACTCCTTGTGCCTTACCTTCATTATATAACGTGCATGTACTAGTCTCATAGGAATTTCAGAAGCTCATCAATATTTGTTAATCTGCAAGTTCCTGATGAAAAGTGGTAGATGGTATTTCAGCACACCTGAAGTAGCAGAAGCATTAAGTGCCACTTAAAAAGTTCAAGATTATAATATTTTCCCTCACACACAGAAATAGGAAAATATTATGAAAGCTGTGAAAAAACCAAAGGCAAAAAAATAGCCCTTTGGATCTACTATTACCTTCTCTCTTTTACCCGCCTGTCATAAACCTGGAATAGTTAAAAAAACCCCAAAGTCATAAAACATAGTGTGTTTGACTACATTTGTAATCAATACAAGCAGAAAGTTTAGCCACTTGTGAAATGGAAGAACCTTAATCACCATATACAATCACAAATTAAAGTGAATTGAAACTCAGTCATTAGAGGGGAAAAAAAAAAAAACCAAACCACAGAACCAGAAATGTTCAATAGCACATGATGTGCAGCTTTCTCAAGAGAAAGTAACATCCTAGCATGGAAAAATAAAAGTCCAAGCAATGTTTCACCTCAGTAGGCTGGCAGATGGAAAGACAAAATTGTTCCTAGGAAGGGGTAGAAGACTAAGAACAACAACGCCTGTAAGGTTTCAGCTCTAAATTGGCCAAGGGGTGAAAAAAAGAGATGATGGAAACATGAAGGAAAATGTGAAGTTCTGGGTTCTCCCAAGAGATTTAATCATGGCAAATCAAAAATGTGACGCTAAACATCATGTCCCAGTTTCATTCCACTTTGCTTTAAACAAGAAAATTAGCCCTCTCATTTAAGGAAGGATCCCTCTCCAATCCTGGTGGAAAGGGGGAGGGGAATTTTTCTCAGACGTCCATCTCCAACAGGGTAAATCCCACTCTGGGGTCTCCATTTCTCTCTATGGACTATAGAGGGAGCTTGAATGACTAGTTTAAACTTGATGACAGTTAAACTTTTAGACAGCTAAAGCCAGGTGAGATGAATCCTACCCTTTGTTTTCAGCCCATCACCTTCAGCTGCTTTGAGAGAAGAGGAATATCTGCCTATAGATATCAGACCCTGGCTGGCTTACCTGGCACTAGAAATGAGAAGCCTCCAAAAGGCTGGTGTCCTGGACACAGCAGACTGAATAATATTGTCAAGTGTTGCACTTAGTTTCCATTTTTTAAAATGTTTGAATCTAATTTTTCCCCATTATTCATCTAGTACTAGCCAGAAATATCAGTAAAGGTGGGAATGGCTTGTCCTGAAGCTACAAAGCAGCTCTCCTGAATCATTTTCACCTCTCGACTCTGCTTTATGTGGCTCTGTCAGGGAGACATGCGAAGCTCCCCCTACCCTATAGTAACATTTCAAACTATGCCTGGGGGTATTCTTCACTTTTGAGCAGGGTTTGGCGGTAATAAAGCATTACTCATTTCCCTGCTTGCTTTCTCTGAGCCACAAGAGCAAACATATAGTCAGTGATAGCTCTGCTCAAATGTTACTGTATAAAATAAATGAGCATGGCTTGCATACATTATCCCATCACGGAGAAAGGGAATAATTTGCTTGGGTACTCTAAGAATATCAATTAAATGCAGAATTTGTTTTTACATGCTTAATACAATTTGAAATAAATTACTATTTATTTGGTTATGATGTTCTCACACTTTTTTTTAAATATAGAAGGTCATTTTTTTTTTAATTATCAGAATTTTATATCTGTCTGTCTATAAAGACATATACACACATATAACTCATAAACATATGTTTATATATGTATAATACACGTATATAAACACACACATATATACCTATAATATCATTTCTTCAAACATTTTGTTCTTACAAGTTAATAAATCAAATTTTACAGGGGAGTTGTTTGTTACCCTAATCCAGTGTCTCCCATGAGAAAAGAGTTTAAAAAATCACAGCCATAACACTGTGAACATTGCGATTTCTCCCGATGAGTAAAATTGGAGAAATTTCTCCTTGAGAGCAAAAAGGCAAGCTGATTAAGTCAAAGAGGTGTTATAAACCCCAAGGGAAAACAACGTGCTTTATTTTTGAAGTATTCCCAGCAGAAGTCTGGGAAATCTTACATGTCCTCTCACCACGATCCATCATTATAACTTAGCTGTTTGCAAATCCTCAGCAGGTCATCATATTTTACACTTGCTAACCATGTAAACACAACTGGGGACTCCTAATTACTGCAGATAATCTCAAAAACTTTCCACTTTCGTAAAGCATACAGAAAAGGCTGGGAATAGACCGTTTCCCATGTCGTCGTGTTTTGCTCATGTATATTTGTATAGCTGTCACTTTTCTGGATCTCTGGCTGCAAGTGTAAAGCATCTTTTTCATACACGTATAATAGCTCGTAACAACCTTGGAGATGCTCAGTTCTTGTTCCGCATACAGCAGGTGGGTTTGCTGTGCTTTTGCTAAATTGTTTAATCAAAGTGCTTCATACTGAAGGGTCCATGAATAAATATTGTAAACATCATCAGGGGAAGTGATTTATATTTACTTCAATTTTGCCAGGAGAAAACCTAGATTATCTTGAATTAGCAGCTGAAGTTTTTGTATATTAGAGTTTGTCAAGTATATTAAGGAGAGCGTCATGTACAAAAATGACAGCAGTTTCCCAGGTCTGGAGGTACATGCTTCCCAAAACAGAATAAAAATGCCAATTATTTATTCTTCTATTTATGGAAAATTTTCATAGCTTATGACTCTGGCCCTGGAAGTGTGTGGTCAGAGGTGTCTCAAAGTTACCAACACCACTGAAAAATTGAATTTTGCAGCCCCAAAGATGAGAATCTGAAGCCACACCAAAGCAGGCTATTCTTCCCCTGTGAGGGAGATGGCATGGGCAGACTCGGAGCAAAGATCCTGGGGGAAGCCCTGGAGGGCCAGGATGGGTCCTCTGAACTGGGCGGAAGGATGGGGATGAAGGCAGCCACTGCACCCCAGCAGCAGCCTCTGATGCACAAATGCCAGGGCCTCACGGGAGCACAGACCGGCACGGATCTGCGGGACCCAGGCATGGGGAAAATTAATGGGAGGGTGAGGGGTCATGACTCTTCTTCTGCCCCCACCTGCCTGCTGTCATAGGCAGCTGCCTACTTCACCTCTGCCTAAAGTTTGCCTGCTGCATATCAAATTTTGTACACAGAGCGGTCCCCAGGTGTGGTTATTATTTATTTATACACTAGGTAGCAGAATCAAGGGTATGGTAATTATCACTTCTTATACGAATGTTTTAGGGAAACAGATGAATATACATTTATTATACATACATGCCTTACCAGGGTAATAGTTTAATCCGATCAAACCTGAAGTGTGAAGCATGGTGCGTGTTAGGACAAGAAGGAAGAGTTTATTACTGGCAGATCAAATTTACTTTGCTAGGGTGTTGCATGCACCCTTGTAGGTAGAGCATGGCTTGGCATAGGAGATGCCATTCCACAAGTAACTGAACAGCAAAAATCACATTTTTAATGGCAACTATTGTACTAATGGTCATATTTTAGTTATTCTCAAATTATTTTCATGAGGTTAAGAAAAAGCTATATAGAAGCATCTGCCCATCTGTTGTCTGTGGTTTCACCTTATGGATTTTGTGGTAGCAGAGATTGTTTTAGAGGTTCTTCCACCCCCCTGGACCATTGAACTGCTGCTGCTGATTGCTCACAACTTACCCCCAGTGGAGGTTACTGTCACCTTGACTGCATTCATTACATACACATAGAAATACATATGGAAATGCACATATACACATACACATACATACACGCACGTGTGTGCATGTAAGTATATGGACATAAATGAGTATTTGTATGTATATACATAAATATATGTGTGTGGCTATTTCTGTGTTTAAATAGAACTGTGAAATGATCCATCTTGCTTGCTTGTTTGTTTCTGACGGACAGAAGAGAAAGGATTGTAGCTTCCGTGGAGGAGACAGAGTGGGATAGGATGAGGCTATGGGAGCTGAGAGGCAGGGAATGACAACTAATTTTGCTGCCGGATGATTCGTAATACAGCCTCTTTTTGGGAGGGTCTATATAATGTGGAGAGCATGCAGCAATCACACACGTGCTCAGAGGACAACTGTAAGTTTTACAAAAAGTGTTCATGTTATAATACATACCCATATTCCTGGCCAGATTCTTTTTTTCAAGTACCTATCTTTCTACAGTGATTCAAGAGAGCTATTTGTATGAGTGATAGTGGCAGAATAAGAATCTGTGCCTCTTCATCTGCCCTTCTTTTCAGCTCAGTAACAGAAACATCACCGCTAAGGTTTTGCTGTGTTCAAACCTGCCTGTGATGAAAAGATTTATATTTGCGTTTAGAAATCCAGAGACATATGGTGAATGTGAGAGCTGGTCAGCAATCAAGAGTGATTGATTCAGGTTTGGTCTATCAATTAAGTGACAGAGCAGTTTTAATCTTTTTTTTTTATTATTTTATTTTAAGCTTGGGACTTCACTGGAATATTATAACTCCCTTAACCATGCCCATGACAGCTGACTTGTACCCATAAACTTTGGTGCATTGATCTATTAGTTCAGCTACTTCAATACATCTTCTTTTCCATAAATATGTCTGAGCTCCGACTTTTTTCCAACCTCACCAGAGGTATCCTTATTTGGACTGATCTAATATGTACAGTGGTATCTGCACATGCAGTCTAATATCTGCTTCGAATAGCCGTAC
This sequence comes from Grus americana, assembly GCF_028858705.1. NCBI lineage: Eukaryota > Metazoa > Chordata > Aves > Gruiformes > Gruidae > Grus > Grus americana. The sequence continues at coordinate 44,878,382 of NC_072854.1, forward strand.
ATAATTCACGGCGAGCAGTATGGCTGCACAGTAACCTACAGTTAAGTGACTTAGCGTTGAAGCATTTCCCTACTCACAGTAGAAAGAAGCACTGGTTAATAAGAGTTCCCCTCTTTTTTTCCCAGGGGAAGGGGGATGGGAGGGAGCGGTGGAGGAGGTCTGGATAGCTGCACCAAAAAAAACAAAGGGAAAAAAAAGAAAAAAAAAGAAAAAGAAAAGCTTCTTCCTTGTTCAGATTTTTAGCTTATATCTTTTGGATTCATTCCCTACCTTGTGTCAGTTTTCTACACTGACAGCAATTCTTGTACACAGTCGCATGGTGAGATTAACTTTAAATCCTCCCCTCCTCCTTCCCCCTCCAGCCCCTGCCTGTCATTGTCTGCTCTTGAGTAAGCAAAGTGAATGTGGTCAGAGCGGTGTGGGACTGTGTTTTTCCATTCTCAAGGGCAGCCACCCTTCTCATCAGCAAATCCATGCTAGCTGCTAGAGCTTCATATATTAAACTGATTTTCAGTCGTGAGGTTAGTTTCTCACTGGTGAAGCACTCAGCATAATAATACTTTACACCTTGTACTTCAGCAGTCCTTTCCAAACACTAATTTAGCCTCACATCCCTCTCTGAGGTAGGTCAGTATTATCCCACCGTATGAATGGGGAAGCAGAAGCCCACAGAGGTTAAGTGACCTATCCGGAGTCATGCAAGAAACGAGTGGCAATGCAGAGAACAGAAAACAAAGCCCCCCCGGCTCATAGACTTGCACGGTGCAGTTGGAAAAATTATCAGGTGTTCAAGCGAGGTTTGTGGCAAAAGAAAATAGAATAAAAATTAAAAATAAACCCTCTTGGGGGGAAAAGGGGACACTTTATATTCACTGTTTTCAGGTGAGGGAACCAAGGTGAGAGAAGAGTTAAGTGATTTGCTTGAGATCCCATAGGCAATTCTTACCAAACATAGAAATTATGTGTGTAGTGAAGGCAAGAAGAGAGACTGTGATTAAATATGTGACTTCTCTGACTGTGTTATTAAACGCAAAGAAACAAGAACACAAAAGGAGTGTAACGCTCTGTGTCAAACTTTTAGGAATCCAAAGTCAGCTGCCATTTTTATTTGATCATAGTTCCTTTGTTTGATTTGACTTTTACTTTACTCATTTATTTTCTTTCACTTGGCCTTTTATTTTCTTTTGACAGTAGATATTTTAATTATTAAATTCCTTGTTTTCTTTAAGCATGTCAATTCTCTTAATCATTCTGTTTTGTTGCTTCTCTCTTTTTATCTGATTTCTATTTCTCATCAATACCCAGTTTCTGATTTTAAAATGTCTCATATATTTACTCATATTTTCTGCCTCTCTAATTCTTCACTGTGTATTGATCCTCAGCTCTGGTCTCTACCATTGGCTGTTGAATTCTGGAGAGCCATCCCTTTTCAGTATACTTTAACTTAATTGTATTTGTTGTTTCCAGTCTCTCTCTGCCAGTTGGGACTGACATTACTGAAAATTTAAAAAAATTAACTCTGGGATGATGTCTATATAGAAGATGAACCTTCCTTAAAAGACTATATTCTACTCCTCTTTCTCACAGGAGCTCATGCAAGACTTGTATATATTATACATATATTATATTATACTATTATTACATAGTGTTTATAGTATTTTATGTTCTTTTTGACACAAAGCCTGAACATCACTCCTAGGAAAATGGCATACAATTTCTATAATCAGCTATCATGTCTTAAAAAATGTTTTGCATGAATCTACAGGTTTTAGCTGTTCATCATAATGCATTTTATTTCTGTCCACTTAATGAACAGCTGTTAAGCATTGTTATGAATCTGAAATCCCATTCATGCCTCTCCAATTTGGCTAACACTTTGGTTCAATAATACCCCATGAGAGTTCCACAACTGAACTTTTTGTTAAATGTAAAAGTATTTCCTTTTTATTGACTTCAAAATTTTCATTGTTTCACTTTTTACTTTTGATGCCAGAGAGAAGAAAAAGACTGCTTATGGTTATTTTCTTCATATGTGTATACTTTTTTTTACTGTTCTTTTCAGTCTTTTCATACGCTGGTCTACTCCTGTCTTAAACAGATTGCCCAAACTTTCTCAATTTCTCCTAAAATTATTTTTTTCCAAGCCCTTCCACCGCTTTGCTATTAAAAAAAAAAAAAAGGAGGGAGGTAACAATATACATAATTGTCTGAGCATTGGATTGTAATGACATTGCATAAACCAATACTTCCAATAGCAATCACTACCTTGTCCTTAATGCAACTGAAAAGCTTGTTTGCTTCTTTGACCCTAAGATAAAATCAAGTGCAGAGCCAAGCTTAGATCTCCAGTATTCCTGTCCTAGTCCTCTACTTAGCTCACTGGGTCATGACTCATATGGTAGCTAAGATCTCAAAGAGCTAGTCATTAGTTCCAGCTGGTACCTAAATATAACAAACTGTTTTGATGCAGCAGAGCGATGAGTTTATGGCAGATCTGTGGGGTACGTTCCGCCATCAGCTCCCAAACACAAAACTCCCCATTGACTGCGTGTGGAGCATCCCTCAGCAGACTGTTGGCACGCTATGGCTCCCCAGTGATTCCACAGTGGAAGAAATTCAAGGAATTTGTCTCTGACCACAGAATTTATGAGGCCATGCAGAAGTCCTTCATGAACGGCAGGGAGCAGGGAAACAATTCAGAGCCTGTTGCGTTTCTTCCTTTCTTTTTGTTTTGTTTGTTCTCTTTTGGGACTTCACATGGGAAGAAGAAAGAGTTGAGAGGGAATTCTGGAAAGTTTTCAGCTCTGGCCTACCTCTGCTTCCACCGAAATATAGGACTAAACTCCTGCTATCCTCAATGGGAACTGAGGCAAATGCTGAGTATTTTCTTATTGTTACAGAGGGGCTTTTTGTTGCATGTTCAGGTATGTTAATGTTCAATTCAATAGAATTTTTAATAATACATTTTTAAAATGTACTTTGTGCTGCTATAAAAGAGCATTTTGTTCAAGACTGAAACATTGCTTTTATGCCAAAGAAGAAAGGTTGTTGCTGCCTACAGGGTGTGAATTCATAGCCAAAGCACACAGGATGTTTGCAGCTCTCTTCTTTGGTGGTAGTATTACTTTGCTCCTATATATTACTTCCATCAAAAGATCTCAAAATGTTTTCAAGCACTGTTTCTCCACCTGTAATCTGTAGCGTATTTGTGATCCCAGAAACACTGGCAAGTAGTCCAGAAAAAAACAGTAATCCTCCTTCTCTGCGTTACTGTATGATTGCAGAACAAATGCTTATATGCACTCAATCTTACATATCTGAGCTAGAAAACAAAATGGGGTGAAAAATACAAGTGAGAAAGGAGAACTTCAAGTTTAATCTTCCTTTTATTTGATTGTGAATGAAAATCATTGCAGTGACATTAGACAAGATGGGCCTTATATCTGACTTTTTTTCGCTTTTCTAAGGAAACTTTAGTCCAGCAAAGGAATAAAAATATTGAGGAGCAGTTCTCTTAAGGAAATCAGTGTCATTATCCCTATTTTACAGGTGACAATAATGAAATTCAATGAAAAATGAATGTTGTTATAAGGACATGAACCTGAACAGTAACTGCTTTCAACATACCTCTTAAATGAAAATTGGACAGTTTTCACAGTTTAAAACTTGTATTTGAAGCAGTGTTATGAGGATAAACAAATATGTACGCATTCCAGGACTATTTTTGCAGTCAGCCACTATGTTTTATAACTTCGGGCTCATAATTTATTCCACTTAACCTCAGGCACTCTCGCTGCAGGGCTGTACGAGGAGCAGAGCCACCGCAGCGTACGGGGTTGCTGCATCCGGCAAGCTGATAGAGGAGAGGTGAGCTCCATGCCCCCAGGTCCAGCCAGTAGTGAGTCTGAGCGTGTATTCTCAATAGGTACCCACACGCATACCCCCAATGCATATTTACATGCATACACGGCCGGCCATATGGATCAACCCAGACAGAGAACACAGCACTCATGCAAAAGCAAAACGGCACTGATGGCCTCATCCTGTTCCCCTCTCTGGCTGAGCAGAGCGAAAGGCAGTGGAAACTACATATGAATATATAGAATATGGTACAGTCCAGCAGACAGCCCATATGGTAGCTGCCACTGGATCCCAGTCCCCTCAGTTGCTGGCACCTGGACATATGAGCTCCCTGGGTCCACAGCCCCACTCCAGTAGCCAGTACAGACCCCCTCGTTCACAGACACACACAAATATACACACTCACAGATACACACACACACACACACAGAGGATCTCTCTAGCAACTGGCCTTAAACACCTGATTTAACCAGTAGTTGGTCCCTGGATCTCCTGGTGTCCCAGTCGCCTCACACTCAGAGCCACACACACGGAAACAGGTCTCCCTGGTAGCTGGCTTCGGTGACATACTGCTCTGGACCCTCTGTGCCCACTTCTCCATACCAGAGAGTCACGTATTTTGACTACAGTTCAAGTTCTTCACATCTGCAAATGCTGCTATAATATATTTTAATTTCTTCCATATCAGTCACTGAGTCTTTTACAAAATCCAGAATAAACACGACACACATCTAAGAATCAAAAGTGCTATCTGCTTTGCTGCTGTGTTGCTTTTTGATGTGTCAAGGAGGTGATTTTTTTTTTTCTTCTGAAAGATCAATGGTATTGGGACATGCACTTAAATATGTTATAGGCTTGGCAAGCCTAAACAGGGAAGTTTTCACATTTCAGTGTTTTATTTGAAACATTATATATGGGATGCTAGACAAGCCTGCATGGATTTCAGGAGGATTAGTATAATCAGTGTTACATTTTATAGTTTTGCTACTTAAGATCATGTCCTCAGCCTCCTCACATCCAGACAAGGAGATGCATGCATTTGCTCTCAAAAGGTGGAGAGGGACTGTTTATCAGGGAGTGTAGTGATAGCACAAGGGGTAATGGGTTTAAACTAAAAGAGGGTAGATTTAATGAATGAGGTGTCTTTCAGAGGTAAAAGTTACAGAATCACACAGAATCACAGAATGGTTTGGGTTGGAAGGAACCCATGATTATAAAGATTCCAATATATTGCTTGATTCAGTCCTAAATCAGAAGATGAAATCTAGGGTTATTTTTAGTTTTTCAAACTCATTTTAATTTTTATTCTTTCTCCATTGTCTCTGACTGTCTTTTCATATTTTTATTGTTTTAATTCAACCATTCTTCTCTCATTTAATTCTCATTTATTTTTATTGTTTCTTTTTTCTTGGGTTTTGCTTTCTTTTGACACAGTATTCATCTACCAGATGTAATTGTTAAATACGAATCCAAAAGTGATTGAAATCAAGTGTGCCAAGGCCACGGGAAATATCTGTGGGATTTGTGGTACAGTATCAAAGGAAACCCACATAACGTAAAAAGAAAATTCTCTGCATCCTGAACCTGAGGTTCATATTAATGCCAACCAGAGCTGTTTCTGTCATTATTATATACTTTCCTTTAGCGCAGGCCTTGTTTTCATAGTAATGACAGCCTTGTCATTACAGCACAGACCAGGAAATAACAAGGTTTGTATTCCACTGCCTTCTCTTCCACACACCCTTGAATGAGTCACTAAGACCTATTTTATAATGTGGTCAAGAAGCATATGGTTACCTTGGTTTGCGAATTCAGTCTGAAATCCTGCTACTCCATTATCCAAAATTTATGAACACTTTTGGAAAAAGCCTAAGCTCCCCCCCCCCCAAATTTTCTTGTCTGAAAAACAGAGGTGATGGTGATAAATACGTACAGTGAAAAACCCAAAGGTAAACCAGAGTCCTGCAGGCGTGCTCAGGTTTGTAGCTAGGTTGAACTGTTGATATATTTTTCTGGACACGAAGGCAATGTAGTATGCTAATTTTCAAAGATTTTGTTCAAAATTTATATTTTTGCTCAAACGTTTTCTAAATACAAACTACTGTATTTCGTAAACCACATTTTTGTCCTTGTCTAAAATAAGGTCGCTGGTGATCAATACTTACTGGTTCATTTCAGAAATTAAAAAGATTTAATCTTCTTAAAACTGCTATAGAAACATTCTGTCAAAGCTTTATAATGCTGGTATCAATCGTTTGATGACAAAAAACAATTTGTAGGACAATTTGGTTTCATAATTACCTCTTTTATAGGCAAGAAGTAAAGAAATTTAAACAAACTATACGAATCTTTCCATTAGATGATGCTAGATCCCAGTTCAGTTCTATTATACTGTGTCAGGAGCCCAAGGTTAATTTCTCTCTCATGGCTTGACCGGAGAAGGTGGACATATTCTGTTCGATGTCAGAAACACAAATTAGCATGACTGGGCACAATCAATAATTTGTGCTAAGAAAAGCTCAAGGCAATGATAACAAGACTGAAGGTATGTTGGCAGAATGAAGTAGGAATCTTAGCTTGTCAGTCCTCACTAGTTCAACTTTTAACATCAGCATAATACAAACCATAATGTACACTAATAGAGCATACTGTTTAACTAGATACTACAGACTTCATAGACCAGAAGATGGGAAATATTACAGATGGCAGAGTGAATGAAGAGGGGCTGGATATTGTGTGATCAGGTGCTAAAATACTCATAATTTTGTACAGCAAAAACCAGAAACCAGCAAAGGTCAGGCACTTGAGTAGCATGACAGAGTGTGCAGACAGGCTGCTGTAGACATTTGATTGATAGAGCTTTACAGGTTGTGTTCTTCATATCATATCCATTAATCATGAGCAATACATGAACTTAACTTGATCGAGTAAGGTTCTTTTCCCCGTATGCTTCTAAAACATGAGTTTTACATTTTACGTCAGTAAACTTGATCCCTGTAAATCCATCCATACTGTCTCTTGTTCAGAATGTCCAGCTCTGCTACCCCTGATTCCTCCCAACAGATTAGTGATGAAGTGTTTTGCTCTCAGTGGTGAGTCAGAGCATCCAAGCTCATGTCACACAGGCTACAAAATCACATAGACAGCACTACACAGCTGCAGGGACTGATGCCAACTTTTTATCCTCTTTCACGGTAATCTCATTAGTACCTAGCTATGAGAACATACAACTCAGACATGGACGGTGGAACATGGGTAACTAGACAAGAAAATGACTAAGAATTTATCTTGATAGATGATGTGTCATACATAGTCCAACTAATGTTAACTTCCATTTGCTTCTACTTTTTTTCTGGAGAAGAAAAGTGAATACCGAGATTTTTTAAAATGCTAGTTGAGATTCCCGTGGAAGCAGAGAACGAATCAATGGACAAATTCAGAGTAAATTTGGCTTTTGAAATGTTGTGTTTGTTTTTCATATCGAAGCATCTTATAAAATGTGATTGATAGGAATTGGATTTGAAGCAGTGATATGTTAGCAACATGTCAGTATACAAGGATCACCTGTCTCTTCCAGACATCTACCTACAACAAATCAACTCTTCATAAAAATCTAGTGGGTTTGGGATTTTGGGGGATGCTGTGTGGGTTTCCGCCCAGATCTTATTCTTTTCTAAGAATACAAGCTAAAGATTTTGAACTCTTATTTGAACTGATTCTCGGGTTCTATAGGTTGTCCTTCACTAAAAAGCCACTTCAGAAAATGGAGAACTGGCAGTATCATAAAACCAGAATGAACTCTCACCAGACCAAAACCTCAAGCAAGTACTTAAGTCCTTTCTTTCTCAATATAGCACCAAACTGAAACTTAAAGCTTTTCACATCTTTAGCTTAATGGATTTATAGCTTATGAAAGCTGAACTTAATCTGTTATCTTACCTGCATCTGAGCCTATATGATGAGGTAAGAAAGAAGGATTTTAACAGTGACTATTGAACCTGTGGAGATGCTCCAGGAAACCTTATCTTCGGAAGGCATCAGACTGCACAGCTGTGAAGAGACTCTCATTTTGTTTACAAGTTTTTACACAATTCTAAACTTGTGTTCTGCTATTATTTACATGTTCCCAGTGTTCCTGTCCCTGTGTCCACATGTCGTACCTCTAGAAAGGAACCAGCCAGGAGCTAACACCATGCCTACAGATACATGTACGTGTGTTCTAATACACTGCAGAGCCCTTAAAAAGTGTAAATACCTGGGACAGACTAGCCTCCCTGCTGTGTGTAAATACTAAATAGTGTCAGCAAGTTCAGCTTGCTGGAGGGATTTATTCTGTTTTACCAGATCAAGATTGACTAAAAATATCACTTCAATGACTCGAAAAAATAACCTTTCATAGCTAGAATATTTCATAAAGACAAGTGTTTGTTTTATGTTGCTTTGTGAAAGTCCAAGACCCAGAAAACCATCTGGAAACATTTGTCCAAATATATATATTGATAAATATAGAGTGAGTTTTTGCTGCCAAATGTTCCTCTTTGACAAAATGTTTCCATAATAACCAACAGAAGAACCTCTTTATCCAGCAAAAACAGTAAATAAACAAAAAGCTCTAACAAACAAAACCACTCCAATTCTTCTTTCTGGACACAAGAGTCTCACCATACAGGCTTTACCATCCAGATTCTAGTGAGGTGAATTATTTCTTTGAAATAACTTATAACTGAATAGACACAACACAAAACCATTAAATAAATAATGACTACCTTTTCATATGAAAACACATTTATATTTCACTTCAATGCTTTATTTCTCTTTTTTGGTTAAGGTAGTTTTCATCCCCCCATCCAGAGGGACCTTGACAGGCTTGAGAGGTGGCCCCATGGAAACCCATGAAGTTCAACAAGGCCAAGTGCAAGGTCCTGCATGTGGGTCAGGGCAATCCCAAGTACAACTACAGGCTGGGCAGAGAACAGATTGAAAGCAGCCCTGAGGAGAAGGACTTGGGGGTGTTGGTTGATGAAAAGCTCAACATGAGCCAGCGATGTGAACTTGCAGCCCAGAAAGCCAACCATATCCTGGGCTGCATCAAAAGAAGTGTGACCAGCAGGTTGAGGGAGGTGATTCTTCACCTCTACTCCGCTCTCATGAGACCCCACCTGGAGTACAGCATTCAGCTCCGGGGCCCCTCAGCATAAGAAGGACATGGAGCTGTTGGAGCAAGTCCAGAGGAGGGCCACGAAAATGATCAGAGGGCTGGAGCACCTCTCCTATGAAAACAGGCTGAGAGAGTTGAGGTTGTTCAGCGTGGGGAAGAGAAGGCTCCAGGGAGACCTTATAGCAGCCTTCCAGTACCTGAAGGGGCCTACAGGAAAGATGGTGAGGGACTGTTTATCAGGGAGTGTAGTGACAGGACAAGGGGTCATGGGTTTAAGCTGAAGGAGGGTCAATTTAGATTAGATGTTAAAAAGAAATTCCCCACTGTGAGGGTGGTGAGGCACTGGCACAGGTTGCCCAGAGAAGCTGTGGAGGCCCCATCCCTGGAAGTGTTCAAGGCCAGGTTGGATGGGGCTTTGGGCAACATGGTGGAGTAGATGGTGTCCCTGCCCATGGCAGGGGGGTTTGGAACCAGATGATCTTTGAGGTCCCCTCCAACCCTAACCATTCTATGATTCTATGAAAAAGGAGAGTGAAACCACACCTTGTAAAAATTGGAATGAAGACTGCCATATCTCTGTATTAGCATTTGTAGACTAAGATTTAAACATCTTTTTAATGAAGTGGAAGAATTCTGAGACTTTCCTTTTTGGCATTCCAGCCCACAGATTAATTCAGTTACAGTAACCATCCTTAAAAAGTTAACTCCTTCCCATATACCTTACAGCATTATGATTCGAAGCCTTTCATAGAAGCTGTTATTTAAATCTGTCCAATTCAAAAAAGAAACTCGGCAATGATGTTTTATACTGTCATGAAATACTGTTACCACGAAGATACTGATCAAAACGATGATACCTTTTTTCCTCAATAAATTTATGACTCTAATTTAGAAGAAAAAAAAGGTCTATCCGAACCACTCCTGAAAAGTAAATTCAATGTACACACTTTGGGAACACAGTCAGAGCCATATTTTTATCACAGTCAAAAAACAAGTCAGTTTTAATTCAAGTCTTTCAAGGACTTTCAAAGTCCTTAGAAAGTTATGGAATCAACTACTTTTAGATCAATTTAGAGAAATGAAATACTACTCTTATTATTAGTGAATTAGCTAATCTAGAATTCTAAAATAAAACTTGGGATGATTTTTCTCTTCACAGGGCTTTTCAGAGGTAGTAATACTGTTTAGTATTTCCACTGAATATTTATTCTCTTTATTTTTAATATTTTATACATGAAAAATCTCAGCTTTGCACAACAACATATTTCTGACTACATCTGTAGGATCTCTGGTCACCTTTTGTGTGTATTTATTTCTTTATGTGATTGGTCCAGAAATGCACTGGAAGTCTTTGATATATTCCTGGGTAGAATCACAGCCTCATATTTTAAGTGCCTTAAATACAGCTTTGACTGCAAAATTTCAATTTAACAGCAATGATTGAAATAAATGCAACCAAAATGCAACCAGACCTTAGATACGATTTTAATTCAAAGTTCTGAGGATTAAATTTGGCCCTTCTCAGCAGTAAAGACAGGAAAAGATTCATATTACCTAATTTCCAGATGTCTAAAAGTCAGTTGTCTGAGTTATTTACTTCATGCTCTCCTTTATAATCAATGGAGAGAAGCAGGTAACTCTAAAGAGCAATTCATCTTCTAAGATAGGAAGGACGAATGCCTTTTAGGTGTGCCTATTTCTCTCTGCTGACTTTGAGGGTAGTCAGGGATGACTAACTCAGATGAATAATTTTTAGATGTCTAAAGTTAAGTGAGATGAATCCCACCCAATAAGTGTACACATCCTTTTCTTCCTGTTTCATCTCTTTTTCAAGCACTTAATGGTAATGTCTCCCTTGGACAGAATTTAGTAATTAGGGATGTGTGTGTGTTTGAAATAAGAATGTTCTTGACACATTTATATGGGTAGATCTTCCTTCTCTTTCTCATACTGTCAAGGCATCAGCTCTTTCCAACCTTACCCCACTACTTCCTTAATGGTCCTGCAATCCCCACAAAGTATTCGTTTCTCATCCAACAGGACAAGCAGTGAGCAGGTGAAAAATGGATGCAGGAGTGGGAGATGAAAAGGCTGGACCACACAAAACATCCAGTGTGAAAGAGAAAAACTGCTTTTTTGGTCCTGAAATCTGAGAAGAAACACTTGCTTTTTAAGGGAGGTTGTAAACCCAAGGCATGAAAGTGTCTGCAGGGCAGGACCAAGCTGGGTCTTAATGGCTATGTGAGGCAGCCACCTGAGGCTTTTCAGACACGTCTGTAGACTAGCTGAGGGAAATTGAAGGGTTCTTCTCTACTTAGTCTCTTCCAGATGTAAACATGTTTCCAAAATACAGCTTTTAAAAGACCCCAATAGCTAATGGCAGTAATAACACATAATGAATGTTCTAATTATTTTATCCATATTTAAATACTTTACTAAATCTTAAATAGGTATGAAAATGAGAATAAACAATAAACTTCATACTGTTGCAGATATACCATTCACATGTTCGTTGAATAATCTGAGTTATTTGGCACTAAAAGTCTAATTGTCTGTTTGTTTCAAACTTGGTGATTTAAAAAAGAAATTGTAATGGCATTTAGTTTGTTGCCAAAAGATGGAATTTATAGAATGAAAGTGTACGATTCATTCTTTTTCTTTGCTGTTTTTGTAGGAGCAGTAATTCCCTATTAATGTTATTAATAAAATGTAAAACCACTATTATTATAAAGACATTATCATTATGCCAATAGTACTATAAAAGAATCACATCTCTGATATGTATGTTAAATAAGCCCAGTGGGAAAAGAAATGGAGGCAGAATTGCTGCCATATGTCAAACGAAATCACCTGGGTGACCTTGTAAGAATGGCTAAGACCATGTTCCAGACCCTGTGACTTGCTGAGTAGTAGGGCTGAATTTAGGTATTATTAATATAAGGTTTTAATAAAGTTGCCTGACCATGGTCAATTTGCTCTTTTGAGTCTTTAAAAAAAAATTTCCATAATTACCAAAGCTCATAGGCCCTAGGGCTTAAAAATGACCTCTTGTTTGTTTTCAGTGAAAAACAGTAGAGGCAGGGAATCAATTTAAATCAATATTTTCAGTAGAATTGAAAATTTACCAGAACACCTTCTCATTCTTGCCTTTTTATATCTGGGGCCACAAGTCCACTTGCATATATGCAAACCCACCCCTTCATAACTTTATCAAGGGGTGCCAATTAAATCTAAACTGGGTGTAGGGACTCTAACTTCCCTCCTAATCAATTTGAAGAAAGGTTTTCCACTGACTTCAATGATGACAACGCTAGTTCTACATTGCACAAACTGCTTACCAACTCCTAAGTTTGACAAAGCACTGAGCAACTCCCCCCCCAAAAAAAAACACCTGAGTGCTCTCTTTTTGTAATTAACCCAGCTACAGCATTGAACTGCACTTTTCAGGATCTAGACCAAAATTCTTAGTTCTATTAGACACTATGTCTCCTAAATTTATTTAGGGCTCACTTAGACCAAGGGAAGGGGAAGTTGGGAAGAGGGGTGGAGGGGGTGGCAAACAGCTGGCCCAGTCTTTAACAACAATATTTCCCGTCCTTAAAGTTGTACTCTTTCATGTTTTCGTCTTCTTTTAATGGTCTGTTGCTGCATCTTAAAATAAGTTGTTGTGAATGGGGGAAAAGAAAGTGTTCAGCTAATTGAAATTATGTTCAACATTTAAAAGTAATTGTCTTATTCAGTACTGAGAAATAACTAACAAATACTCAACTTAATTACTCACTATTCTAAAATGTCCTTTGAATAATGATAGCGCTCTAGGGCCTTGAGTTTAGGCCATTAAAGTGCCCTTTCTGCCCAACTACCCAATGAATGCTTTAGGGAGACTCCAATTTTTACTGATTAGCAAACCTCTATAATCTATTTGAGAATACAAGTGACATCTTTCTTTGAGTATCCAGGACCCATGACCTCAGGGAGATGTGCTGTGTCACAGGCTTGACTGATAGAAAGGCAATATTCCTCCTTCAGACTCTAATTGGAACTACTCAGTGCAGCTGAAGAATTGAGCAACTCCTTATTATTCCGTTTAATGGCCTTTTTGCATTTACAAATCATTTATCAGAATCATCCCCAAATGAAAAATGATAATAATAGCAAAGATATTTGGCACAATATGTTTGGCTTGTTATCCAAAGGCTTTGTACAGAGGCATCGAAGTACAGGGGATGATGTCATACCCTGGAGCGGGTGCAAAAGGGGAATCATTCTTAATTTCTGGCTGACTTCCCAGGCTTTCTCTTGGTCCTCTTCTACCGGAATCTGTCACAGCGCTTTCTGTCACAGTTGTAAAATACTTTCGGAGAAACATAAAGTTTTTATGAGAAGAATGATAAAAGAGATGACTTATTCTAGGGCTGGGGGTTAATATTTGCACTTGTGGGCTGACTTTGAGAATTAAAAATAAAAAGAGATTGAGGAAGAAAGTCAGAGTCCTTTATTTCCCCTTGCAGTTATTCAGAAGACACAGCAGCAGCTGCACAAGCTCTCCTATACAAAATTTAAGATACTGAGCTACTGTCATGGGATTCTGAGCATGGTGGGTTTACTGGTGGATAGACTCCACTGCTGATGATTCCCCTTTTAAAATTTTAAATGAGAGAGAGAGAAGGAAAGAAAGATAGAAAGGTAGAAAGGTAGAAAGGTGATAGAAAGAAAGAAAGAAAGAAAGAAAGAAAGAAAGAAAGAAAGAAAGAAAGAAAGAAAGCTGTGTTGAAAATTACAGTGTATTTTATTTCAAATTCAGATACTGGTGATGAGAGATCTCCTAACCCTCGAAGATACCGGGTATACCAGCTCATGCCTTCTGGCTTAACTCACACAGCAGCCTGTACAGAATGACTTATTCTTTTTTAACAAACAGGACTGTCTCAGAGACAGAATACTTTTCCTCCATGTGTTTGCCCTTTTCGTATAATATTTACTTAGAGCCACCTAATGGGAAATGTCATTGAGGTTTTCAGTATCTTCTGAAGAATAGGAACATTAAGATACTAAAACTACATGCTGTCAAAAACTATCTTAAGTGGTCTGGTTCATCAAGTAATACAGTAAGTAGAATTGAATTTAAAGGACTTTTTATGTTACAATGAACAAGGAAAGACTTTAATACCTGTGATACGCTTGGTGGTGGTTTTTCTTTTCCTTTTTTTTTTTTTTTTTTTTGAAGAAGGACAGTCTCCTAGTTCTTGAAGTTTATTAAAGCTTTAAGCTGTCAGGTTATTACTGTCAGTTTCAAGAAAGGAAAGAGCTACTGATGTAAAATTAATTTATTGAATAGAATTGTTTTGCCCCAGGGGAATAACATCACCATTTAATTTAATTTCCCCATCATATTGTCTCATTTGCAGAGGAAAAAAAATAACTTTCCTTTTTAACAGAGCAAAGTACGCTATGCTGAATGGCAAATTTGTCCTTACAGTGTTTCCTTGTTCTAGATTATCAGTTGTCATAAGAGTATTTCAGACTCCCTGTGGCTTCTACTTACTGCATTTTTGAAAATACTGTATTGTAAAAGTTCTCTCAGTGGTCCAGTCCTGAGCCTCCTGGCTGATGGATGTATTTCCATTGATACATTTTGGGTTGGATCAAGCTGAAGGGGAGGAGAAAATAGAAAACAGAATGTATTAAGTATTAGAAAATACAGCTGGACCATTTACCAGTCTGTCCAGGATGTCTTCAGTATCCCAGGCAACCTGACCTTGTTCGTCTGTAATGAAATTAGCAGGCCCAGGTGGGAGATTGGTGCTGAACAGTTCAGCGGGATGGGATTTATTTATCACAGTTTTAGAGATACTCTGTCAAATCAATACATTACCAAGTTCAACCTCAATGGAGGTAGAGGGCTTGTAGTTACAACCTTTCTACCACCTGTTTGGTCAAGGTACTGTCTCACATGTTTTAGGCAGTTAAATTGTATGCATCTCCTCAGAAGACATACATTTTTTACTGTCTTTTCTCAATTTATTGAAAGAAACATGGTTTGCATTTCAGTTAACTTCCCCTATGAGAAGTAAAACTATGGAAATAATTTAGGGTAGATTTTGGTTGAGCAACTTCTTAGCATTGTTCCAGTCTTCTCAGTTCCTTCCTTCTTTCTGACAGTATCACTGTACCTTGCAGAGGTTGTTAAAAGAAGAACACGACAGCTGTGACGTATTACAGTCTCTTCAGTAGTTACAATTCCCAGAGAAAGGAAAATGCAACAGAATGGGAGATTTGCAATATAATCCTGTGTACACTGTGAACCTGACATGTTTTGCGATAAAAGTTGATACTCTTGCTCTGGTACCTGACCCACACCAACTTCAAAGCTGGAAGTGAGACTTGTCAGAAAACATTTTACCATAGATCCAAAGGGCCAAACAGTTTTAGGTATCATGCTGCATGCTTGCAGAGGGTTACAGTAAAGTTAAGGTGAAGCACCAAGAGCCAAGATAAATTAATCAAGCCTTAACAGTTGAACTTTAATAGAATTCAGTCATGGTACAGTCAAAAGCTAATATATCTACTCAGAAGACTAATTGCTGTACAGACTTTTCGTGCCTAGTAAATGCACATTCAAAGCTACCCACGAGAGAACTTGCTGGCCTGCGAACACATGCGGTAGGCCAGGGAAGGGTCACTGTGCTCTGAAATATTCCTCCCATACACTCCCAAAACTGGAGTTTAGATGTGAGGAGAAATAAGCTAAGGGCAGTTAAGACCTGGGAGATATCCTTGTGTCGGTCAGGGAAGTTGAGAGCAAACACAGGAGTCCCTTTGGGAGTCTGGTTCCCCATAACAAAGGCGATCGTGCTACCTTTCAGTGACGGTGATAACAAGCAGAGGTCAACCTCTCTCTGAAAAGTGGCTGCCAAAGGAAAGATCTCTCTTCTGGAAAAAAAGAAGCTTTAGAAATCCTTAGGGCAAAACAGAGAACCAGCCCTTGCAATTTAGGTTGCTCCTCTTTGTTAGCTCTCTGTTTTGGTTATTTCAAGTAACAAGCACAAAGGCAGTGATTACAGTCTGTCAGTATAATCATTCTTTTTTTCAAAATCCATGCCAAACAATAGAGACTTTTTGAGAAGTTTTGGATCTGTTGGTTTTTTATTTTAACAACCAGCGTCTGGTGGTTTTTAATGGTAGAACTGGAGTCCAGGTACTGAGCCAGTCATAAACTATTTGAGTTTATTAGAGATCAGCTAAGTTTTTTCCAGGTTTATGTCCCCACGTCACGTGAATAGGAACTATTACCAGTGAACCTCTTCATTTCTACTCTTTACGAAAGCAAATCAGAGTCTTGAGAGGCCCCCCAAGAGGAGCAGCATCAGGGGGCAGCACTCCTACTGCAATGGGGGAAGGTGCTGCGCACTGCTGAGACCTTGCCTGTTCAGCTGGACATGGAGTAGCCCTCATCACCTGTGCATGAAAGGACAGCTTTGCCCTAAGCAGCATTAATGGAATGGCCTCCATCTTGGCTGACATCAAGGGCCTTCAAAGGTAAAAGCTTGAGAATAACATTTTCAGAAGCACCTAAAGGATCAGAATCTCTGGGTTGACATTACATATATTCAATTTGGTCGAACACAGAAAGCGTGCATGTCATACCCAATGGCAGGGTACAACTTATTGCACAGCTTGTTATTTTTGTCTTCAGGAGGGGCAAGAAGGAGGACCCAGGGAACTACAGGCCAGTCACCTCAATCCTGGGGAAGGTGATGCAGCTAACTAATTCGGGAAAACATTTTGAGGCACATAAAGGAGAAGGTGGTGATTGGAAGTAGTCAGCATAGATTTACAAAGAGGAAATCATGCCTGATGGACTTGGTAGCCTTCTACAATTAGTTGGCTGGCTTAGCGGATTAGGAAAGGGAAAATTATACTGTTTATTTTTACTTCTGCAAGGCTTTTGACACTGTCTCCCATAACATCCTCATAAACAAACTGATGAAGTGTGATCTAGATAAGGGGACAGTGAGGCAGGTTAAAAGCTGGCTGAATGACTGGATTCAGAGGCTTCTGCTCAGCATCTCAAAGCCCAGATGGAGATCAATCACTAGAATTTGTATATTCCAAGAGCTGATACTGGGCCAATACTGATTAAAGTCTTCTTTAATGAGCTGGATAACAGACAGAGTGCACCGTCAGCAAGTTTGCAGATGATACAAAACTGGGAGGACTGGTTGATACACTGGATGCCTGTGCTGCTATTCAGAAGGACCTGGACAGGCTGGAGAAGTGGGCTGACAAAGATCCCATGAAATTCAACAGAGGAAAACGCAAAGTCTTGCCCCTGGGGAAGCGCCATACTATCTGCAAAGCAGCTTTGCAGAAAAAGACTTGGAGGTCCTTGTAGACAAGTTAAACGTGATCCAACAATGCACTCTTGCAGCAAAGAGGGCCAACATCCTCATAGGCTGCAGTACTGTCAGCAGATCGAGGGCAGCGATCCTTCCCCTCTACTCTGCCCCAGTGAGACATGTCAGGAGCACTGGTCCAGGTCTGGGATCCCCAGTACAAGGGAGACAGTGTGTGGTGGGTTGACCCTGGCTGAAGGCCAGGTGCCCACCAGAGCCACTCTCTCACTCCCCTCGTTCACTAGAGAGGGGAGAAAAGGCATAACGAAAGGCTTGTGGGTTGAGATAAGGACAGGGAGAGATCACTCACTAATTATCGTCACGAGCAAAACAGACCAAACTTAGAGAGGGAATTCATCTAATTTATTACTAGGCAAAACAGAGTAGAGGAATGAGAAAATAAAATCAACTCTTAAAACACCTCCCCCCACCCCTCCCATCTTCCCGGGCTCAACTTCACTCCCGGCTTCAACCTTCCCCCCCCTCAGCGGCACAGGGGGACGGGGAATGGGGGTTGCGGTCAGTTCATCACATGTTGTTTCTGCCGCTTCTTCATCCTCAGGGGGAGGACTCCTCTCATCGTTCCCCTGCTCCAGCATGGAGTCCCTCTCACGGGGTGCAGACCTTCAGGAGCAAACTGCTCCAGCATGAGGTCCCCCACGGGGTCACAAGTCCTGCCAGCAAACCTGCCCTGGCGTGGGCTCCCCTCTGCACGGGTCCACCGGTCCGGCCAGGAACTTGCTCCAGCGTGGGCTTCCCACGGGCCACAGCCTCCTTCAGGTGCCTCCACCTGCTCCAGCGTGGGGTCCTCCACGGGCTGCAGGTGGAATCTCTACACCCCCTCATCCTTCCTCCATGGGCTGCAGGGGGACAGCCTGCTTCACCATGGGCTGCAGGGGGATCTCTGCTCTGGCGCCTGGAGCACCTCCTGCCCCTCCTTCTGCAGTGACCTTGGTGTCTGCAGAGTTTCTTACATCTTCTCACTCCTCCCTCCGGCTGCAAAAGCTCTCTCTAACTGGTTTTTTTTTCCTCCTTAAATATGTTATCACAGAGGCGCTGATTGGCTTGGCCTTGGCCAGCGGCGGGCCCATCTTGGAGCTGGCTGGCATTGGCTCTGTCAGACACAGGGGAAGCTTCTAGCAGCTTCTCACAGAAGCCACCCCTGTAGCCCGCCCCCCGCTACCAAAACCTTGCCATGCAAACCCAACACACAGGGACATACTGCAGAATATCCAGAGAAGGGTCACAGAAGCATTGAAGGGACAGAAGCATGTGACATACAAGGACAGGCTGAGAGAGCTGGACTTGTTCAGTGTGGAGAAGAGAAGGCTCAGGGGGATCTAATCAATATGTGTAAATATCTGATGGGACGATGTAAGAAAGCAAAGCCAGACTCTCTTCGGTCAGCGGGCACATATTGAAAGACAGGAAATTCCTTTTAAACAAAAATATATATATATAGTATTGTATATATACAATATACTGTATATATATTATATACACAGCTCTAGGCACCCTGCTCTAGGTGACCCTGCTTTGAGCAGGGGGGTGGGCAAGAGATCTCCAGAGATCTCTTCCCATCTCAGCCAATTTATTGTTATTTTCTCACAGATGCCTTATTTGTCTTTAGCAATTTGAATTTCTTAAGCTTATAAGTAAATGCAACTGATAAGAACATGCATGGCTGTATCTCAAGTGATACTGATAACGCAGTATTAATTACAGAGTTTCTTTCATTCCTTGGTCGCCCTGTTGCAGTCTGAAGCATGTCTGTATGGGTACTAAAAGTAATAGGCGATATTGAACAGCTCCTGTCAGTGTAAAAATACAACCATCGCCCTGACAAGGTTTCCCAACAGTCTTTGGCTATGATATACAGATACTTCTTGTATAACCTTCTGTCTGCCCTCTCATGGATAGTGGATGCTTCTTCTATTAGGAGCTACCCTTTGTACACATATGGACAACTTGTGTCCATGGAAGCATCCATTGTGTCTAAGTGGTTTGAATATAGAATGTGCTTGAAGAAGTAAGAGTACAGTGAAGAGAAATCAGTGCAGTTTCTATTCAGCAATAAAGTAAAGCTCTGTCACCTGTACTGCGAAGTAAACTTTTCAACAAAGTAAAAAGAGGACCTTCAAAGCAAGTATTAGCATCTGAAATAGGAAGGAGCAAAGCTCTGGAGCACTACAAGCAAAAGTATCTCCTAGAAATGTACTTCAGGGAGAAAAAATATCTCAGAATCTTGAACTTGTAAGTACCAAAGCTCAATATTTAACACAATGGGGAGGGAGAAGGAAACTAACACAACACATTTTAAAAAGTTCAGCTGAAAATTTTAGAGGGATAGATGGTGGGAGTTCTTCCCCTTTTGGAGACAGCAGAGAAAATTAGCTCCAAAAGTACAGTGGGGTTAGTTACTGTTTATTGCTGAAATGAAATGTCTCTTAAGCAGCACTGAGAGCTCCAGTTAAAAATTTCATTGTGTTTAAATGGACAACTTCAGAGAAATTGGACTCAAGTAAATGGAGAGGTTCCCGGCTGCGTTCACTGGCAGATCACCAACGTCAGAGAGCAGGGAAAGATTACCGTTTGTACGTTGCACTAAATTCCTTAATGTCAAATTGTCCCGATCTTATCCCAAAAGAAAGATGCTGAAGAGAGCCAGAGTGAGGCTTTTATCATGGCATCTGGTTTAAGGAGTAACGATATGATTCATACTGAACAGAAAGGTGGGGGAAAGGTAATGCATTATGCATTTAATATGGAGGTTGCTAGCCCACTGAGGTGATGTTAGTCATATACATTAATAAAATTATGCATGCACCTTGCCCAGTTGTGTGGAGTGAAATTTTTTCTAGAAATATTATCAGATAAGATTGCATGCTGCAAGGCAAACTTCTGTAAAGGCTTTGGTTTGCACAGGAAAAGAGCTCTATATTCCTCGAGATGTGGAATTCTGCTCATTGGTGGGGTTGCCATTGAAACTGTTATTTAATACTTGTTTGTTTATTTATTTATTTTTCAGCCAAGGTGGAGATACTCATGCTTTCA
Organism: Grus americana; assembly: GCF_028858705.1. Taxonomy (NCBI): domain Eukaryota; kingdom Metazoa; phylum Chordata; class Aves; order Gruiformes; family Gruidae; genus Grus; species Grus americana. The sequence goes on from NC_072854.1 coordinate 44,898,851, forward strand.
ATAGAGACTCTTTCTCTTTTTTTGCCCTAATTCAAATTAAATTCAACTACTTCCTGTGCAGCTGTTTTAAAATTAACAGGGATGTTAGAGTAACTCACTATATGAGAGACAAAATTTTCCTCGCTAAAGCAAAAGCTGGATTATATAGGAAATTTTTATGGCAGTAAAGATCCAGAGAAAATTTAAATTGTTTGCTCTTGGTGAGTTATTCTTGCTCTTCTTTTCCTTTCCTGGAATAATGACTAGATTGTCTTGTTAGTACTAGTTTAGCGCTGTAATGTAACCATTAAATTTTCTCTGCTGTGTCCCCATTTTTTTAATTCACTAATCAGTGAGGTTCAAATTCTATGATTAAACTATTTTCATCTCATCTCTAAAGAAAAGACTTGTCAGTGGACCGAGCTGGAAGTATTCTGTATTTCTATCATGGAAAATACAAATTACATAGTATCTCAAGTTTTTATTCTTTCCTCCGTTAAAACTTACATGTAGTTTTGAATCAGGCCGGACTAAACTAGACCATTTCTATTTCTCAGGCAAAATCAGTTTTCTTTATCTGCTTACTAAACAAAGCAAAGAACATGCTGAACTTTTTCTGCTTCCTTGTCTGGGGAGCAAATTACAGATAGAGTCAGCAAGGCACCCCAGCAAGTCTAATTTGCACACTTCATCACAACAGAGACAAGCAGTGATATTCACCTTATTCAGAAGTAGTATGGATACCAAATCAAAAATGCAGTGTTACTTTGGATCTCCACATTTTCTAGTTCTGCATCCCCCTGAACAGCTCTGAACTCCCAACGTCAGAGAGATAAGTTCATACTTATTGAAGAAAAGGGATGGCTGGAGGACTGGAAAGCGATCTTTTGCTCAACTTACACTCCCACTTGCAGGTGCAACATGTCTGCAAATAGTTCTTTCAATTAAGAACAGCTTTAGCTTTACAAACCTGGAGTGCTCTCATGCTAAACCCAGCATAGGATACGCAGAACAGTAGTCCACCCTAACAAGACATGGACCTGCAAAGCACCTTGGCATGTTTGTGGGTCCAAACCAAGTTTCACTAATCATAACTGTCTTGTATGGCCAAAATGAGGCTAAGCCTTTCTAATATTAGTAAATTTATATATAAATCTGTGTGACTTTACGTGTATCTGTGTGTATGTTCAGAGAAAATTCTATAATGACAGTAAATCTGCTCTCTCAGGCAGGATAATCTTGGGGATTTTTAAAAATTCTCCAGCTTGTGTCTTGTAATTATTATCAAACAATTGAGGACCCAGTAGTTCCCAATGGTAGGGTTTGTGAGCATTTGACAGCAACTGCTTCCATTGTTACTAAGAGATTAAGAATTCCTTCCAGACTCTGGAGCTACCGTTGCACCTTAGCAGATATTAAATCACAGCAAAGTTAATGTGCAATAGCCACCTTCACTGTATCAAATGTTTTTCACATATTTTTCCCTTTATTCAAAAGCATTATTATTTCAGTACCTAGAGCATTAAATTACTGTATTAATTCTTTTCTTAATTTGTATATATTTGATATAGTATCTATTTTTAATTATCAGAAGTCTTATTTAATTTTGACTTCATTAAAAATTACATATGGAATTGTACACATACTCATCTGTTCTACATGTGAGAAGATGTAATATTCTGTTAGCTGGGAATAGTCAATTAAAATGTTCAGTGCATAAACACAAAAATGTTTTCCCTTATCAAAGATAATACAGAAGAAGGATGGTTTTGTGGTTAAAATGTTCAGTGCATAAATACAAAACACTGCTTCTCAACAAATATAATAGAGAAACTTTATGATTAAACAGAGAGATGTAAGCCATTGCAGCTGCATTCCTGGGTCTGCTAGAAACTTATGATACCACTTGTGGCAAGTTACATGCAGAAGATTTTCAAGCAGAGGTGATACAGGTGCCATGCTGGGAACATGAGTGCTACTATTTTCCAGAAACAGCAGAGTATGAGGAAATTTTCAACACTGCTCTGCTGGATTTCTGAGCATTCATTGCTGTCTTGGTGCACTGATGTCACCTGTATGGTCGTTCAGGGGGTTTTGGGAAGGTAGCAGGAAGTCCCTGGTTGATAGACATACATATCCCTCCACATTGCTTAGGACCTCTGAGTGCTAAGGAAGCTGGGCTTGGTCTTTGTGGTCCTTGAGATAAAAAAAGAAGTTCTATCGATAGTTGCTGAGCTAATAGCTTCACACAACAATAATTTGCTCTTGCCCTGCACTGTTGACTGCAATGACCCTGCTCTCTCCTCTTGCTCCCTGAGGACTCCTGCTGTATCGCACACGTGGATACAGCTTTCTCTTAGGTACCAAGGTGCCTGCAAGGTACTTCAGCACCCTCCCTTTTCCCTGGTGAGAGGCAGCATGTACTACTCCTGGATCCCAGATTTGTGGGGCAAGAGGCCACATGGGACAGTAACAGCTGAGCCCAGTTGTCTGGGTCCTTCCTTCTGCCCTGCTCCTGATTTTCACAGGACTTAAGGAGATTTAAAATATTTTAGATTTACTGAGTGAAGTAAAAATAAATAAAGGAATAAAAAATTAGACAGAGGACTTGGGTGACCTTCTGTTTCCTAATGTTAGACTTTAAGTGTGGCATAAGCAATGAAGTGGTCAAATGCTCAAAGTGGGTTTTTTCTCATGTAGAAGCTACCTTTAACTTTTCAGAAAAATGCACAGGCAAAAAGGTACCTCCAGTTCAGCTTAATCACCTCTAATCCTAAGCAAAGGTTTTGCATAGTAATCTTGTATTGACATGGCTTAGTCAAACTTCAGGCACCCAAATCCTTTACTGGATCTAGTGATAGATTCCAGCCACTTGCTCTTGGCCATCTATGGTGGTATGGCGATGTTGTACCTGGACTAGTCTCACCCAAAAGTGAAATTGTTGGTGTTAGATATCTACAATAAGTTCCTTCATGGACAGGGACCTGGCATCAGGCTGCCTGCAGATTCACGTGCTGCTTATTGTATACTTTGGTTTAGCTTAACCTTTTATTTAAGTACAATGATTTGAGGGTTAGTTACTTCTGATAAAAATGAACCTGAATGTCCAGAGAAGAGAACTCTATATTTTAGTTGTTGCTTCCAAACTTTTTTTATAGTACGTGGTTAGCACAGAATCATAGAATCATGGAATGGTTTGGGTTGGAAGGGACCTTAAAGATCATCTAGTTCCAAATCCCCCTGCCATGGACAGAGACACCCTCCACTAGACCAGGTTGCCCAAAGCCTCATCCAACCTGGCCTTGAACACTTCCAGGGATGGGGCCTCCGCAACCTCTCTGGGCAACCTGTGCCAGTGCCTCACCACTCTAACAGTAAAGAATTTCTTTCTAATATCTAATCTAAATCAACCCTCCTTCAGCTTAAACCCATTACCCCTGGTCCTGTCACTACATGCCCTTGTAAAAAGTCCCTCTCCAGCAGGCCCCCTTTAGGTACTGGAAGGCTGCTATAAGGTCTCCCTGGAGCCTTCTCTTCTCCAGGCTGAACAATCCCTACTCTCTCAGCCTGTCCTCACAGGAGAGGTGCTCCAGCCCTCTGATCATCATTGTGGCCCTCCTCTGGACTCGCTCCAACAGCTCCATGTCTCTCCTGTACTGGGGCCCCCAGAGCTGGATGCACTACTCCAGGTGGGGTGTCCACTCACAAGAGCAGAGTAGAGGTGGAGAATCACCTCCCTCAACCTGCTGGTCACACTTCTTTTGAAGCAGCCCAGGACATGGTTGGCTTTCTGGGCTGCAAGCACACATTGTAAGCTCATGTTCATCTTCTTGTCAACCAACACCCCCAAGTCCTTCTCCTCAGGGCTGCTCTCAGTCCATTCTCCACCCAGCCTGTAGTTGTACTTGGGGTTGCCCCAACCCACGTGCAGGACCTTGCACTTGGCCTTGTTGAACTTCATGCGGTTCGCACGGGCCCACCTCTCAAGCCTGTCAAGGTCCTTCTGGATGGCATCCCTTCCCACCACAGAGCTTGGTGTCATCAGCAAACTTGCTGAGGGTGCACTCAATCCTACTGTCCATGTCGCCGACAAAGATGTTAAACAGCACCAGTCCCAATATCAACCCTTGAGGAACACCACTCGTCACTGATCTCCACTTCGACATCAAGCCATTGACCACAACTCTTTGAGTGTGACCATCCAGCCAATTCCTTATCCACTGAGTGCTCCATCTGTCCAATCCATGTCTCTCCAATTTAGAGACAAGGATGTTGTGCGGGACAGTGTCAAATTCTTTGCAGAAGTCCAGATAGATCATGTCAGTTGTTCTTCCATTATCCATCAACACTGTAACCCTGTTGCAGGCGGCCACCAAATTTGTAAGGCACGATTTGCCCTTAGTGAAGCCATGTTGGCTGTCACCAATCACCTCCTTATTTTCCATGTGCCTGAGCATAGTCTCCAGGAGGATCGGCTCCTATGCATCCAAGGGGGATGCACAGACATGTAGGACAAGACCTCAGAAAAGCATATGCAGGTGCTTCCCTCTCTCCCAATGTGACTGCTCTTGCTAGTTGTGAGAGAAATTGTAAAAAAAGGACAGTGCATTAGGAAAATGATTGCTATAGCACATTTTGACATTGCCAATAAGAGTGCTCAACTTCATAAAAAACTGCCAACTCCACAGCGTCACAGCTGGATGAACATGATACAGTACCAGGGGACAGACATAGCTATGTTAAGATGACTTTAGGTTTGCGATCTGCGTACCAGAAAGTAATGAGAAATAAGTTTGAATTTTTTCAAGGAAGAGGAAACTTACTGAATAACGTTTTACAGGATCAAAACTGTTCAAGAATTTACATTAAATTCAAAGAGTGATTTTGCCAAAGAAAAAAACTTTTCTCTATATGAATTTTTTTTTTCAGAACTGCTGAAAGATTTAATCTTTTTAATAGCAATATGTTTCAGCTATTTCTTTTGGAATAGCGTTTTTCATTTCAAAGCTGACCTCAAAGAAGGAAAAGGAAAAAAAAAAAGAAAAAGACAAAGGACTTTGAAACTGAACAACAAGTCAAAATATTGAATTTTAGACCAGATGACATTTTTGGGCAAATCCCAAATTACTCTTTTATTTCCCCAGAGCAAATCTGGTTTGGTTTGTTCAAACTGCTTGGTTTTTTCCTTCTGCTTTTTGCCAGTTTCATAAAGAAAAATTAATTTTTTTCAGCTTTATTGTGGACTTTTTTGACAAAATAGAAAGAGATTTTCAAAATTTGCTTTGATAGCAAATAAAGATCTGAATCTGTTGTGCTGACTGTCACATTAATTTCTCTGCCTTAAGAATAACCAAACGCTTTAAAACTTGCCAATGTACAGTTATAAAAGTCTCCTTAACTATTGCTGCCATTTATCTAGGATAAACCTCGTTAGTTTTTTATATTGATCAAAGCTGGAAATTAAACATCTGCTTTTTAAATGTGTTCATTTTTCTAACCCTTCCCATGATACTAATTAAAATTACTATAGGAAATACTGTATGTTTGCACAGGCAGATTAAGATATGTTGAACACACTTTTTTCCTAATCATTGAATGAGCTGTCTAATAAAACCAAATCCTTAGCAATTCTTATAACCTCACTAGGGGCAGGCAGAAACATTGCAGAAAGCGATATTAGAAGTCTCTTTCCAGAAGAACAGTTTCTTTCCATTTTATATGGATAGTGTTTTATCCCTAAAGCAACATTTTCCCTATATATGTTATGTACTCTACCCTATAAGCCGTACCTCATGGTCTATCCCTGGGTTAATGTCACTTAGGTGATACTGCCTGAACCATGCTGCTGAAGATTAACTTTGAAAACATTTTGGAGAAGATACTTGTGCTTAGGAGTATCTGAGTGCAAAACCATCTCTGTTAGCTACATTTCAACTAATACATAAATGCACTCCAAGGTTAATTGCTCTGATTACTGCATGAACTAGAAATATGTGACTTTTCTTACATTAAAGCAAACTATTATATACTTGTTCTTATCTCCAAGGCCCAAATACTCTATCATCTGTCACAGAATTTTACAAAGATTTAGCGAGTTCTCTCAAAGGTATAACTAGGGGGTTTTTATACTTGTTATTGCAAAGAGCTTGCCGTACACAACAAATATAGCGTAGTCAACAAAGACTGTCTTAAGCAGATAAAAGTACAAGAAATTCCTTGCTAATACTGGAACTGTCATTTTGTCAGCTTGATGAATCTAAACTTCAGATCTAATTCTAACAAAATGTGGATTTAGTTATCTTTTCATACAGTCCTATGGATTCTTTCACAATATTGAAACCTCAGTAAACAGCAAAGTACTGCTAAAATTCATTCTGTTAATTAAGACACAATAAATTCCACATAGTAAATGATGTTCCTCACGCAGTATTAATCTATACATACCAGCAACGGAGATGTGCTGAGTTAGAAGGCTGTTTGAAGCATGAGCTGGATGAAGAAGGTATCCTTTTCAGAGAGCAGCTGCGTTTTATCTAACAGTTCCTTTTGTATTAATTTGCTTTTTCTTTTCCTTATCAGGGCATTTTAGTGTCTTTAGTGTGTTTCAAATCTCAGCACTGCAGAAAAGCTACAAATTTTGTTTGATACACCAGCATTTTTTTGAGAAAAACACGAGCTTGATTCAATTCTGAGGCTGACAAAAAGAGGCAGAGGTCCTTGTGTTAAAGACACTGTTATCCTGATACTCTGATACTTCACACAGGTTATCATTCCCCGGAGCACAGGCTAGAGTTTTCTATCCAGTTACATACAGCTTAGAAAAAAAATAAATGAATGAGGTTTAAATAGAAAGGTAAAAATCTCTTGGACCTGGCTGCAGTCAATGCCTTAAATCTCTTTTTCCTCTGCGTTCATAACTCCCACCACTCCTGGTGAATGAAGACCCTTAAAACTGAGCACAGCTGTTCTTATGGCATAATTCTGCTTCTGACAGGAGAAGAAACTGAATACAGAGGCTGAAGGAAGTGTCTATGAAGCATCTTCCTTTCCAAGATGTCCAACTGTTTACAACAACTCTGTGACCTTAAGGGTAAGCACTAGATGCTCCAAGTCTTCCTATTTGTAAAATAAGGGCGCACTTTCTGTACCTGAGATGCTTACCACAGTACCTTATTGATCAATGAGATGTGCTGAGATTTTTTCTGAGATGCCAGAAGGTTGTATTACTGTCTTCATGTCATTATAGTGGAGCTAACTATCTTGTATAAGGTGACCCAATAACTTAATTGTGGGCTGCTTATAAATATTGGTCAATGACTAACTAGGTTCTCCAGGATCCAGCAAAGATTATTCATCCATTTAGAACTTAAACATTAAGTTTCACTCCATCAATGTCTGTCATTTTCAAGGAAGAATGTCAAAGATGGGCAGAAAATGATGTGCTATAGTCTATGACTTAACAGCAGGTTAAGGAGTACTAATGGATAAATATCAAAAAATCAGCATCATTCATTGTTTTAAAGAATTCTTAACATTCAGAAGTGAAATCCTGAATATGCTGGAATTAAGGAGAAATCTTTTAGAGACTGCAGTGAAGCAGGAGCTCCTTTAAGCAAAGAGTCACTTTGGCAAATCGAGAGAAGAGACTTAGTTTATTAGCCCTTGCCCTGTGCATTGTTTTCTAGGCAGTGGCATACTCCCAAAAAACAGGCCAGGGTGGACATGACACAAAAGCCAGAGTGATAACTCTGCTGGACTTGTGCTGGAGAAACAACAGAGGTCTGAGAGTTCAGAAGCAAGAAGTAGGATGAGCATAGAGACAGTTATTCTATGTGAGATGAAGATTGCAAGCAATCCTGGGTGAAGAAATTACATTAAAAAAAAAAAAAAAAAGAAAGAGAAAAAAAGAGACTAACTGCAAGGAACAAAAGATTTGAGGTCACTTCCCTTTTCCTTAGCTTTGAAGGGCTGGAGCATCAATAAAAAAATTGCAAATCTGAGTTAGATCGACTTGTCTTTCTGTGTTTGTGATATAGTTGGATAGTCTCTGGTAAGTGATGAGTATTTGTCTTATGTTAGGGTAGCTTCTATGTCAGCATGTCCTGAACCAAGGACACATATAACGCAACCTGCTTTGACTGTTTCCTAATTCTGCCTAGATTAGACTAAGGAAATAGTTTGTGTGCAAGGTCATGTAACACTTCAGTGACTGGCTACAGAGAAAGAAATGTAAAAACTGAGTTTAAACCTAGGATCCTGCAACACAGTAATTAGAGACAGTGAAACACAGATAGGTGAAAGCTGATGAAAGTGAGAGAAAATGTGACATGGAGTTCACTTTCTTGTGTGTGTAAGGAATTACAAAATAGCACTTAAACAAGTTGTTCAACCTGTCCTAGAGGTATTAATCGGATATTTATAGCATTTTAGGAATCTCTTATGGCTGTATTTATGTAAAACATTGCTGGAAAGATTTAAAATTTAAACTTTAAAACTTCCCTTCCCTTCCCTTCCCTTCCCTTCCCTTCCCTTCCCTTCCCTTCCCTTCCCTTCCCTTCCCTTCCCTTCTTTCCCCTTTGAAAAAGCAGGTGTAGATTTAAGAAAAAAGGCTAAATGAGCAACTGAAGTGAAGAGATCAATACTAAGGAATTCAATTAAATTTCCCTCACAGGGGGGTTGCTCCAAATCTCATTGAAGTCAACAGAAAGATTCCCACTGACTTCAGTGGGGTTTTGATTAGACCCAGGGGACAAGCCAGAGAGGACCCCATCAGTGTTTTGCTGACTTTAGAGCCCTTCCTCTGAGTCACCATCTTCTTTTTTTTTTTTTTTCCTTCCAAGAGAACCCATTTTTTTCCTTTTCTCAGACTTGCACTTTGGGTCTGCAGAAAGTCTCTGTGCCCTGAACCTCTTTTAGTGATTAAAACCTCCTCAAATCTTCTTAGAAGTGCTGGGCAAACAGCGCAAAAAGATTTCTTAATCACCTTCCCTGTTTCTCATGTGTCCTGGTCTGTTCTAGCCCCAAACAAGATTCCCATGTTTATGCAAAATATTAGCTGGCTTTATTTTTATTAAGGGCATGCTTTATTAATCTTAATAAATCAGTTTGTCGCTTTCTTTCTGACTGCCTCTCAAGTAAAACGGGGATTGACTGTGCGGTAACACTGTTTATGTCATGCCTGAATAGTTTAAGGTGAGGCTTTGAGTAGTTTTATTGCTTTTGTTTATATAGGTAAACCCAATCTGCACGTTTGAAATGATTGATGAAGTGCAGTCCCACTTGGAGTGTTTGTCATCATTCATGTGCTGAAGTGACATTTCTTTATGTATTTTGGCATAAACATATGCAACTACTGGCAAAGCATTTGACCCTGGAGTCTGACTATTTGTCATTCTAATCTTTTTTTCCTACCCCAAAGTCAGGCAAGTTACTGTATATTCTATCTGCGTTCATGTTGCTAATTATTCAAGAGACAGTAAAACAGTACTGTGGTTGGAATTGCATAAGTTGCTGAATGTGCATTCTTCTTTTCACAAGTTAGGTACTTTGCTGCAATATAAATAAAGTTGGGATGTGTGTAAATGTCAAGAGCAACAGCCATACTGAGCTACACTAGCTTTTCAGTAAATTCTGAAGCCTATGCTTTGTCAATAGAATAAGGCAAAACACCATGCATGGAATTTAGCAAATCGAATGTGAGCAGAGATTAAGTGAAATACATTAAATAAATCTTGGAATATAATTTTCCAATAACACAGTTACAATGAAAAGCAAGTAACCAATAATTCACATTATGTGGACAGAGATAAATGGATGGTGCCTTAACCTCCAGGCTCAGGGTTCAGAGCATGTGTTGTCTTGTTGGAAAACAGCTGATTATTTATTGGGGAAAATGTCAGGAAAAAAATTAAACTGTAAAGTAATTTTCCCTGGAAAGCAATCACATGTCATTTATAAAATATATCAACTTTTTTTAACCACGAGTCATAAAAATGTGATGCCTCCTCAAAACTTACTCGTCTAAATAAAAATTCTGAATATTGCATATGTATCTACAATAACTGAGATAGATTTAGATATTTGAGTAGAGAAAGCAAATGATGAATATGATTGATAGAAAATCTGTCCCAATCCTTAGATCAAAGAATATGTGTCCTAAAATGACATATTTAAATGGCTTTCCTTCTAAACTTGGATAATACTTTCTAAATTTGCACTAACATAATATGAACTTTTCTTTTTTTTTTCTTTTTTTTCTTTTTTTCTTTTTTTTAAAATAAAGTGATATAAGTATGAATTCTGCTGGGTTTGCCCCAAATTTCCACACATTTATATGCAAAGAAGCATCATACATATTGTTCAGAGATGCAGTGTACTGATGAAAGTTTAAGTCTTGGTTTCAAACGTTTACCTAGAAGAACAGAAGACAAATAGAAGCAAGGCAGGACACCCAGCTGTGCATGAGGTGACACAAGATGTCTATGCATAGTTGAGTCCGTGTCTGGTTACTCTAGATGATGGTTAACTCTAGAGTGGCTGAAGAGCTCTTTATCTTCCACTAAAGACAGTTTTCTGTTGGTTTGGCTAAGGGTCTGTTCATTTTCCCACATATAAAGCTCTCAATTGCCTTGAGATCTCCATCGGTCTCCAGCTGTGAGGGAGCTCTAGTTGTTCTATGTAAAAAGGTACTAAAAAGGCATTCAGATTTAGTCCTGAACCGAATTCCATGCCTGTACAGGAAAAAAAACCCACCAGGATAAGGTACCTAACTTTGCTATATATCTTTCAATTCGTATTAGGGCATTAATTCAGATTGTATTAATATATAGGGTAGTAATAAAATGTCTGCTAGAAATGTAATGCAATGTATCCTATTGGCACCAATACCTGTACGCAAGAGTTCTGCATAAAACCGTACTATTTAAGGTATTTTTTCTGATATTTTCCAGAAGTTTCTGAAAGACAGGGAAGCTGAGTATTTAGAACTACATCCATTCTCCATGCTCTGAGACTAATAACCATGGCCATCTGCATTTTCCTTCCCTTCTCCTCTTCTCTTTTATTTATATAAAGATAGCTTTATATAGGTGTTGGGGGGGGGGGTCCCCCCCTATTACACTTGTCAAGGACTTTGATTTCCTCATAGTTTCTCTATTAAAATTTTACTATGTTTCACTCACAGTGTTAAATAGGATCTAGTTCGAGCATTTTTTAAGTACCAAAAAACCAGACAAAGGTTACCATCATGCTCACAGAAATACTTTTATTCTCCTTCTCCCCCTCAAAATAACCGTGGCATAAAAAGGGAGAAAAGATGAGAAATGGTTTGGATTTTTTCATGGGGAATACTTGCCCTTTCAATGATGATACATTTCTTTGTACTTTTTGTTATAGGAAATGACATATAGTTGGAAAAATCTCTGAGAAATGCTTCTCATTATCAAATCATTGTATGCAGTAAATGTATCATGGCACTGCTAAAACCCATGATACAAACTAACCGTTTCTGTAAAGGAAGATTAGGAAACAATATGCTGCAGGTGCACTGCTGTCTTACCACTGGCTTTTTTCCTGGAATAGAGCTCACATAAACGATGCATCAAAATATTTGTGGGCTGAGGAGGAAAGGGGGGGTTACATGTCAGGCTTGTCTCTGTTTCTGTCTGGCTTTTTTCTCAAGTTTGACTCCTTCTGGGATGTCGCTGTTTTGCAATATGTGATAATATGTTGCATTAGATATGCAACAAGTCATGTGTAAAGCAAATACAGTACCACTTTAAGTGAATGTCTCTCTTGATAAAAGAATGTATTCCAATTACATTAATCCATTAATGGTTCATTTCCTCAGATAATTGGCTACTTACGTGCATCTTTATTTGCATCCACTGAATACATAGCCTAGAGTTACCAGTATCTATGTTAAGGCTAATGATTTCATCCTAGGTTAGCACTTCCAAGCTAGGACCAGTTAAAACAACACAACTTCAATGAATAGACTCACCAAAAAACAAAAAAAATTTTGTTCATTGATTGATTTCCTGCCTTCCAGTTACAGCTTATAGCTAATTCTGCAGGCTTTTGAATTCCTCTGTAAGAACAGTACGTAAAGAAAAGGCAATGTCTCATTTGGCTACTGCATTAAAAGCACGACCCTAAATTATAATTTGTCATTAGTATTTTCTGTTGGTGGATAAATGTTGAAACTAAAAAAAATCACTGTTTTGTCATTTAGGTATTGAATTTTGTACCTGTTACTAGGAAAAAAAATGTGATTTTCCAGCAAAATAATAGATTTATTCCATTCTGAGAAAAATCTCTTACACTTACTCTTTCACAAATATATGGTCTGGTATATTAGAAATAAACTTCAGGTCTCACCTTTCAGAAATTTTGGTAAAGTTTGAACTCGGTCTCAAAGTTTTGACTTATATATAGCTTTCAAAATTTGGTTCATATGTGTCTAACAGTTACTGATTACAACACATGGGTGCACTGATAATTTTTGATTGATTATCCCTTGACAGAAGCTTAATTATTCAAAAACACCTGAATGAATAGAGGGGGAGAAAAATCCTTATTTTGCAATACAAGAATCCCCAAATTTCCTCCCCTTATCTCTTCCCTTTTTTCCTCCATCTCATTTACAATTTTATTTTAGTTTATTTTTCATCCTTTTGGCAGAGTTGTCAACTGTCCCAAATCAAGCTTCTTGAAATTTTGGCAATGTCCTTCTCCTGAAGCTCCATGGATGTCTCAGTGTCCAGAATCCCAGAGGTACTTTCCTCCATCTTCTAAAATTGCAACAAAAAGATCAGGGTGTGTTTCTCTTTCTCACATTGAGATATGCACTATGGGTTGAATATGGAATTGAGCTTTCCCTGTTAAAACTGAAAAATTAAATTTGTCATTAAATTCTTCATTGTTTTTATTTTTTTTTTTAAAGAGGCATGTTTTCTGCAGAATACTTTAGTATTTGGGTTTTATTCATTTGCTTGTTTATGAAAAACAAACGACCCAAGCTCCAGAGTGTTTCAGCTCTTAGTGAACTTCAGGGAAGAAATTAAAACAAGTCCTGCGATTCGTATTGTGGAGGCCATCAAATCAGGTAATCACAGTCACCCCCTCTGGCTTTAGAAATCTGTGGAACACCAAGTGCTCCAGTGCGCAGTAGCCTCTTGTAGCAGTTCAGATTCAATGGCTGCTTCTTGTTTCAGACACCGACTCACTTCTGAAGAATGAAAGGTCTACCAAGTCATACTTTCTGCTGTGAGACAAAGAAAAGAGATGCAACATTTGATCTCAAAATTTCTGCCTGCCCAGAAAAATGGAACTGCTGATGACAATTGAATCTCTCTTCTTGAGTATATAATGTTTTTCTTGCACAGTTACATGAACCTAATAACCATATCAATCAGGGTTGTTGAAAGTAAAGCAATATATTCTACTGAAGTGTATGAGGAGATGTTGAGGTTAAGAATGTGTTTGAATTTCTGGATGGATGACAAGGTTATTTTTATTTCAAAGTTAACTGGGAATATGAAGAAGCTGAGAAATACTAGGCAAAGTATACTCAGAGAAGGAACTGAAGTTTGCGAAGAGAAGGAAAAATCACTTACATGGAAGACCCTATGTTTCAAGTGGTCCTAGATTTACACATACATAGATAAATCTATGTAGATTTGTATCAAGGGTGGTATGAGTGCAGCAGTTGCACTCATTTGGTATATTTGGAATTGACAGTGCAGCAGTGGCAGGAACACTGTGAAGTTTCAGTACGATCACAAGCTAGGGGCATAGTTCTGATATGTCATTCCCTCAAAACCAGCAAAACCCCTGCACTCTGGGAAGAAAAGAGCCTGAAGATGGAAGCAGCTAGGAAAACAGGTAGAGAATGCCAAATTGATGTCCAGCCCTTGGCTTCACAGGGGCTTACAATGACTCTTGGATAATAAAAAGAAATTTCATCAAAAAAAAAAAATTAAATGTAGTCTTTGGCCTCAAGTTCTTCAAACTAACCCTGTGACTACTTGAGACATTGCTATTTCATACTCCTGATTTCCCCCTCATTGCTAACATTGAGCTAACCTTTGTTCTTCTGGATTTTAGCTTCTTTGGAAATTTGCTCTTCCCATTCAAATTCCCTGAACAGAGGGGATCACTCTCCCTGCAAATCTTATTGAATGACTCTAAATAGAAAATACAGTCTGTCTCAGCTCTCTTCAGGGTAAGGCTTCACAAGAATGTTGAACATTTTGAGGCAGGACAATAGGAGCATTCAGGGTTCAGTCTCCAAACTTTCAAACCAACAGGTTGCCCAAGTATTAAAGTTATTAAAGTGCTCAAGTTATTTCCGGCTCACACTGCCTCAATTCCTACCTGCAGCAATTCTCAAAAATATCTCCATAAGAACAGAATTTCAATATAAAACTGCAGAAGGAAGAGGATCACTTTGTTTTCATGGTCTCGCAGAGTGGAAGGAACTGAAAGTTGCTCACCTTTACTAAAGTGTGTTCACTTTTGTGCTAATGCTTAGATACTAGCTACTGCTACAGTGACAGGAAGCATTTATAATTCAACCTTCAGAAAAGAGTGTGGAAATCCACCATGGATGGCTCTTTCTGAAAAGATAGGTTAGAAACTGTGCAGAGGTGCTTTTCAGGACTTGTTAGCTCAAGGATGAATAAAAAAGATTGGCAATATGGCCAAATTCGAGAACATAGGATCCCAAAAGTGGCTTTGAATTAACTGCCACAAGCAAAAAAAAAGCAAAAGCCAGTATCTAATTTGGAAGATGAACACCTGAAGAAGACTGAGACACTGGACGTCAAGCTTCAGGTAGTTACACGGAGCAGAGCAACTGCAACAGAAAATGCTCTGTGTTGCCACTTCTGTTGAGACATGCCAGGAAGATCATCTCCTTGATCTTTCAGACAAACATGTATTTGGACCGTTTCACAGCTCCTTTCTGGGGTAAGCAACTGTGTTTCTTTCTGTGGGAACCTCGTGTTGCTCTGGATTTCACTACAACACAGAGGTAAGGAACAGTTTGGGCGAAGATAGACAGATGTGGGCAAAGGGAAGTGCTTCTGAATGCTGCAGTATAGACAATGACTGAGACAGTCGTGGACTTACCGTGGCCCTGGTTTTACACTGGGAAATGATAAACCAGATTCAAGTCTCTGCTTCAGATCAATCACATGAGAAAGTAATCCTCTTTCCCCAACCATGAGGTTACTAGGTGCATTCCTCTGGGTTTTCATCAAAAGCTCCCAGACATGAGCTTATCTTAATGTAGAAGGAGAAGCTTTCAGATATGCCAAAAATATTTGTGGAATGGTAAGTGTTCTCACTGCAGTTTCAAATTAGGTCCCCGTATTAGGACACTTTATGCATTTTTCATATTAAACCAAGTACATACAAATGATCTGTTTTGTTTATATAAAGGTCTACAGTAGTGTTTGGTATTATAAAAGATAAGAACAAACACTCCTGCACTTTGTGGGTGTTCACAGGTTGCATTCCTTGCCAACCTCTCCTAATCTCTAATATGAACAGAGTTGATATCTTCATATAGTGGTCAGCGGCTATGTCTGCGTTTGCAAGTGATCTAGCACAACAGGAGTAGATCAGTAGGCCAAAGCAGGTGATGATGAGGTCCTCACACTTGTTACGTGCATTTCAGGAGCTCTACTTCACACAAGATTTAACCTTGCCCCTTGGACTGAACATCCTTAGTATGCATGTTGTTGAATGCTGTTCAGAGAAGTGGTCACTGGTGTTTCTGTTGGTGAGTGGATTACACTTGGTGCACACCTAAGTTCTCCAGAAGGAAACCAGTTCATTCATCAAGATGACTCTGTGAAGCAAAGCAACCTTCAGTTAGTGGAGATGTTTGGCAGTTTTATTTCAAAACTAGATTACTGCTCAAACCAAAACATTAATGCAGACACAACTTGCATGACTTTATGGAGAAGCTGAATATTTGAGAATGTGAGTGTGAATCTTGAATTAAACATTAACACTGAACAAAATTCAAAACTTCCTGTATTTGAAAGTGTACATAAGGAATGCAACTGTATTTTTAAAACTTTAAAGAAGTTAAAAAAATGCTTCAACATGCTGCATACAAAGTGTTTGTTGGTGATTAATAAAATATTTGGCAAGTGTCAAAAAAATAATGAAAATTTGTCTGTGTTACCTAACTCATTTTCAGTGAAAATTTACAATATTTCTGAAGGGTTTGGGTTTTTTTTCCATCCTCTGACAGGTGTTAAGAGGGCACTGAAATGTCATAACATTTTTGCCTGAGGTTGGGTAAGACCTTTGTGAGTTTTGAGATCAGGTTCACTTTGAAAAAGCACCCAAAAGTTCAAATGTGTGTTTGGAACTCCAGAAAACCTCCCTCTCCAAACCACACACTGTTCTTCCTTCCCCATCCAAACAAGCCCATGACATTTGCTTCTCCTCCAGCAGTCCAAATTTAAAGTACATCTCATGTCATCTTTGGAGAGATTGTGTAGGCTGATTACCTTACCAGCTCATCAAGAGATGGGCAGATTACCTTTTCATCCTAATACTTTTTGGTAAGTCTGACATTTCTCTCTCCAGACCCTCCTTTCTTTCCTCTAACACATATCTGCGTGTTGGGATTTTCTTCTTAGCACGCCCATAATTACTCCTCTGGGTCTCACCATCATTCCTTTCAGCCTTTAAAGTGGCCTGGGACACAATACGGTGTGCTAAAATTACCTTTTCATACAAGACTGTAGAAAGAAATGTCTAAACATTTCAAACCAGAAAAATTAACCTGATCTAAACCAAACATTTTTAATGTTGCTCAAAGTGTTTAGAGAATAGAAGGCAAATAGCCTGATCCTCTCCAGACACAGAAGAGAAGTCCATTAAAATCCCTGATTCTGTTCAAGAAGCTGCTGGAAACCTCAGTTCAGAACCTGAGCTGGAAACAAAACAAACTTTAAGTTTCTGAAGATAAGGGGGAAGGTTGGATTTTTTTTTCCCCCTAATGGAAACAAGGATCTTAGTGGATTTCTGTTTGGTATCTGGAAAAGAAAAATCTATCTGTCTTCTATCTTTTAACTGCTTTGAAGTAGGAATTTGTTGGGTTTTTCAAAGTGAAATGAGGTTTTAGGACAAGGAACTTCTTGCAACAAGTTAGTAAGTTTCATTGGCTTTTTGCAGTGAAAATTAAAAATTCCTTGTCTGGTCCCTAACCATTTTAAAGCACTGTTTCCTTTTGGCAGCTGCATGGAGCTGAATTAAGTCTCTTTTATGTTTATCTATTCCATTTCTTATATTCAGATGATACAAGTTCACTATCATTGTTATTAAAACAAACCCAACCAATCCTTAACAAGATATAGTTGTCATTTAATGTCACAATTGTTTTAATTTGAAGGCCACCAAAGGGCCCCTTATTCATGTCAGTCTTCTGCGTTCATGAACGGTGACCTGACTGCTGTGTGCACTGAGGCACTACTGACTAATTTTCCTAACGCTAATGGTTTATAGTGGTATGTTTTGTTTTTCTGTTTAGAGACTTGTGTTCAAACAAGAGACTCAAGAACTGGTGTTTTGCACTCTGTATCTTTCTTCAAAAACCTAGTAAGTTTTGTATTTTCAAGTTCTTTCTACCAACCTCTGTCCCCATTAATATTTCTTTAGCAGATGCTGAGAAGTGATCACTCTTGTGTTGCCTGTATTAGAAAAATCACATAATAAGACTCTAAAAACTGAGAATGAGAATCTTTATTCTGACACTTAACTATTTCATATTCTCCTGAAATAAATCAGATATTCTTTTCTGCCTGGGTTCTTATGTCTCCTTTGGATGTTTAATAAGAAGCAAAAGAAACATAATATTTATTTCCCTTGAATTTGCTGTAGGCTGAACTTGAGCTAATAAAACAAATGTAGAGTTTCTAAGGAGTAGCATTAAATTGCTGAAAGCTTCCACTACAGTTGCATAAAGAATAGGACAGAAAAAAACAAAGCTCTTGATGTGATTTTGTGTGGCCCTAGCATTCCCATGAACTTCCCTGTCTAGCCTTTAGCTTGATGTGATTTGATTTTCAGATGCTGTTCTTTATGTTTTTACCTTAATTCAGCAATATGAAGGCTATTTCAT
This sequence comes from Grus americana, assembly GCF_028858705.1. NCBI lineage: Eukaryota > Metazoa > Chordata > Aves > Gruiformes > Gruidae > Grus > Grus americana. The sequence continues at coordinate 44,916,975 of NC_072854.1, forward strand.
TTAACACAAAATTTGAAAGATACAGCCTTCTAGCACAATGCTACAACATTTGAGTGGTTCAGAAAATTTTCCATTGAAATTATCCTTTGCCAAAAGAATCCAGCCTGTGCACATACACGCATGCACATACACCCTCACACACCCTTTAGAAGATATGAATGTAGCTTAAGCAGTACCTTAGGGAATGAAATTAGGTTTTTTCAGAGTATGGCACTACCATAGTTTCCTTCAGTGACATAACAGCAATCAGTTGAACCGCTGCCAGTTGTGTTGCTGCGAGAAGGGGGTGCAGTCTTTGTCTGTGGAAGTTTTCAAGACCTGACAGGACACAGCCCTGAGCAATGTGGTCTGTTGGAGCTCACCCTGCTGTGAGCAGGAGATGGGACCAGACACCTCCTGAGGTACCTTCCAGACTGAATTATCCTGTGAGTTAACATTCATTATTCTTCTTTCTTTGCTTCTGATTATCTCAATTTCTTCTGGTTTTCTTAAATTCTAAATACTTGTCCTTTATTGCGGGGCGGGGGGGGGGGGGGGACAAAACAACAACAAAAAAACCCAACCTTGCATGTCTTTCTAGATCTTCCATTGTCACAGAGAGGTAACAGAAGGTTAATTCACCTTCATTTAAAGTGACGTGAGCACCCTAGAGCACACGGTTGCCAAAGCTCCACATGTCGAGGAGCTAGACTCTTCTACTGCATGCTACCCCTAACCCAACCAGTATGCCAAACCACTAGCCCTCATTTTCCCCACAAGGTTTCTTCCCACCTACCTCAAAGACTCTACCTCATAGCTCCAAGCTACTAATTCTGTGTCCCCAAACTCAGCCATCCTTGGTGCAGCTCTGCTGTCTTAGTTTGAGGTAGACCTCCCTCCTGGATTACTACAGTCGGTGCTGTGAGCAAAGCCAGGAGGGGAGAAGGGAAAACCCTTTAGCCCAAGGCAGCAAGTTACCACTGATCACCTGCCTGGAAGGTACTGTGACTGTTAGGTGAGAACTGCCTGTGTGAAGACTCTTACCCCACAGCCCAGAAAACACAGTTAGAGAGGTTTGGGGAATTTTTATTTAATACTAATTTTTTAACAATGACTGTAATCCTCAGTAAATACCTTCGTCTGCATTCATGTTTCTTTTTATTTATATATTCTATTTCATAATAGCAATAAAAGACTCCAGGACACTGTGTTTCTGAAGACATACTATTTTTTCAATTTTATCTCTCAAGAGCTGGTAGTCACTTGGCCTTCAGTTTCATGTCTTATAATACCACCCAAGGCTTTCTCTAATTGCCACAACACAATGCTCTGTGGCTCAATTAAATGATACGTTAGGGAGTGACTAAACCATAGCGATAAATACTGCTCACAGCAGCGTTATTGCCTTGAACCGAGGTGGTCTGGCTCTTTTGAGGAAGATGTGCATATGTACATGTTGGTGCAGTGAGTCCTGAGACTTACTGCAGCGTACTGCGCTGCCAGGTTGCATGGCCTGAAATTGAAACCCACCTATTGTTGGATTGTTTCAAAGGAATTTGAGATAAGTGGAAAGCTGCTGCTAAAGATGTTGGCTTTGTTCTGCCCTTTGTAAATTTCTTGTGATGTTATTCTTGTTCAAATACCTTCTCTGGGCTGTAGCTAATGAAGGAATAAAAGGAACTTTCCTTGGCTTTTTGATTGGTCTTCCTGGTTTTCATTCATGGATATCTTTATGATTCTCCTGTATTCATTCTTCAAGGTTGTCTCTGCAATTATGACACATTATTGAGGCAATTCAAAATAATATATAGACTTCTTAGCATTTCCTCTCTACTGATGGCTTCCTTGTCCTTTCTTTTTTTTTTTTTTCTGATGATGAAACACAGTTAAAAGTAGACTGTGCTTATTCAGTTTTGTTCGTATTCTCTGACTTACTTACCATCTCAGTATCATTCTTGATTTAATGAAGTATAGGATGCAAGGCTGTTTATGAATATTTCTTTTCACAGTACACAAAAAGGAACAAATATCAAACCAGCAAAACCACATGCTAAGGTACAGAAGAAGGCTGGGTTTCTTTTTTCCTCCCTATTCTTATGAAACAGAAGGAACCAGCTCAGCTGGGTATCACTCATCACAAGACTCTGGTTTGATTTCTGCGGGTGGCAGAGGTAAAAGGTTTAGCTATGCAGGGCCTGGGGATTCAAAGGGAGAAATTGGTCAGAAGTTCTTTCACTTCATCAAATTCTAATGGGGAATGAGTAAAATGTTACCAAACTTATTTGGTATCTGATTCTTGCTGTCATTCTTTTGCAATCTAGAGTACTATCAGATAATAGAAAAACACTGACAAAAGTGTACAGGCTGAAAAGCCTCATGTTGAAGAGCTATATGCTTACTAGGGATGTTTATGACCTGCAAATCCTGCTTTTTTTACAAGAACTGTAGGATGTTCACCATCTCTGAAGATGCCCTCGTTGCACATAGATAGATCTAGACAATAATTTTAAAGGCTCATTAAATCTTTTCTCTAGAAGAACAAGAAACTTGACTTACAAAAAAGATCAAGAGAGGCAGAATTAAAATAGCACCTTAAAGGTAAATATTTCTAATTCCCATGAGACGCAATCTTACAGTTCTGGAATTCTAACAAATATATTTGAGAGGATTCACCTCTCTCTAAGAGGGAAGAGGATCTTTGCCCAGGAACTAGTGGGGCTCATCAACAGAGCTTTAAACTAGGCTCGAAGGGGGAGGGGGATAACATCAGGCTTGCCAGCGACATGTTGTGGGATGATGTGCCCAGGTTGGAGGGACAGGGAGCTGGCGAAGGCCCTCAGCCTACTGCTCAGAGACGTGCTGGACGCACTACAGCACGCTCGAAGCCTAGAGGAGACGAGCCAGGGGCTCTGGATGCAACAGGAACCAATGGGGAAACACTGGGAAGATACATCAAAAGAATTCCAGCCACCCCAGCCAATAAGTCGGCCTCATCGGGGGCACAACTGAAATGCCTCTACGCAAATGCACGGAGCATGGGGAACAAACAAGAGGACCTGGAGACATGTGTGCGCCTGCAAGGCTACGACCTTATTGGCATTACAGAGATGTGGTGGGATAGCTCCTATGACTGCAGTGTTGGGATGGAAGGGTACAGGCTCTTCAGGAAGGACAGGCAGGGCAGACGAGGAGGGGGTGTCGCCATCTACATCAATGACCAGCTGGAGTGCATGGAGCTCCACCTGGGGATGGATGAGGAGCCCACCGAGAGCCTATGGGTCAGGATTAAAGGGAACACTGGGGCAGGGGACATCATAGCGGGGGTCTGCTACAGGACACCTGACCAGGGGGACCGAGCAGATGAAACCCTCTATAGGCAGACAGGAACAGCCTCACGTTCACAAGCCCTGGTCCTTATGGGGGACTTCAGCCACCCTGACATCTGCTGGAGGGACAATGCAGCTGAGCGCAAGCAATCCAGGAAGTTCCTGGAATGTGTCCATGACAACTTTCTCCTCCAAGTGATAGAGGAGCCCACGAGGAGAGGTGCCATTCTGGACCTTATTCTCACCAATAAGAAGGGTCTGGTAGGGGATGTCAAGCTCAAGGGCAGCCTTGGCTGCAGTGACCATGAAATGGTGAAATTCAGGATCCTCAGGGCAGCAAGGAGGGCGCACAGCAAGCTCATTACCCTGGCCTTCAGGAGAGCAGGCTTTGGCCTCTTCAGGGATCTGCTTGGTAGAATACCATGGGACAAAGCCCTGGGAGGAAGAGGGGCCCAAGACACCTGGCTAATATTCAAGCATCACCTCCTCCAAGCTCAGGAGCAATGCATCCCAACAAAGAGGAAGTCAAGCAAAAACACCAGGAGACCCCCATGGATGAACAAGGGCAAAGTCAAACAAAAAAAGGAAGCCTACAGAGGGTGGAAGCAAGGGCAGGTAGCCTGGGAAGAATACAGATAAACCGTCCGAGCAGCCAGGGAGCAGGTTAGGAAAGCCAAAGCCCTGATAGAAATTATTCTGGCCAGGGATGTCAAGGACAACGAGAAAAGCTTCTATAGGTATGTTAGTGAGAAAAGGAGGATGAGGGAAAATGGGGGTCCCCTCTGGAATGAAACGGGTGACCGGGTTACCCAGGATATGGAGAAGGCTGAGGTAGTCAACGACTCCTTTGCCTCAGTCCTCACTGGTGAATGCTTGAGCTACACTGCCCAGGTCACAGAAGGCAGGGACTGGGAGAATGCAGAACCGCCCACTGTAGGAGAAGATCAGGTTCGAGAATATCTAAGGAACCTGAAGGTGCACAAGTCCATGGGACCTGATGAGTTGCATCCACAGGTCTTGAGGGAACTGGCGGATGAAGTGGCCAGGCCACTCGCCATCATATTTGAGAAATCCTGGCAGTCCGGTGAAGTTCCCACTGACTGGAAAAGGGGAAACATAACCCCCATTTTTAAGAAAGGTAAAAAGGAAGACCCAGGGAACTACAGGCTGGTTAGTCGCACCTCCGTGCCTGGCAAGATCATGGAGCGGACCCTCCTGGAGACTATGCTCAGGCACATGGAAGATAAGGAGGTGATTGGTGACAGCCAGCACAGCTTCACTAAGGGCAAATCATGCCTGACAAATTCGGTGGCCTTCTATGATGGGGTTACAGTGTCAGTGGATAAGGGAAGGGCAACTGACATCATCTACCTGGACTTGTGCAAGGCATTTGACACTGTCCTGCACGACATCCTTGTCTCTAAATTGGAGAGACATGGATTCAATCGGTGGACCGCTCGGTGGATAAGGAATTGGCTAGATGGTTGCACTCAAAGAGTTGTGGTCAACAGCTCAATGTCCAAGTGGAGAACAGCAAAGAGTGGTGTTCCTCAGGGGCCGGTACTGGGACTGGCACTGTTCAACATCTTTGTTGAACACAGACAGTGGGATCAAGTGCACCCTCAGCAAGTTTGCCGACAACACCAAGCTGTGTCGTGTGGTCGACATGCTGGAGGGAAGGGATGCCGTTCAGAGGGACCTTGACAGGCCGGAAAGGTGGGCCCGTGCGAACCGCATGAAGTTCAACAAGGCCAAGTGCAAGGTCCTGCACGTGGGTTGGCGCAATCCCAAGCACGACTATAGGCTGGGTGGGGAATGGACTGAGAGCAGCCCTGAGGAGAAGGACTTGGGGGTGTTGGTTGACAAGAAGATGAACATGAGCCAGGCAGTGTGCGCTTGGAGCCTAGAAAGCCAACCGTGTCCTGGGCTGCATCAAAAGAAGTGTGACCAGCAGGTCGAGGGAAGTGATTCTCCACCTCTACTCCACTCTCGTGAGTGGACACCCCACCTGGAGTACTGCATCCAGCTCTGGGGGCCCCACTACAAGAGAGACATGGAGCTGTTGGAGCGAGTCCAGAGGAGGGCCACGAAGCTGATCAGAGGGCTGGAGCACCTCTCCTGTGAGGACAGGCTGAGAGAGTTGGGGTTGTTCAGCCTGGAGAGGAGAAGGCTCCGGGGAGATCTAATTGTGGCCTTCCAGTACCTGAAGAGGCCTACAGGAAAGCTGGTGAAGGACTGTTTATCAGGGACTGTAGTGACAGGACAAGGGGTCATGGGTTTAAGCTGAAGGAGAGTCGATTTAGATTAGATGTTAGAAAGAAATTCTTTCCTGTGAGGGTGGTGAGGCACTGGAACAGGTTGCCCAGAGAGGTTGTGGAGGCCCCATCCCTGGAAGTGTTCAAGGCCAGGTTGGATGAGGCTTTGGGCAACCTGGTCTAGTGGAGAGTGTCCCTGCCCATGTCAGGGGGGTTGGAACTAGATGATCTTTAAGGTCCCTTCCAACCCAAACCATTCTATGATTCTATGATATACAATGTTTTCTGAAAATAATAAAATGGGAGACATGGTAAAGAAAAATATATTTGTGAACCATCTATCTCAGAAGCTGAAAAGTAAGAATATCACCTGTGGTCTGGGAAACTAAGAGGAATTAAACTGATTTTCTAATTATTATTTTTGCAGACATCTAAATGAAATATAAAGAAATATGCAAGGGATTCTGTAACAAATATACTAAATTAATACAAACGAAAAATACACAAAAGGTGTTATTTCTCCAATAAACAGCCCATGTCAGTAAATGAGGCTTAAGTGATATGCCTTATATCTTGCTTTTTATGAGTATCATTGCAATTTTAATATCTAGTTTTGATTCATATGTTACAAATTATCTGAGTTTTCTTTTAGATAATGAAGCATGATTAACCATTACCTAATGTTCAGATTGACTTCTTGAAACACCTTCTGTCTTGAATGGAAATAATGAAACAGGAGAATAAGACAAAGTGGAGGCAAGTGATTGTGAACCTTTTTAGAAACATCTCTGTTATAAATAAATCTTTCTGATACTTAGTTCTTCTATAAAAAGAGGATACGGACAATCATTGAAAACTGTGTAGTAATTGATAAGGACCATAATTGTTTAGCAGAGTGAAAGGTTCAAATCTATTTTATTATTCACCTCTCTGTTATTAGACCCAGGCTTCTGAGGTGGAAGTGCAACAACTTAGAGTGATACCTAGCACCTTTAGAATGAAAACCGTGGCTTTTACTCCTCTTTCTCTCTATATTAGCTCCCGGAAAACCTTCAGAGTTGTATGTAACTCAACAGACCTTAGCATTATAAGACGGAATAAATAGTCCATTAGCCATGTGTTAGAAAAGTGAGAGTCTCTTAAGCCCGTACTTGCCGGTTGACCTTCAAAAGCTTTGTAGAAGAATGTGAAAGGCAGAGAGAGGCCTGAACATTGTATTTAGTGTAGATTCTTTCACTGCCTTATCCTATCTTTCCCTGTAAAGAATTTGCTGTTGCTGTTGTCTAGCCAAGGTTATTTTGACTAGGATCTGGCAAGGACATGCCTGAACTCTTCACTTAGAGTCATGTTTCATAAGCTGTGAACTTAAAAGTGTAATGACTTGTATGTATATATATATATATTTTTATATATATATTTATTTTCAGAGTATCCTTGTATTTTTCCAGTATGTTTTTTGTGTATCGTAAGCATTTCTTGTACTCTCACTGCTTATTTAGTAGTCAAAGAAGGGAACTGTATTCTGGTTCTATACACAACATTTCTACACTGTCTGTATTTCAGTGCAATGTTTCTGGCTTTAGCTGCTTCAGGTCTGTTGAAATGTATTTTTAGAAGTTGAAAAAAGAAATGTAGTTGTACCAAGATTTAGCAAACATTTTAAAATTGGTAATGCAGCATGTTTTCTTATCGTTATCAGTGATCAAATGCTTTGTCCTCATAAAAAGAAAAAAGAATTCATCTTTATGAATCCTTGTATACAAGCGTTCAAACTACTCCATTTCCTGTTTTCAACACTTACTGTAAATCGGGATTTATCCCCTAAAGGATATAGAGTTAGTGGTACTTGAGCCTGATGGATATCTCAACTGAAGAACAAGTGGTTTTTTTCCTTTTCTCACCTGTTTCTCACCTGTTGCATGTTTTTGCAACGTTTTTCCTCAGAAAAAATTGAAATAACATATGTTAGGAGAGATCTTAATGTTGCTGGTTTTTTGCTTTGGGTTGGGTTGGTTTTTTTTTACTTTTCAGGACATTCTAAGATACTATCCAGCTTTACTAACATATTATATTCTTAATTTATGCATGGAACTCCAATTAGCATAACTGGAAGTTGCATACTAAGTACAGGAGGGAAAATAAACCATTACAATACAACACCAACTTCCTAAATGACATGAACATTGGCAGATATGAGGTAAAACGTTAAGCTGCAGAGAAAACTTTTCCTGATTATGGTGTAAATTTTCCTTATTTGTTTAGTAAATTGGTCTTTCAGGTTTTAGTTATTTGCTGCTCGGATGCCCTGTCCAATCCCCTGCCATGGGCAGGGACACCATCTACTCCACCACGTTGCCCAAAGCCCCATCCAACCTGGCCTTGAACACTTCCAGGGATGGGGCATCCACAGCTTCTCTGGGCAACCTGTGCCAGTGCCTCACCACCCTCACAGCAAAGAATTTCTTCCGTATGTCCAATCTAAATCTACCCTCTTTCAGTTTTTCCTGTCACTACAGGCCTTGGTAAAAGAAGAAAGAAAAGAAGGAAAAGGAAAGTAGGAAAAGCTAACTCCTGCCTTTTACCAAGAGTACAGCACCATCATCTGTTCTGCTTGGTATCAGGAAGTGGAGACCTGAGGAGTCTCCTCACCCTAGTATGGGTTGCATTATGATCCGCACTCTCTTCATAGCCGCTCCCCACCTAGACTTTGCTACTGTTTTAAAAGTGTGAAAACCCTTGAGGGAACCAGAACTAAAGCATGTTGACTTCTATAAACTTCGTAAGAGAGATTACACGTAGTACCTACTCTTAGCAGTAATAGATGGTAGTGTGCTTTTGCTTGTTTCTGCATACTGTGCAAGATTAAGGTCATACAGAGGAGGTAAATCATAATAAACAAAGGGATCTGTAATGGAAAACAGTAGTCTAAGTGAGATTTTAAAAAGGCAGGAAATCCTGAACTATGGTTCCTGCTCTCTGTCCCTCTGATCAAGTCAATTTGCAGTCACTTCATCATACCAAGGGCACAGATTTCTAGAAACTTGCTCTTTTTGAAAAAGTAAGGAAACCAAATAACTTAGAGAGAATTGGGATAGTCTCCCAGCAAATGGGAATGCTCAGCAAAACAGATCCCATGATTCAGGTTTCTGTTTTCTTTTGCTGTTGGATAAATTTGTAGTTATGAACATTAATTCCCTGGTAAAATGTTGCTTAGTGTTATGTATCATCCTATATTTGTTCCCTCTTCACTCAGATATCGTGACTGGAAGACACATCTGCTAAGCAGCAGGTGCTGTAGCAACTCTGTTTTGCTTAACATGATCTACCTGACCTAGTAAGGTATAACAATTAGCTATATTTTCATAGACATGTATTTAAGCAGTTTGCATGGAAGTATGTAAATAGACAGGTAAATTTTGCTCTCATACCCTTATTCTAGCAGATTAAAGATACAGGAACACACTGTTAAAAGAAGAAAACTGGACAGTCATACTATGAGGCACTAGGAAATTGCAAAGTGGTGGCAACAGAACCAGGGATTGTCACCTACTCAAACTTTATTCAACAGAAAAGGTAATAGAGGAAAGTCTGTACTGTAAGAAGCTGGTGTCAGAGACTTTATCAGATATATAAATAAATAGGAAGCAAAAGCTGTTATAATTTAAATATTGCTCTAAGCATATCCAGAATGGCAACAGTGGTCACAAGCAACAGGAGAGTCAGAAGATTCATTTGTGACAACAATCCCAAACCCCAGTAGGCAAAGAAACAATGAACATTAATTCAACCATATTTTTTGGTAAGGTCTCAGACAGAAGACAGCTAGCAAATCTGGGCTGTCCATGCCTCAAGACGTAGCACAACCAGAAACACCACCAATCTGACAGTATCTTATGTGTTTATGAGGGAATTAGTAGGTCTACATAATGACACTAGGGACTGCAGGTGCTACTTGAAATCCATTTTTAGTGTAGTTATTACAGTGTTTCAAAGCTTCTGTAAGTCTGTGTTATGCTGATATTGATTCTTAAGTTTATTTAGGAAAGGAGGAGGTGAGGAGGTGAACCTGTAAGATACTCTAAGTCAATTAGGGCTGGTTGTTCCCCTGTGTAGAAGCTGCTGTTTCACAGAATCTCCATCAGCTGGAACTAGATAAAGCAGAACTGATGACTAAATAATATATATGGATTTAGTATATATGGAAATATACAGTCACAGTATGCGGACAAGGTAGAACCCAAAAGCAGCCATTGAGCTTCTACACGAACTCGAATCCTAATTCAGCTGCAGATCCTCGCTTTCGTAACTCCAACACCCTGTGATACTTTACAGAATGGTTTACATCTGCATTTTCAGTGCAATGCTAGGTACTAACACCTATGTTTTATTTGTATGACTGAAATGTGTATGACTATGAGCATGCATGTTAAATGTAAAGCCATAATTCTCTTCCTCAGTCTCTTTGTATCATCAACAAATAGTATTTCCTTACATAATTCACAACCATTTTATAAACCTTAGCAAAATGATGACAAACCACCAAGATAAAAATCACCACAAATTTTAACCTGCGTCAACTGCAAGTGTGAAATGTGTACAATTTGTAACAATTTATAAACAAATAAATATTTCTGAAATTAATATATGTATACAACTACACACAAAAGTAATGTCTCTTTGTTTAATAATGGGCTTGTTCTTTCCCCAAAGTCTTTGCTCACTGGTGATTCACCTAACGTCTTTGCAAAACTGCCTCCTAGTGTGTTCTAAAAATCAGTGACTATAACAACCACGAATTAAATTAGTGCAGGAAAAAGTCTATCTTATAATTATGTAGGAAAAGAATCATAATGAAATCTGAATATTTTTCTACTTCTTATATTTTTGTTAACCCAACAATGCTGAAACATTTTTAAAAAGAAAAACAAACACTTCTTCTGATTTAACAGCGCAATTTTATTGACTACCAAAGAGCTACTCCTGATTTATACCACGGAGATCAAAATCAGACCCAGTTCCTCTATAATGTTCTTCCTAACATATCCTGTATGGATGAAAATCTAAGAAGTAAGATTACAAAGATTTATTCATGTATATTTGGCAGCCTTTTCATATTTATTGGTCTAGCAGATATCATTTGAATTTGGTGCCTTTTTGCTAAAGAGTCAAATAAGTTATTTGCTGTATAAATAAGTATTTTAGATCAGATCAGACAAAGATAAGGCGAGGTATGAGTTTGCAGATGCAATAAAATGACTAAAAGGCCAATTTATCCCTCATGTAACATCACTGAAGTCAATGAATTTGATCTTTATGTTGAAAATCCAATTTCACACTTAAATAGATTATTTATATCAGAATTGTTTGGTTTTTGTTTAGTACTAGCTCTTGTAAGAATACCCTGTAGGATGAGAACAATTAGATATTCACTTGTAACTTTTACACATGCAACACACAGTCATTTTTTTCAAAATACATCGCCCCAACTCATGTCAAGGAAATTCCAATGTACTTGCACACTACATATAATTAGTGATCATTAGTCCAATTAGTGAACATTAGGAATTTCGATGAGATATGACACTTGAAGTAGAGAGAATTCAGAGAAATAAAAAGCTGCACTGACATCAGGAACTGTCAATAGAGTTCTGAAAATGGCAAAACCACAGGACCACCAAAACAAAGTGGGAGAAAATTGGGCTAAGCCAAAGGCTAGAGGAAAAACTCCGAGCAAAGAACAGTGAGCTGTTCCATAACATAAAACAGTGAGCGGGATAAGACAGGATGGTCCACATGTGTCAGCAAGATTTAGGGAACAAGGATGCGCAGGTAGGCAGAAGGAGCACATTTTAGTGATACAACAATCCCAGAGGTACAGCAAAGAGACAAAAGCAAGTGGGGAAATGGGTACAGGAGAAAGTGGTCGGTCTTTCCGTTGTCTGGGTCCAGGCTCCAAGTCACAGCAGAAGCTGTGAGCGGCAGCAGGTCGCTGTTCCCATCTCCAGATTATCAGTCTCCAACACTCCTGTCAATAAAGTCTTTGGCTTCTTTCTTCATTAAATATTGCGTATGTTTCACCCTCCCGTTCAAAATGCTCCTGTTTATATTCCTTCTTGAACATCCTCAGACTACTTCTCCCTAAATGCTTTCAACTAGAGGGTCCTTGTAGGACAACAGGAAAAACACAGTGTGAATTTGCTCCAACTCTTTTAGAGATGCAGGATTTTGAGGTGTCACCTGTAGCAATTCATATCTCTTAACATGACTTTTAATGTTTACACATTTTAATCAGAGGTGGTCAAAATATTTCAAATGAAGAGTGAATATTTAGGCTCCAGTACTGATATCTCTATATACTCAAAATTTTCCTAACATTCTTCATTTTCCACAATTTTTTTTCAAATCTGGTTTGGATTGGTCTTACATCTAAACAGTAACTTATTTCAGAGTGCTGGGACATTATTCAGAACTGAGTAAGGTCTTTAGAGTGCAGGCAGGTTTTTCTTGCAGTGCGAAGAAATCGCTTCTCCTGTGCAATCTGCATTCGTACAAAGATAAGTTATTAAAAACCTTCACTGTCCACAAAAGTCACAAACACCTGCTTTCCTGAAGAAGCTGAGCCTTTGTGGTTTGGAAAATTCCAGGAGATAAAGTTAGGTTCATCCTGCTCTGCAATGTCTGGAAGCTTACCACGCACCAAATAAGAAGTTGTGTTACCACATACACAGTGGTATACACATTCATCTGGTTTCCAATGCAGCATCTGAGTTTTTCCACCTGGGAAATACTTCAGGTTTAGATTGGGATTGTAGAAGTCAGTTGTCCAAACTCAAGCAAGTGCCTAGGTTCCTTCCATAGTTAGTGGAGAGAAAGAGGAACTTCCAGGTGGTAATTCATTCTAAAATATGATTTATCAAAACTTTTTTGAAATCTATGTTAATCATATTGATAAATGCAGACTAATCCATATGTCTGTTGATTTCTTTGAAGAACTTCAGTAGCATTGACTTCCAACTATAATATCAGTATTGACTCTTCTTCATATTCATCCACACTAAGTCTCCTCTTTGCTATGACTTGAAGCAATTTACTGGCTTGGAGTCAGATAGTCCGTATTCTAAAGTGTCCCCTGAAACCTTTAAAATTGCCTGCACATTTGTAACCTCTCTCCCACTGAGAAAATTCAAGCAACAGTTTGAACAACACAGTTAGTTTACCTCTAAATTAGTAATCTAGCAATTTCACATTTGTGCTCATTTAAAAAAATATAATTAATATCTTTACCTTAAAATGCATTAAGCTTGAAGTTTCATTTCCTGATGTGTAACTCTTATTCCTATTAACCATTTTGCATTTCCTCCTTGCCTCTGTAGCTGATGTCACTCTCATTGGAAACGAAGACATTTGTTTAATTTTGGGACCCTATCTGGATTACTTTTAATCCTGACTAATTAATTAACAATGCTGTATCTTCTTTAGCTGCTCTCTTCTTACAGGGCTACACATGAAACATTTGGTTTAACTTCCTGATTAGGCAACAGTGCAAAGAATTTTGAAAAGTTTTATTTTATCCTTATTCTTATTGACTCAACTGGCTTTTTCCAGTGAGTTCCTTATTCTACTCTCCCTGGGCTGCTTGTACCTTCCCAATATCCCATTTTAGGTGATTGCTTCCATAACATGGTCTTGCGCACTGCAATGCCAGGCTTTCTTTTTGTTTGGAGCAGACATGACTGTGTCTCCACCTTTGATGTAAAGCATCCAGTTTGATGATATTTGCACAAGTAGCCAGGTTTCTGGTGACTTAAATTTCTGTATGTCTAAAGGAATGTCTAAAGGTGGCCTGGCAGGAAAAACACCTTTTGCCTGAGAGTATACCCATCTGGCGTTCCCTTCATGCAGGTCCAATTGCTTTGAAATCCACGTAAAAACTGATGTCATCTTGAAAAAAACAGAAAACCAAGAGACAGAGGGTATGAAAAACATGTATAATTAGCAGGGAAATTAACTTAATGCTGAGAGGCAACAGGTGCCTAATCGAGCATCCAAGCAATCTCCTCATCTTTATATCTTTTGGGGTTTTTTCCTTGTTAACTGACAGATGAGAGGTAATGATGATACTGATGAAAAAGAACCAGTTAAAAAACGTGAAGAAATCCCATGAATAAGCAAGAAACAGCCAAAAGACTGGCAAGCCTGCTCTCAGCAGCAACCAGAGAAGGATCTACATAGATAAGCAACAACAAACAAACAAACAAACAAAAAAAAAAAGCGAGAAAGGCACCATCTGGCTATACCCTTCCCACAGGAAGGTCAGACTCTTGTTTTGCTTTGGAAATACCCAGCCAGCCGTACCCCAGGGACAGGAAACGCCAGAGTGAGAGTCCTGGGAAATGGCACGTCCCAGGCAAGCAGCTTTCCAAGGTAAGGCATTTCCCCTTCATGGTCTCCAATGTTTTAGGGTCAAATTCATACTCAGAAGAGAAGCATCTGTAGATGCAGCTGCTCTTGTCCCATGGCAGTATTAGGAAGAGAGCGCTTTGTCCAGTCTTTCAGTTTTTTCTCCCATTTCATACTCCTTGCCTCCCTAACCCCTGAAAAGCACAAGCATTCTGGGGAGGTAGAGACTTCTTGATTTCAGGAAAAGTGCAGCAATGTTTCTAATAAGTATATATGTCATTTTAGACTTGAAACGGCATGGATTTTTTTCAAGCCATTCAAAACATTTACAGCCATTGCACTTCTTCCACACCTCAAGTTTTGCATTCTTTACAGAGTATCCTTATTTGGCGTGTAATGATTTCGGAGCTGTTAAATCTTTACATTATCCCAACAACATGTCAATTAAGGGAGGCATTTTATACAGATTACAAAGATTTGTCTGAGGTGGCCACAGCTTTGTTAAAGCTGTTTTGTGGACATCTTCATAATTAATGGAAAAATCATTAGGAATTCAGTCTTTATTAACCCCTGTAGCTGCAGGGGCCCATTTCATCTTAATTGCATTCATTTGGCACTGGCAGTATTATACAGCATAATCACTAATAAATGATCTTTTAATTTGTACCAATCAAGAGAGCTTGCTTTCATGCCAATATTCCTGTTTCTTTGATGTTGACCTGTCTTGATTTTTGATCATTTGAACTTAAGATGATTTACTGGAAAATCAATATCAATACCAAATCTGCCGTATTCATACATCTGTGGTTAAGTTCAATTTGACTGTATTTTGATTGAAATAAGTAGTGCTTGATTATCCATTCAGATTTTATGAAATAATCAGGTTGGGAAATCTAGTCCTGTATTCTTATTCAAAGGCAAATAATTAGAAACTGTAGGAAAACTGCAGAGCTGGGACAGCATTAGAAGTAACACTTCAGATCCCACTAATTAACCAAGTTTGTCTGTAATCTCCTGAAGGCCTCCACCAATAGAGTAATATGCTATTACGCATTTAGCGGGGCCAACGGGGGCTTTGGCTACACTTGTTAATAAGAAAATCTGAGACTGTTTCTCTCATTATACCCCCTGTCAGCACTGTCTCTGCACTATAAAATGGCCATCATTGTTCTGTTGGTCAGTTAACCAGAAACCAGACTACTGTAAAAAAAATACTTTACAGCTAATTGAAAATGATTGAAACATTCCCTTATCAACCAGTTGCTTTGTGCTATTTGAAGAAAATATAAATGTTGGCGAGGGAGGGCAAACACAAAGTTCAGTCTTTTTAATTAATACCCTCTACTTGAACTAGAATTACTGACTTAGCTAAAGACAAAAAACCCTTACAGCTATTACTTCAACCTCTTGGTTATGAATTAAAAGGGAAAAAAAAAAAACCACCAACCAACAAACCATGATATCTTTCCTAATATTATAGCACTTACTTCCTAAGTACTGAATTAATTTGTTGAGAATTTACAAGTAAATCTGTTAATTACTATGAGCAATATGAGGCCTTCTCTAAACTACTACTGTACTGTTACACTGTGATACAGCTCCACTACTGGCTGTGAAAAAAATAAATAACGCGGCTCGTTCTGAAGGTGGGAGGCAACGAGCTGGACCACTACAGCTGCATCACGGTAGGGATGGTAAGGGTTCCTCCTGCCGTGCAGTGACATCTCACAGGAGACTCTCCAGGTTTGGGGGACAGAGAGGGACGCAGAAAATACTTTAATCTGAAACTACAAGCATGAAATTGCTTCCATTAAGCTTGACTTCCTGATCATTGTATAGCGTTATCAAAAGGCAGACTTAAGGCTGTTTTGGTGCCAGAAATATACACTACCGTACCTAAACAAATTTAACATTAATAATGACTGCCCTTGATGTATAATGCCTGTTTAGTTACTGTGGGATTTCTTTCTTTATGGGAGTTCTGTGAAATCATCTGTCCTAAAAGATGGATCAGTATTCTCACCTCTAAAATCATTACACCTGAGCTACTTATTTGGGAATTTTGACAGATGGATATTTATCATAGCACCTTAGACTTCTTTCAACCTGTTTCTGGCAATTCCAGCTGCCGAGGGGGTTGCCTGAGCCCCCTCCAAAGTGAGCTTTATGTATCTCTTCCAGAAAAACCGCTTGCCTTGTCTCTGTACAGGAAGGAAGACAGTGTTCACTCCAGTAATTAATTATTCACCTTCCTGTATATTGATAGAAACACACTGAAATTGCTAAACTAAAATAACAGGAAGGGGGGGAAATCACCTTTAACAATAAATGCTGTAGCTCATGATTACTAACGTGTTTGGGCAGTTCTTCAGATTCCTAACTCTTCCAGGTTTTTTGCTTTTTCTACACTGACAACTCTCATTTCCCTTTAAGGGTGGGGTGTGTAGAGCTGGGATTTTTTCATTTTATGACCATGCCTTTTCAAAATTAGAGCAACATTGCCTCTAATCTAGTTCACCTTTATGCACTGATCTTTATCCAGCTGCTTATATGTATCTTGTTTGGACTCTGAAGAACTGATTTCTCCAGTTGACCTCAAATGTACTGAGTTACTTTGCTTTTTTGGTTGAAAAGTTCTATTTTGTCACTCCTGTCTTTCATTGCTTACCTCGGTGGAAATCCCAGATTCTTATTAATATTTTAATGCATTATTTTAATAGCATGGATTTAAAAACTTTCCTTGCTTGCTGACAGTCTTTTGGGTAAACACTAGCACATAAATAAATAGAGTGTATCACCACATATTTTATATTTTCATATATAATATCATGGCAAGGACTATACATGCATACATTTCTTGATTATTATGACATTTATTGCCATGTGGTATGTGATTGGACATATTTTATTCTGATTACAACTATTAATGGTTTTCTTAGAGGTTTTTTCCCAGCAACAAATATACACATATACAAAATTCCCTTGAAATCTTAACTTTTCTTATCCATCAGAGAAGTCTCTAATATCTCTTTATTAAAAAATGTGTAGGGCATGTATTCATTTTTATAGTCAATCAAGAGAAAAAAAATCTCTGTCCTAAAGAATGACATGCTACTTATTGTATAGTTCTACATATAGTTTTGTTTGATTTGATCTTACATGTTTTAAAGTCCTTCCCAGGAAAGGCTTAACAAAGACTCAAGGCAGAATTTGAAGAACTGAATGAAAACAAGATCTTCCATGCCACTCTCTGCGTGAAGGTTGCTTGTAGCTTTCAGGACGAGCTTCGGACGTCACAGGACTAAACTCTAAAAAATTAACTTGACAGAAATAAGAGCAATGAAAGACTTTTGAACTCTAGGACTATTTTTAAGTTGGATTTAATTTTAATAAGACTGAAAGTTAATAAGAGAAGCATAGTGGTTTTATTCACCATCATATGACTATACCACTTGACTGCAGAACGACCAGTGCACATCCCATCAGAATGACACCAGCCCTTTTGCCTCAAATCTTCGCTAGCCAGGCCAATTTTTTGCGTGTTTATTATTCTCATCATGGATGAGTACTTATGTCTGTTCTGAATTTGTTCTCCTTTAATTTCCATTTATGTTCCTCTTGTCCTACCTTCTTGTGCTGGTCTGAAAATAGCAGCTCATGTTGACATTATCTGTTCCATTTAAAATTTTAAATACTTCAATTAAATCACCTCTTAAGTGATTTTTCTTTCTAGACTTCATAGATTTAGATGTTCAGCTTGTCCTCAGAACTTATACTTTCAACCTTGCCACCTTTTCAAGAACAGCAATATCACATCTATAATATATATCAAAGGTAACATTGTACAGCTTGAATGTTGTCTCTAACTTTCTTAAAAATATATATTCTGCTGTCCTGGCTAACTGTCCTAGATAGCATGTCTTTGGAATCACTTTTTAAAGGTTCTTGTCAAAGTCAGCTGCATCAGTTATATTCTATTCGACTTTAAGTGTGCTTTATATTTCTGGGACCAGAGCTTGGCAATTTTTTTTTTTTAATAACTTTAGTTCTTATAATCATGTAAATACCCATTTAGTGGATGGAGCAAAATTTTTTACATTTAACTTTAATGTTATTCATTACTATTTATCCTCTACATTTGGAACTGCCTTTCTTAATGGGCTTTATTTTTATAGAAAGCTACCAATTTTTAATTTGTGGTTCTTATAGTTACGCACCTTCACATTCTTTCCATGCTATTTCCAATTCAGATACAAGTCCCCCAGTAAAGTACTGCTACGGGCACATTTTCAGATTTTATAGCAAATAGTTTATGCAGAACATAATTTGTAAAAATACTGTAATAAATTAGAGGGCTTATTACAGAGTGCTATTTCCATTTCAATATCCAACCAGCAGAGGACTGCTTAATTTCCATAGTGTAGGAAAGATTCAGAAAGAGCATGGAAATTATCCAAGGACAGCAACTTGGCTGTGGAGAAAATATCAAATAGCAGGTAACTCAAGTGAAGTCGTCTTTCTTTGGTGTGCTGTAATCATGAGCATGTGCCTCGGATGACTTTATCTTTTTTTTCCCGGCAGCCCTACTGAAAAACAAACAAACAAACAAAACCTCACCTTAAGTGTGTACATGTCCTTGGAGACTGTCTAAGGACTAGAACATGAAATATCCATTGTCTGGAGCTTCTACAGTGCTTGCTTATGGCTTCCTACTACATTGATGCAAGCAAATATCCAGGGTGCTGGTGCCCTACAGCTCTCAGGGAAGCACTTTCTGGCAGGGTCTTGTAGCTAAGGAGTAGTTAATGGAAAGGAATTTCTGGGATAGAAAGATGAGGAAGGAAGACAAAGAGCTGAGAGGTGGGAATTTTGCATCAGGTTGGCCTCAGACCTTCTGTATGACTTTGGCAAGTGATTATGATGAGATGGGGCATAGCAAATCATGGAAGCTTTACTACTGACTTCAGTGAAAGGAGGATCTGATTTAGTTACAGCCAACTCCTCATTTTCTTGTCTATCAAACAGGATAATTATCCTTACTTAATTCTCTGGTGTGCTACAAAAAGCACAACAAATTTCTCCAATAGGAGTCGTTATGAAACACAGCACCTTGGAAAGATACCTGAGCTGGCTCTGAGCGAAGCAGCTCTGGAGCTGGCAGCGCAGCAGCCCTGTCAGCTGAGACACGTGGTTCATTAGCGCAGATGGAATGCCTCACTAATGACTTTGACTGTTTCCTGGAGCTCAGCTGGTTTCTTTGCAGAGTTTTGCTGTGCTTCACAGACATACCAGCTTGCTGAGACCTGCTGCAGAGTGTTCTGCTGCACGATGTAGACACATATGCCTAATCCTCATGTCCAGTCATGGCATGGGTGGAACAGAGTCTGAGATGGGGGAAAAAGGCACCTTCACTCACCCACGGTGAACGTCCAACTCACTTTCCAATTTAGAGGAATCCTGAATATCAGGAACTTGTTCCTGGCAGACTTGGGTCGGTTGGTAACCTGGTCTGGCAGCCTTCCTTTCACAGCATCCTGCTGACTCCATAAGCTGGGGAAGGCACAGCACAGAGCCAGCCATGCAGCTCCATCACCACAATTTTGCTACGTAAAAGCAAAATACGCCATTACTCAATCTGATGTTGCTCAGTAAAGCAGACTGAATGAAGGTCAGAATCTGTCCCCTAAAATGTGTGGTTATTTTCTTCATCATTTAAACTAAATACGGGATAGCCATATTTACATGAAAATGAATTTTAAAAAGAGACAAATTTTTCAAAAAGGAAAATACTGTTTTCATATAGTTCTGCTGCCTGCAAAGTGGGTGAGAGATTTTGTTTCACATTTCTCTTGTGACATTATGCAAGACACAAGAAATGTATTTGATTTGTTTAAAAGTTGCAACTGTATGATTTGGAAAAGTCTTTTAAAACTGGGTTGTTTTTTTTTTTAAAAAAAAAAAGGAATCCCATCTTACAACTAGCCTTCACAGTGTGCTCTTGGGCACCCTTTTTGGCATTGTGCTGTCAGTGCATTTGATTTGCTATCTGCATGTGATGTTATGTGCCATATTGTCACAACTTGGGAAGAAGCAGTAAATTGAAGTCGAGTCCTCATTGGAATGAAACTCCCATTTTAAGGAGAAATTCAGATCTATTCAGTTTGACCTTGGAACTTGAATTAAATCTTTAGAAACTCAACTTTCTCGAGGGAAGTATGAGGTTTGTATGAGTCTCGATATATTAGAAGCTTGTACAGCTCTAGTACAGTGTATGTGCCAGGGTGGTTAATTTTTAATTTAGAGGACAGTGAGAAAATCAAAGGGTTTCACCTGAACTAATTTTCACTGAGTTAATTTGTAATACTCAAAGCTGGTTTATAAGCATTTAACAATGCATTCAAAGCAGTATTAAAAGCTCAGTTGTGAGTTTTACTGAAGCATTTTTGTATGTTTAACCTGATTTCTGAATGGAATTTTTATAGTTTCGGTTGGTATCATAAAAATGCACATAAGTCTAGGCTGGATTCCAATTTTGTATTGTAATAAGCAGCATTTTATGTATGGGTCTCTATACACATTCAACAAATCATTCAGAAAGAAAAATCAAGTGGATGTGGTTATTGAAGATGAGGATAGCATTTACCTGCTTGAAATTTGATGCATATAATACATAAGGGGATGTCCTTGCTTCAGTCATAAAACTAATCCATTTAGATTGTCAAGTCAGGGAGTTGGACGCAATAGGTTTTTGCAAGAGTACAGCATGTCACCACCTGACTGTAGCGGAGCAGCGCCCACACTGGAAAGCAAAGCCAGAACCCTTGCTGCTGCCCTGCCCGCAGCAGAGCAAGACAATTACTAAATCCCTTCTCGGGAGTGGGAAAATAATTTTGCCCTGCTCCCATGCAGAGGCAACACCCGAGGTTTACGAAATGGCCAAATGTTTTGCTCCTTCTTGCTATCACTGCTGAGTAAATGCTGACTTATCTTCATTAAATCTGCATGCGGCAAATCAATAAGAAGTTGAGGTGCTCGTTTGTAGAAGTAACGGAATCATTTTGGCGTGCTGTTAAGATGTTGACGACTCATTTTCGTGTGACTTCAGGAGTTGCCAAGAAATCTTGCTAAGCTAATCTAAGGCTGCGTAATGCAGAAATGATAGGTACACTGCGACCCATGTGTCAGAGCAAAAGGGAAGGGAAATAAAAATCCCCTGGTGCCCACAATTCCTTGCATTACTGTGAGATGTGGGGTTTAGGCTTAACTGCATTTTATGTCTCTGCTTTTCCAGAGGGAAAAAAAATAGACCAGAGTAGTTTTCTCACAGTAAGGAATGTGGAAGTTTAACCCCAGCAGTTCCTCCTTTTCTACAAAGTAGCAGATGGTAAATGTACCATTTGTGATGTGCGATGCTCTGTGAGTGTTGCGCTTTTGTACCCTGCAGTGCAGGAACGTGGTGGAGGATAGAAACTACCCACAAGGACCGAGGAGGTGGGACAAGGCAGAAGTGGATGAGTTCAGTGCAGGATGCACAGTACGTCCTTTAACAAGTTGGGCAAAGTCACATAGTATGGCCAGCCTGGAAAAATAAATGCTGCCCAACTGTTTTTTTCAGAGCTTTCTCTTTTTTGACTTTTAGGCATACTGCAAGGTGGGAAACAAGATCCATCATATATTTTATGGAGTTCCACCTGCAACATGGTGCTGAATAACATGACAAGCATGGATTCCTCTGCTAACTTGCAGAGCAATAACAATGTGACCAGCATCAGTGGCCAGGTCTGTAATTCAAACCTTCTTCTCAAATGATCACCTCTCCTGGGCATGGAGGGAGTTCATGACTGGCAGCCCCTCTCCCTTGGATACCAAAAGAGCATCAGTGTATGCTAATTGGGGTAGTTTTTGTCTTACATGGACTTTTTTCCATCAACCTCAAAGATAAAGCGTCAGATGGGTGATACCAAACCAGGGACCTGGGAGCTGAAGTCTCTGAATACTCTCAAATTAAGCTATGCTCCCGAGTTGCTTTCCCTCTTAAAGGAGTCATAATATACACACAAACGTGCAAATTAAAGTATGTGGGGACAAAAGAATTATTGTACAAATTATTTGTGCCTTTTGAAGTTCACAATAATAGCCACAGGAGCAAAGTATTTTCAAAAGTCCTGCAGAACTCCAGGAATTTATGCACCTCTCTTCTGAGAAGTTGTTATTATTATATGATCATTTTCCATATGTAATTAACTTTTCCTTTTTTTGCCGATTCACCCATTTCCTCTTAAAGCCATCACATGTATGATTGAAAAGTGTCAACCTGTGCATGGGGAAGGGAGAAAAGATACAGTCAAGCTATACATCTGATTTATAAGTCTGATCTTTTAGTCAATAGAGGCAGTTTCTGGTCTTTGTCACTTGCAGAGGAAGGGGGAAAAATTCACTGAAACAACCAGTGATTTTTTTGATGGGAGAAAAGTCGGAAGGGGGTGGGGAAGGACACAGAGAATAGGAGCCTTTGTTCAGTGAAACAAATGTTAACACCAGAATACAGATAAAACTTTATGTATTATTAAAGAATACATTTTGCTGTTGGAAAAATGTAATGCAACCTGGAATCATTTATTCAAACCGGTAATTCTTTTCATGTTGTCACATTACAAAAAGTCTTGATGTGTCTTATGTCTGACTGAAAATATAAAACACTGTGGTAAAGGCAACTAATAAGAAGGACTGCATTTTCTTTAGCCTGAAAGCCACTGCAGAAAGAAATTACAAAAAAAAAAAAAAAAGAAAAAAACCCACACCAACCCCCCCCACACACACATAATTTGATGGGAAAGGAGAAGGGGGGAAAAAAGCAAAGATATTCTGATAGGTCATTTTTTTTTCATACATGAGCATTTAGTCTACAGTAATCTACCAGGACTGTCAAATTTGATTGAAAGATAATGCAAGATTTTTTTTCTTGCCACAATTTATAGCATGTATCCATTAGGAATAATTATGGTTGCATGATTTTGCTAGCTGTTATCTCTACAAGTGTTACTAATGGTTTTATCAATTACTCCCTGTCCAATAACTGCATGGTTGTAACCTAATTTAAAGACACTCTATCACTAGGCTGATTTGTGTAGTAGTAAATGACAGCATTTGAGACACCAGCCAAACGACTCACTTCAGTGACTTAGTTAGTCTCTAATAATTAACAATTAGTAGGTACCTAGGAAAAACTCAAGAGACTAGAGCTCCCATGTTTCCTTTTCTTATCTAAATACAACAAGTTACCAAGACTATCTCCTGTAAATATAACCCTGTAAATAAAATCTCTTTCTGTGACTGTTACAAAATGTGCTTTAATAAAGGTTAACGTCTGAGGAATGAAACAGAGCCGGACTTTAGGATCCATGGTTGTAAGACATAACTGACAACCTAAGGAGGAGATACAGGATTACACTTTGCGGTTTTGCTATTAGTGCTATAGTTCAAAAGCAAAGCCGGTGTGCTAAAAGGGGAATAGTGCTGGCAAAATTGTGCTATTTTCTTGAACTTTAGAGCAAAAATGCTGGATGTGCAAAAAGAAGCACTTCATTACAGATCATTAGTGAGGTTTTATGTACAGCTCAGAAAGGTATTGCCTGCTCAGAACAGACTGGAAAGAAGTCTGAAATCTATTTTAAATGAGCGTAAAAGATGGTATTCCTCCAAGGATGTTATCTCTGAGGATTTTAAAGAATTTTTCCATTAAAAAATCTCTCTTCCTAAATAAGACTTTGAACTTTAGGTTTAAAGCAGGATCTTGTACTCTGCAAGTAACTATTTCTTTGTAGGGACAAAGACATATAAAATAACAGTGAGTGAACAGGGGTTGAGGTTTTTGCAGTGCACAGTCCTTTGCACAGTCCATTAGTATATTTGAATTTAGCTTGATGGGGCAAAATTGCCTGGAATAATTCATCATTTGGGTTATTGTGTCAGATCTTAGTACATCATCTCTTTCAGATTATCCAAGATCCCAGAGTAACAATCTTTCCCTAGGAGCCTTGAGGGTTGTATGTTTATAAAATGCTGCACTTTACCCACTCAACAGTCTGATGACATTTTCAGGCTTACATGCAAAACCAATATCTGCTATGAAGCTTGCACACTCTTCGTAGGAACATAGGAGCTGCCACACTGGATTAGATCAGCGATCCATCTAGCGTGGTCCCCTGTCTCTGACAGATGCCAAATCCCGGCTGCTTTAGAGGAAGGTGCGAGAAACCTTGTCAGAAAAAACTGTAGAAACACCTGCCTGTAAAGGGAGTTGCTTCTTAAACCCTTAGTAAGCGGTTGGTTTATGCCCTAAAGCATGACTGCATATATGCTTTAAAAAGTACAGGGGTTTTGTTATAATTACAGGAGCTGTCACTATCCTTATACTACTTGTATTACATTCTTGATCTCAAGGCTATGTCTCGATTGCACAGCACAGTCCCACTTCCCTGATCATTATTCAGGTTGAGGGCTGACCCAGACACGCTGCTGTTCGCTTTTGGGCAATGTGGCCAAGTTTCTTTCTCCTGGGAACCGAGTCCTGGCTAGAGATGGGGGGAGACGGAGAATGTCTAGTTCCCATTCTGACATGGGCTCTCGGATTACGCAGTTTAAACATAGTCACGAAAACCAAGTTGTGATTAATTAATTCAGTTGGGTTGGATTGGGCATTTTTTAAGTCTCTTTTGTCACATTTGAATTTTCTTTCTTTTTCATTGACTCCATGCTTTTGCTTCTTAGAGAGAGTAAATAGACAGCCTCCTTTTTTCCCCACTATACATTTGTTATCTTCAATACTCTTACCATTTTCTGCTATTCACCCCCACTCTAAAGCAAGCAATTTCAGTCCTTTTTTTCCTTTTTTTCTTAACCTCTATTCTTTCATCTAAGCATTTCATTGCCATTTTGGAAGCTCTTTATTTTCTGAGATGCACTACACACAGTACGCTGAGGGTGTACCATTCATTTCTCTAATGCCATGAAAATAACTTCGGTTTTGTTCTCTGCCTCCAAATGCTCCTCTAGTGTAAATATTATTTAATAATGCTAAATGACAAAATTCATGCCTCTGATTTTGGCTTAATCTGTTGATGATATTCATCACATAACAGAGCATTTGTCCATTCAATGAGCTGATAAAACAATTTCAGGACCGGGTTACTAAAGCCAGAGATGATCTTCAAAATGTGGTTTTAACCTCACCCACCCTTCCTGGTTCATCTGCATATTCTTTTGAAAACCACTCATTGAGTATCTGTAGCCCAAATGATGTCATCAGGCACAGCATGCAGCCACTACAAGTGGGACAATTATAATTTTTGTAGCTGATTAATCATCATGAAAAAGTAACAGTCAATTGACTCAATCATACATCCATGGTGATTAATCACACTTCACTTGTGTTTTTTACAAGTATTTTACCGACAGTGCAGATGTTGGATGATTTTTCTCCTTGAGCCTTTTCCTTGGTCACAGATGTTAAGTAATCACCTTGTCCTGATACTTGACTTATCTAATTTTTTCTTCTGCAGGTCTTTAAAAACAAATGTGTTTCTTATGTAGAAAGAAAATGTTAAACTAGTTGTTAATTTTTTACAAGTTAATCAATATCTGAAATCACCCCAGTTGTCATCTGTAGTCATAGGTGTTTTCAATAGACTCATTACTCTTAAATTTGTTCTCTGTTATACACGACAGCAGGAGCACTAACAAAACACTGACAGGGTCAGGTAGCAGAGTCCATCTTATGTTTAGACCACAGTTAGAGCTTCTAATCCAAGTTCGTCAAAAGGCTCACTTGATTGTAACTAATTGGCATAAAGGCATACAAACAAGCAAACAAGAATCTTCTGACACCAAAATATTGAGCTTCATAGATAATCTCATGGGCTAGCACACTTCAGTTTTAACCTTGATTAGAACAGTAAGAGAAATTGCTGAAACGTTACAGCAGACGAAAGTGTCTTAGTGTACTGCTAAGACCCTGGTAACGATATTTTCTATGGAGTTACATCTATGCTGATGAAGCCATGAGCACCTACAACTGCTGTCTGTCCCACAACTATTACATTCTACTGCTTCATATCATATCTGCATATACAGAGATGATTCTGTAAATGTTTTTAGGAGTGCAAGCTGATTTCTAGGTGATTTTCAAGGTGATTATTTCAGACAACCTCTTGTCGATAAAATCTGTATAATATTTCCCAGGCTGCCCTCAATATTGCAAATGGAAATGTTCTGTTGTGTAGGGCAAATAAGGTGTTTACCTCAAATGATACAAGCCTCACTGACTCCAACCATGTTTCACTCTTCAGAAAAAGCCAAAGATCCCCATTTTATTTAGCAAAAGGATTGTACCAACCTCTTTTCCCATCCTTAGATCACTGCTAAGATCAATGCATACACTGGAAATTGCTTTCATGAAAAGATGACACAGCTGCATTGAATTCTGCACTAGACTCCAGTCTTGATACTGTTAATAAAGAGCCTAAGGTTGGGTATAATTGTTAATACACTAATTCTAAAAATCCACTCAAATGTCACTTATAATCAGGATTTTCTACTGTGCTAGGACCCCTGGGGAAACCTTTGAAGCTGCGAATGGTGTACACGATGACAGGGATGAACATAAGAAGGTAGAAGGCCACTGATGCTGTTTAGCTTAGTTGTATAAAACTATCACGTATATTGAAGCTTAGAAATACTGGCAGCTAGGAAGATGGGAAAGCAAAGTGTGAGATGGAGAAAACACCCAGATCCAGAAGGAAAAGCTTTACACTAAACCAGTTATTTCAAAGCATTAGGGGGAGAGGTGAAGAAACTGTATGGCTTGTAATTTACACCAGAAGTATCCAGGCAGAAAAGATATTATAAAAGCATTTCATCAAGAAGACATCCATGACATGAAACTATTTAAAACAATAAATCAAAAAACCTTAGTTATTTTATTAGTAGTAGAGATGAACCTTACATTAGATGTGAAAAAGTGGGATTGTTATGAAACCTTTAAAAGAGAGTAAAAAAGTAACTGAATATGCCATATCAAAAAAACTCTGAATGTAAGTAAATGTTTATACATTAATTGAGTTTTAAGTTTATTAAATCTGTGCACACTTATTGTCACATTTTATCATATCTTTGATATTATTATGCATAACATTTTGAAATGTAACTTTGTGTGCTTCCTCGCAGTGCTAGTTGCACTTTATTTATGATGAGTTCTTGGGCTGGTGTGAAGTGAATGCATATCCCTCAATAATGAAGTACCGAAGAGTTGGGTGGATTTTTCAGAGTCACAAGGCCTGCCGTAAAAAATCTCTCATGAATCTTTTACAGTTATAAGTAGCCTGGCATTGGTAATAGCTCTACTACTATGGGAAGTTTGGTGGAAAACGTTTTTTAAAAGCTCCTGAGAAAGAGAGGATATCAGGATTTATGTGTGGTGGTGCTGGGAACAGTTGTTTTCAGCAAGGGTAAGTTTTCTCATTTTGCGTTTGGGATAACTGACTGCCACAGTTTGGGATAACTGACTGCCTGCAGCTTGTTCTGCTTCCTACTTATAGTCAACACAGGGTTTTCTCACACTCCCACCTGACTCTATTTTGTGCACATCAGGGTATTTAATCTGAGCTGTAGGTTGCTCTCTCATTACTCACTTGCATGGATTTCTTTAATTATTCACGCTAAGTTTAATCATATGCTAAACATAGACAATTCTTCTTTGGGTCTGTATTTCTCTTAAAGACAAGGGCAGTAGTCTTTGTAAAAAAAGGATGTGTATGTTCCAGCGCCTGCGAGTACGAACCCAGATTTGCTAAGACATAAATCTTAAAAAAAAAAATTAAAAAAAAAATCACACATGTGAAATAGAGAGCCACTAGGATTAGCAGCTAGGATGCCACACTGCCAGTACTGCTCCTGACTGGATGTAGAAGCAGCTTTATGGAGGTGTTTCCACAGAGGCACCAGGGCCAGGCTGGGACTCTCTCTCCCAAGCTTCCTCTTTAGTTAGAATCCAGACCACATGGGGGATTTCGAACCATTTTGTTAATGGCAGAAGATGGGGACAGCAAGGAAAGAAAGAAACTGATGCTGGAATTGCAGTTGGAGGAGGAATAGGTGTTGTCCTACTCTACAAAGGCACAGGAAGAAAGAAAGAGGAGATTGAGAAAAGCCAGGAGAGATGAGGTGAAGACTTGTGAGGGTAGCAGATTAGGGCAGGAATAAGACGCTTAGACAGTGGCAACTAGGACTAGTAAAACTAGGATTATGGGGCTGGGAAGAGATGAGGAGCAAAACATGGTGAAGGAAAAGCCCTTGAGGTTGAGGAGAGGCTGAGCCCACAAAAGCCTATCTTCTTCTACGGTTGAAATGCAAACGAGGTTTTCTTAATGCCATTGCTCCTCTACTCTTGGGTAAGTATAGCTGTGAAACTTGTTGCGGTTGCGACTGGTCCCCTTCTAGGACCAGCGCCCTAGTGACCCAGGCCACAGGCAGTGGCAGTCCTTCAGCTCCCGAAGCAAAGGGCTGAGTGGTGGGTCACTTTCCAGCCCTCCTAACGTCAGTGCGGTACCAAGCAATGGGACCTTTGGCTGTAGGCTGAAAGGGGAGCAGAATTCAGTTTACTCCTAGGCAACACAACAAAAAAGCAGCAGGCTAGCTTGGGAAATTAAGCAGGTACATACAAGCTTTCCAGAACTGGTACCTTCTCCCTCCTTCCTAGCTGCATCTCGTAACTTTGGGGGTGCTGTAATATGCCTGAGGAAAGAATCTTGGAGCCAGGACCTCTGAGACCCATTCAATAGTTCAGAGCCTACTTTGTAAGCAGGTAGTGAATTAGCAGGGCCCAGACAGTCTGTTTAGCAACAGTGTGTTGGTTAAAATCCTCACGTCCATGCAGACTGTTTTCACTTTCAGCAGAACAGCGTTTTCCAAAAATGTGCTGATCAGCTCTAATTATCAAGGTTACAAACTGAATCACTCAGAAGGTAAGAAATGCCAAAATCCGTGATGCCTGGGTAACCTTAATGCTCACATGCACACCCCCTTGTACATGCGTTATGATACAGTCTTTGATTATCTGATTGCTTGTTATTTCTTCCCCTGTATCGTTGGAGGCATGGGATGCACCTGCAGCCGGGATGAATCAGAGTTAAGTAGTGAAGGTGGTTGCTCTCCTCAGACATCCTGTTTTGGTTGGTGCAAAGATGTGTAGGCTGAAATAGAGCAGCAGGAAAAGAAAGGGTAAGGCACGAATTATGACAAAAAATGCTGATTGGGAGAATTAATTCTATCCAAGCCTCTGCCACAGGATTCCTCCAAGGTGCTGGTCAAGTCACTTAAGCTAAACGTTGGACGGGTTATCCTTGGGGAGACCCAAACTGCTCTGAAAAGCAATGTCTCAGAGGAAGGTGAAGGAGATCTGTGAATCCGAGGAGTACCACCTTTATTTTATGCTTTCTGGGTACCTCCGTCTAGACCTTGGGTTTTGATTTACAGAGCTTTGGAGCAGTCACACCTGCAACCAAAATCAATAACGGGAGCTGTACTTTGACTGCATAAAGCATTGTACAGTGCAACGCTAACATCTCTGGGGGAAAAAAACCAAACACAGATCCTAAACACTGCTGGCTGGGAACACAGAGTTAATGGAAAAACTGGACCTTCATCTCCCTGTACCCCGGTTCTCCACATAGACAATGTGAATAACAATCATAGCACTCGCATGCCAAGGATAATGAAAACAAATTTAATGTATATCTGAGAAGCATTCAGATTGTAAAATAAAAAGCCATGAGGGAATTATTAGTTTTGTCTTCAGAGCAGAGGTTTTGAAGCAAGTGGTAAATAATGCACAAAGCCAAGAAAAACAACGAGGAGGTGCCAGATAGCTAACTAGCGAGGTGCTCGTTACACAGTGACGATCCACACTGCACCCTGAAGGAGGAAGGGATTTCAGGGAAAAATAACAGTATCTTTTTGTCTAAGTGAAGATTGTATCAGAAGACATGGATAGCGAGGCAATGGCCAGTGTTTGATGACACAGTAAATCCAGTTTAAGGTCTCCTAGAACTGGAAAATAAGCAGAGCACCACGATGAAAATGCTGATTTGGTTTAAAGTCTTTCTGCCAAATCAAATTTTAACAAATTTTGGGGAAACTAACTTTCAAAAATTTTCAGTTCATACACTCTGGCTTTAGGCCTGCCCAAGTATTATTCTTTTCCTGAAGGCAACATGGAAACCTAGGGCTGACACGAGCTTGGCACTGGGTGCTCTGCCTAGTTTAATATTAATGTTACTTGATTTGGATCCCGTTTGAACTGCTGGGTGTACATGTATTGCAATGCTAATACCTCTGGGGGGAAAAGCCAACACAGGTGCTAAACCTTACCTTACCTTTGTGTACTTGATTTTGCAACCTTAACAAAGCTTTCAAACCTTTCCTCCGCATTTTATCTGTTACGTGGAGGTTGTGTGGAGCTGCTCGCAAGAGTCCCCAGCGCACAAGAAGAAAAATTTATGTACGTGCACCAATGTAGTCAGCAGATAACTTCATTTGCTGTCTGTTGAAAATCATCTATACATACGATTTATATTCTCAAACATAAAGTCAACTTTTTTATAGTATTTCAATTGTATTACTATTTGTCTGATGTCTAAAATAAGTCCGTAAGGATAAGAAATTTGCTTTATATAAACCAAATCCATCTTTATTCTAGCTTTAAAAACATTTGTATACTGGAAAATAGACTGAACATTCAAAAATAACTTTATTGTGCCGTAGCTGTAGTTATGTAATTTTTTTTCCTGGTATAAGAAATTTTGAAAAACTTTCAAGATATAATTTTATTTCTCTCTGCTGATGTCTCTTTGGAGACATGGATCTCTCTTTTTTTTTTTTTTTTTTTTTTTTTGCCTGCTGAGAACATCCTTATTCTGAATACTCTTTTTGATTCAGAAACAACTTGAATGGTTTTTTTCCCAGAAATATTAACACTTTTTTTTTAATTTTCACTTTTGCAGATAGCCAGACCTAGAGCAGTTAAAATCTGAGAACAACATTCATTGTTACTCTTGATCAAAATCTTCAAAGTTTTCTCTTTTTGCCAAGTTTAAAATTTTCAACAAAAAAATTTTAAAGCTTGAAATACTTTCTTGTCCTTTCTTTCCTCAGGCAGTATAGAATTGTTCTGTGCCAAAAATGAATTTAATCTCCCAAAAGCCAAAACTTCGAATCAGTTTTTAACCACATTGCACATTCAAGCCCTGAAACAGCAAAGACAGAAACAGAACAGCATTTCAGTAGGCAGTTACCATCAGGACGTTGTGGCACACTCTAGTTTGTTGAAAAAATATAATATCAAACTGAGGAAAAATCTGTTCAGTTCCTTGGCTACATGAATTGCTGGATTAGACAATGCAAGAGGGATGGAGGCTTCTCTAAACTTTCTCATCACTTAGGTTGATACCCTTGTACCTGTGAACTGGCAAAAAAATTAGATGTAATTATGTAAACTTTGTCCTTCTCCCAGCTAACATAGCACTAATTTTGAGTGAGAAATTGGGTGCTAGAATGGTCTATCGCACAAAACAAGGCCATTTGATCCTGTTGTTACACCATAAAGTGTTCTTTAAATGTACATAACTTTAATCTACACCTACTTTATAGCCATTTTCACTGCCAACGGGAGCTTTCATAGTCAGGAAAACCAGACCCAAGGTGTTTTTTCCCCAGTAAATTCCAGAGCCATAAACCAATAATGTTTTTACTGACCTTCCTGAAAGAGGGGGCTCCCGCAGTCGGCGAAGGCTTGCTGCCACTCCTTGGGGAACAAACTGGGAAATGCAAGCACTGCCCAGAAGACTGCCCATGGCTCCAGGAGAGCCAGGAGCAGGGCAGGAGGAGAGTGGCAGCGCTCAGTGTATGTGCAGGAAAAGTGTCAGCAGGCTGCTCTGCGAAGAGCAAATGCACGTTCACCTGCGTTCCCGCTGATCCTTTTCCTTCCCCTTTTCTTCTGGGCATGTTGAGCAGACAGACTTTTCTTCTGAAAAAGGTCTTTGCATATGCAGTGATCTGTACAGCAGTTTGAGTTTGTTTTCATTGTGTTGATGATTTCAGTTTAAAACTGTATTTAGCTGAAAAGCAATTAGAAGCACTTGACGATGGCACCATTCAAGATCCTCCCACGACATGTTAGCATCAGTTCTTTTCAGGATGCAGAAGGACTGTTTGCTCAAATAATTTGGTTTCCTACAAAATATTTTCATACATTTTCAGCTAAAAAAGGGTCTCAGTGGAGTAATTTATCAATTTGACACTACTCATACACCTAAAATGAAGCACAGATGGTTTAGAGTATATAAAATCTTGACTTCATGGAACTGCCTGGCCAAAAGGGGGAGGAAATGGGGCTCTGACAATGCAATTTAAAGCCTTAAAGTGCTCAGCACAAGTATTCAAGTTCAAGGCCTGAACCGGAGGAAGTTACAGGAAATAAACATAATGGATATTGCAGTTGGACTATATGATAGTTGTAGATCCCTTCCAACTGCAACATTCTATTCTTTCTATTCTATTCTACTCTATTCTACTCTATGCTACTCCATTCCATTCCATTCCATTCCATTCCATTCCATTCCATTCTAATCCAGCTTTCTAACCAGAAAAATCTCCCTGGGGAATATTCACACAGAAATTATCTATCTCAGATGTCATTAAGTAGCTTTCCTAGTTTACTTTTCATTCTTTCATGTTCTCTATTACTGAATTTTATTTGCACATCTTATTATATGCATTAAATTCTTATAATCAAGTGTTAATATGTGCCACAAGTACATATAAAGGGTTTTTTTCCTCCATTAGGCTTTTGGTTCTGGAAACTCAGCAAGAAAAAAATCAGAACTTTAATAGTTGACTAATTTACTGGCATTAATATTCCCTTGTATATATTTGGATTTATACTTTGTGTGTTTCATTTTTTGCTTTGTTGTTTTGCTGTGTTGGCTGGAAGGACTGTGCTAAAATTCACCTGCCACTCAGTTTAATTTCTTGTGTTTAGGGCTGTACAATGTTCTGTGTAAAGCTAATCAATACAAGGATTTATGAAACATCGAAACAGAACAGTCTAAAGGAGGAAATTATAGTCAGTTCTAGTTATTAAAGATTTCCTATACTAAATTTAGTATAAGAGAATCCTTATGCATCTTCTTTTAGGGTATTTGTCAAGTGCATAGGCTGAAGAAACAATTGTGGTTGGTTCCACTGCAATGTGTCTTTATTTGTTGCTTGCTATTTAATGCTAGCTGGAAGGAAGCAAACCATGTCATGCGGAGGTGAAATACTGATTCCATTATTTTAGTCACTAGCAGCTCTTCCATTAATTTCTTCTGAAATTTTACCTGATGCGCAAAACACTGTGCAATGGAAAAAGAAACAGCAAATTTTATAAGATGCTAGCATGAAAACATACATGACTCTGTATCCTTCCTGTATTCAACTGTCTCACATTGCAAGCTAGATTATATACACATGTACATATGTATTCATACATACAGGCACATATATGCATTTATATAAGGTATATATATCTAATAAAAGGAAAGAGTGAGTGAAAGAGATCTTCTTATATCATTACCTCATTTAAATGCAGGATTTGTAGTTGAACGTATATGTTTCTTTCCTGGATTAACAATACATTTCCTAACCTTCTTTGTTTACCTTCAACATGTATCAAAGACTTTTGCCTCTACTTTCATTCTTTCTCATGACTAATTATAATGTTTTATAGTCACAGTAAATTTTATGAACATATTGTGCCTCAGAGCACTCTGACTACCTAAAACTTTCAAATCAAGACTTTCAAATACTTATTTTCAGGAACATTTGAAGATATCCCTGATTTCGTTTTTTGTCTTGTAGTTGACAGATGAGCAATTACTTTGATTTTTTAAAAAATATATTTACATGTAGATGATGAATTGTCCATCAACGCTACATACATGTATGCATATAAATATACACAGATACATGTATTTATACATATACGTGCACAAGGACACACACACACATACTCCATGGGTACCTAATAATATAATAACATTCAAAATAGTTACAACAAAACACTAATCTGTCACAATATACACAATCGGTATAATTTATAAATCAACATGTAAATAACATTTCAATACAGAAACATGCAAATCTCTTTTAAAAACTTAAAACAAGAAAATTGCACGCATATGTCAGTACAAGTCCAGTCACTTGGCTGGCATTGACCTGCAGTTTTTAGAGCACTTCATTTTTTTGGTTTCTCCAAGTGTAATTTGAAATCTTGATGAGTTATTTGTTTTGCTTTTGTGAACAATTTCTCAAACCAAAAATTATTTTCTAGCTTCTATTGTTTCCCTCAGAGTTGCCAAATATTTCTCTGGTACTTCATGGCACAGCAGTAAGCAAGTGAGTTGCTACTGAGTCATTCATGATTTAAAATATTTTATCCTGAGGTTCTGAAATGCAGACAGCTCCTCTTGCTTCTCGTCCTTCCTTCATTTACAAACTGGAACATAATGGGACCTGTGAAGACCAAATAATAAGAAATAAAAGGCTTATTTCATTTGGCTATAGACCACCTAGAAAATTAGCTTATACAAAAGGCACAAGGCACAAACCATACAATTTCCTTTCAACATGGCAAGAAACAATTTACAATCTCATTTTTAAGAAAAAAGTTAAAAACAGTGAGTACAACAGCAAACCACAAAGAAACAGGAGAATGAGGTTTGGTTCAGGTTTTGTTGCCTCTTGTTTCTACCAGACACTGGTCGGCAGGCAAAAGGTGAGATTTCAAGGGTTCCAGGTCATTCACTTCAGTACTCCCCTTGTTCCTCCAAATGACTCTTTGCTTTACAGGAAGTTTCTTTGGAAACAATTTTCAACTGCATTGTGGAGATTAAATTGTACACAAATGACCAAAATAGACATTTTATCACTGTAATTCATATACATCTACTATTAATTGCATCAAACAGCTCATGACAATAAAATACTGAGTGTAGCCAAAGCTCGTTTGCTTGTGAAGATGAGCTATTCTAGGGCCAAGCAACAATATATATGTTTCAGTCCTGATTCAAAAAAAAGTGTCATCTTTATCTTGTAAGTCTCTATTTTCAAATCTTTATCTTTCCCCCTGGGACATGTGATATGGGAACCCGAAATAGACAAAATAACAATAAAAAGAAAAAGATGATATAGCAATGAACATTTCCAGAGAGAGAAACTGCAGAATAAGATGACCAAGATGTGGTGAAATCTGTTTCTGATGACATAAGAAATAAGCTGAGAAGTACTTAAAAGCGTTAATAGGGCTGAGACCCTGTCTTTATAGCTGGACAGGATCAGGCTCCTTTTTGGGCTCACTCAGTGTGTGCTGTAAGTATTCAATGCCAATATTCAAGACACAACCCTGTAATGTCATTACAAGGTCCCATCACAGTCACTTGCACATTTCCTTTGGCACAGCAGATTTTTTTTTTGATGGGGGACAGGGTCAACAGTCAAGAAATCCCTGCCCTCTAATAAGACAGCAGGAGAAGAAAAATACTTGCTAAGCACTTCAGCTGTTCTCAGATTCATAAAAAATATCATGTTGTGAAGATTATAATGTTTCGTTTTCCTGTTGGTCAGCTACTAGAAAACCTTTGGGAATTCACTAGGTAAAAGCTCCAGAAACTCTGCAGCGCTTCCTGCTCTCGCCTTAGCACAGTAGCTATGGCAGAACTTCTAGTGCCTTATATATTCCATCACAGGCAACATTTCCCATTATGCTGGAGGGCTCTAGAGGTGGGACAAGAGTCCTCTCCCAAACATTAGAACTCATAAAAACAGTAAAGGAAGCTCTTCAGATCTTAAGAATGCTGACAGAGAGCACAAAAAGCAAGATGAAGTAGAGTGGCAAGACACTGATGCCTCTAAGAAGGGGAAGGAATTTGGAACCAGAGGAGAGAGGTCATCTGGATTGTTCGTTCTTGAAGTTTGGGTTGGACTTAAACTCATGCTCAAACACACAGTCCCTTGGAATGAGCACAGCACATTTCAGTTTGGGCATTACACTAACAAAATCTCACAGTTCTGCTTTTTCTCTAATTTTGCACCCTTCACACTGCGGGAGAGTCTTTTTATCAATCTTAGTCTGTATCCCAACCTTCTTGCGCAAAGGTTAAAAAGAATGTATTGATTATACTGTGAAGTGTGCCAATGACATTTCTAAGGTTGTGTAGTACAAATCTATAGATAGCCAGGGAATGTTCATGCTTGATCAAGTTCTTGTTATTACTGGGAGAAGCTCAAACCTTAACAGATGAAAGATGTTTCTCAAATTACCTAGCTCTGTAAAATATTTTCCCTGATTCAGAGCATTTTAACTTCCCCTTGCTATTAACGTAACACAAATCACAGATGAGTCTACAGAAAAGAACCGGGATGAAATCCTGGTTATGGGAGATCTGTCACCAACTTCAAAGTGGTCAGTATTTCACTTCAGGTTCTTGATATAAACAAGGACTATAAATCTTTGTTTGTAAGCAAACATTGATCAAGGTAGTTGTGTCAGATCTGCTCCTTGGCCTTTTTTCTGCCTGGTTTGCATCTGCCATGTCACCCCTCAAGCTATTCTCCTCTCTGCTTCCGCAACAGGACAAGAAATTCTGGAGCTTAGCTCCCTATTGCTATCTTACTGTGCATTAGTAGGTCCAGAAAAGTGGCACCAGTGAAGCTTGACTTCTCACAGATTCGTGTGCTATGGTCAGATCTTCCAGTGCCCTGCTGTGGAGAAGCTGTGACTGATGCTCTTCATGCCGCTGGGGCATCACAACGCTTCTCCTCCTGGGCAGGCTCTCCAGTTTGACAAGGATTTCACTGCCTCTGAAATTTTTCCCTCAGGTGGAGACAAGAAAGCTTCCCCTCTCCCAGAAGTCTTTTTTCATGAACTTTTGAGAAATCTTATGAGCGTTAAAACTGCCAGCAAGCTGCAAATCTTCTTTAAAACTTGTCTGGTCAGATAGATACATGTACATAGACTGGCAGACACAAATGCTTAAGACTTGCTTCTGTAGAAAGACAAGTTAAAAAGAATTAGACTTTAAGGACATTTCTGACAGGATTCCTCTATAGGTATACAGGCTGTAGTCACAAGAGCTCAGAAACTTTCATCAACCCTATCCACCCAGGAACTGCTCTGTTCCACACAGGGTTTTTTGCTGTTACAAGTCATTCTGGAGCCTACTGACGAAAGGAGAGAAAACATGCAAGAAGCCTTCAAGGGAATAAACAAATCAGCCTTCGAGTCTCAAATGAGTGCTGATACACAGGTCTCAGGGCTGACACTTGAGCTCCAGACTTTAAAATCTGCTTGGTCCGTGTGTCAGCTGTGGCTGTGAATACCAAAAGGCTGAAAGGCTTTCTTGCCGACAAGAGTCGCATATGCCAGAGAGCAGTTCAGTTTGTGAGTCATTGGCTGAGCAGATGTCAGAAAGTATGATATCTAAAGTTGATTTCTGATGGAAATATCAAAGGAGGTGTCTTTAACGCTGAAGTCACTTCTCAGTGATGGCTTGCTACTGGTTCATAACCACTTTCTGCTCTGCATCCATCTACCATGAAAGCTGCTGTGGTACTACCTTGCATTTGTGCTCAGACAGAACTAGACTAGATCTTTTTTAATGAGTTGTATAAGCAAGTCACCTAACTAAAACTGACCTTTAGGTTTTGGGCAGAACTAGTGTGCTGAAACTACCCATACTACTAGCCCTTTGTCATGGGCTAAATACAAGAGTTTGGAAATATAAAATATGCTTTATGCATAGGAGGAGAACTCATGCTTTGAGATTTCTTCCTAGAAGTGATTCTCTCCATAAGGTCCTGAGCGATTTTTAGCAAAAAGCATTACCCT
The DNA here is from genome assembly GCF_028858705.1 of Grus americana. Classification (NCBI taxonomy): domain Eukaryota; kingdom Metazoa; phylum Chordata; class Aves; order Gruiformes; family Gruidae; genus Grus; species Grus americana. The sequence goes on from NC_072854.1 coordinate 44,954,915, forward strand.
ACAGACACAAATTTGGCCTTATTCCCAGACCCCCATCTCAAAACCTGATAGCACAGAGTCAAGTTCACTAAGGGCCTGCTATTTATGAGGAGTTCAAGAGACTTTGATCCAGGACAAAAAGATGTCTGCAAGATTTGTGTATAAAGAAAGTGCTTTTTCTTCCTGTCTATTCAGAGGTACATTCAATCTTCTGATCTTTTGTTCTCCATTTTTAATTTTTTCTGTCAAATAACTAGGTATTATCTCTGAAATATCTCAATCAGTTCAAGTAATAATAATAATAATAATGCCATGCTTTGATATTGTCCCTTTTATTTGGAGATATTGAAACACTTCATACAAAAAGATCGTGATTATTAGCTTCCTTTTATACATTTGGAGACCAAAGCATAGAACATTAAAGTAACTTTTCCAAAGCTACTCTGCAGAGCTAAGAATGGAACCAAATTTTCTTTTGTCGTGGTTCCCTGTACCACCCTGATTCCAGAAAATATTGACAAGTTATATGATAAAGCATACATATATCACATATTCAAATATAGAAAGCAAGAGTAAACAAGCTGGTAGAACTGAGAAATGCTCCTCAGTAAATTCTATGGCACATGCTAGGGTCAGTGTCAGCTCTACTAGACTGTATTTTCTCTGCTGTCTGTACAAATTTCCGCAGCTTAAGATCTTTTGCACTTCACCATATTCAGATTTCTTTTTAAAAATTGACGTATTTTTATCTGTTCTATCTGGAATTTAATATTGTGGTGGTTTTCCTCTTTCTGAACTTATAATTTCATCACCTCTCAAAAAAGCCTCACTTGCAGTAGTTATCACTTCATCTTGCAGAATGTGCAAAATGCAAACTTTGGTAGGTCCCTCATAAGCTTATTCCCTATGGTCCAGAATTTTTTTGTTAAAATTGTTTCAGGTTTTTATTCAAATAAGTTTATACATTTACTAGTATTTTTCCCAAGCTTCATGACTCTCCCACAGAGACTAAACTTCATACACTTGATGTTCTTAGAGCTATGTCCTTTCATCTTTCTAGAACAAAGCCATTTTGAAAATCTCTCAGGCTTTTTGTAGCTTTTGGTAATAAATCCAGGGGGATTTTTTTTTTTCTTCCCAGAGGCTCTCAAAGGGGTTTCAAATTGTGTGAGGGTCTCACATGCATTGAACAAACTGTCCCTCCCCTCTCAATTAGTGCTCACTTTACTGAGGCTCAGGCAACGTCTCTACCTTGTTTTAGGGGAATCCTGACTTCTGCGCTGTGCAGGACAGCTACTTGGAGTTCAGTTCATATGCTCACCACACATTGCTTCGGGATAAGAAGTTCTAGATGAGGTGTTAATTAGACAAACATTTTATTGCCTGTCGTCTTGTGGGGTAATTCATAGTTGCCTACAGAGGGGATCCAGTGGACCACTGCTGGAGGAAGAGAGATTATTTTATGATAATTAAAGTTCTCTGAGATGCTTTTGGGTAGATAGATCCCGTGTTGCCTTTCCTTCCCACTGGTGCGGAGTCCTTTAACCAACGCTTGTATAGGTACACTACATGGAAACTGAGGCTACTTTGCCTTTTATGTCCTGTGTTATGACATATAAGCGCTTACAACCCTGGTAGATACATCATGCTTAAGAGAAAGGGGGTTGTATTTGTGAGGCTTCCACACAAGCATGTACTCAGATCATGTGGCCAAATGCATTACAAACATGACTCTTGATATCCATGCCATAAAGTCATGCTACCAGCGCATCACTTCCTGGTGACTTCCGGCAATATGGCTCCTATGTTCTGTTTTACTGATTTTGTTGGTTCTGTTTATTTTTCTGTAAAAATGGTTTTACGGGGGGAATCAAAATATGTAAAGTCTGTATTCTAATGTGTACACAGAGTTCAGGTCTGCATTTCAGTTGTATGAGTCGTTCATGGTGTTGTGCGTTGAATTGTTCATTTAACTGCTTGCTTATGCCTCTTTGGTGTTCTTTTGATCTTGATCTATTTATGACTATCTTAGTACTCAATATCATGCAGTATTCAACATGTTAAAGACTGAGCTTTAGAATTGGTATATCATTACAGCCAGAATGGCTGGATCCCTCAAGAGGATGTCAGGAACAATATTAAGGCTTTCCTTTATGCAGGAAATTACTGAATTTGACCAACTCCACTATATTCAGTAAAGAACAAAGCTGGGTCTCAAGTCTGCCTGCTCCCAAAGTCTCTGCACATTTTTAATAGTGAATGTACACATTTTTTTATCCTCTTATAACCTTTACATGATTTTTGCATGCATCCAGGTTCTGTGTCTTCTAAGCCACAAGTATGACAGGATTAACTGTTATGCTAGTATTTTTATCTAAAATTATATGTCACGGTTCTAGACCTTTTTGAGAGTCTAATTTCAGGAAATTTCCTTCCCATCAAAGGAATGAGTGATCTGAATACTCATGAATTCTATATATTTATCTGAGCTAAACTAAACATTAAATAAGAACATCTTAATGTTGATTTGTGAGAGCGGGCAGCAGATGATTTGGAGTTGAATATGAGACTTAAATGAGCATGAAAGGGATGAAAGAGGGTGACTTTCCTTACAGAAGTGCGTGAGTACCCTTTTCATCAGAGAAACTTTTTTTTATAAGACCAGATGTTTAGTGTTGCTATTTAGTCTGTTTACATTTTGGTCAGCAAGGCACAGCTGGAGGGAAGCCGTGGTTCTCTCCAAGCCTCCTCTCCCCGCCATCCCACCAAGTCCCAATCAATATAGCAGATTCAGTACCAGAGAAGAAAAGAGCTCCCAAAAAGAACAGTGTTATTTCCCAAGAGGACTAAGGAAGGAGAAAGATTGCTGTGACTATATGGCACTGATTATTGGGAGATCCTTCTGACACAGCTGTGCTTTTGGTCTTCATGCATGGCGAGGAAAAAAAGCTGAGTCAGGTATTTGTATTCCTAAGCTATTTAGCATACAAAATCACAGATTCAGGAAGAATATGATGGCATGGAGCATTTTTTACAGTGCAATGTGTCTGACACACATCTCGGCCATTAATTAGAGAGACACTCTATTGCACTTGATTTACAGGATGTAAACATTAATATAGTTTAGAAGTCAGAGGTGGAAAAGGTCTGGTGAATTGTCAGCTTCTCGCCAATGCAAGATGCTTCTGAGCTAAAGGATGTAACTGATAATGGATAACCTTTTCTAGGTTCCATTCTTATTTGCCAAATTACAGATGAGGAATAGGAAATAAGACTTGAGATGACATTTGAGCCGTGAGTCTTAAAACAAAACAAAAAAAAAAAAAGATTATTAAAGACAACAACTGTGTCGTGTGGGAAAGGTCATGATTTAATTGCAAGATTGTGAAATCAGGATGCTAAAAACTGGGGTAACAGGTTCGAGAGACACATTCAGCTAAATGGCTCAATAAAATAGAGCCTTTTCATTTTCTGGATATTATAACATTTCAAAATTCTTGATGAAAAAAACAAACAAACAACAACAACAAACCTGATTTACCTGAGTAAATCTGATGGGTTTTTGAATGATAAATTACATCTATAGCACCCTTCAGTAAAAAATTCCTTTTACTTAAAATAACTCTTACAATATCAAGCCTTCAAAATTCGATCCTGAAATATTTACCTTATCTTCATTTTATCAGAATCAATTGTATAGAGTGATCAGTGAAACCCAAGTAATTTTAGCAACAGTATCTGAGGTGAAATAACTGAGTAGCATGTAGACAGCCATTCTTGACAAACATACTATTAATCAAAAAGACAATGCTGTACCTGTAATTATGAAATAATATTATATTCTGAAGAAGATAATGTTTACAGTATGTAAAAATTAAGATAAAGGAAAAGTACTCAAGGCATTCTCTGCATTTAGGTAGCTTAGAAATGTAAATGGTTTGTATAGTATTAACCATGTGTTTTACTGTAACTTACAGCAATGAATTTTTGTCTTCTAAAATTGATTTCAGTCTTGTAAAAGAAGCTGGATTGGCATCATATGGGACTGAACTCCTCAATCTATCCAAATTACAGATATGTTGCAGGCAGTGCAATTTTCCATAAGCTATCTTGTCAACATCTCTCAACCCTGACCTACTTATGGCACTTCCAAAGATGAACACATTTTTCAGTCTCCCTGTTCATTCAGCCCTTGGTGTCTTTGCTGAGCTGGCCAATTAGTGTCCCTGAAGAAGACGGAAGGGGGGCTGTTTGATGTGGACACCAAGTTTTGGACCACCAAGTCATACCTCAGAGTTGTTTCCTTTAGCAAGCCAGCACTTACTAACGGTTTCCCACCATGATGTCTGATACCGGGTTTGTCTCTTTACCTATGCCTACGACACAAAATAGCTGAGCTGCCTCACATTCTAGTGCGTGAAAACTGTTGGCAAGTGTTGATGTAGTTTTTCTTAATTCTGACTGCCGTACACCCCTGATTAGCCATTACATAATACAATCTGTTCTGTATTTGATTTGAACTAACAGATTCTACTATTGTGGACATATATAAGCACCTAGAAAGATGGATAGGCCCAGTGCCGTGTAGGTGATAGACTGCACACTCCAACAACAATCCCTGTGTCATTCAGTCTCCTGTTGAGTGTGAATTTAAATCACTTAAATCCTGAACATTTCTGTCCTTTGAATATTATAAAATTTAAATCCTTTAAGAATTCCTTTGGAAAAAAATATGAATCATGAACAAATGATAAGATTAAGAAACCAATTGTTCACTTGGATTTAAAAATCCATCATGAATTTCCTAAATCTCAAACTGTTTAGTTAGGTTTTAGTTTTTACATTTGATGTGCTTGAACTTAAATCATTCAGTAATAAAATGGAAAAATTACAAATCAGCCTGGTTAAATTAGAATATTCATAAAGTGAGGTGCTGTGAGAAAGTCATTTAGTATCTTAGAAAGTTCACTTACGTAGTTCAAATAGATGAAAAATACTCCTCAATAAAATATAGTGTATATATCAGGATCAACACCAACCCTTTTCTATATCCATGGGATTTTATGCATCTCTGGGTACTGAGAATAAGCCTCTACTAATATCAAATTCCTTGGTAGTCTCCTAGACTTATGGACATGGTAACTGAGGGAATGGTTGTTCCTGGTCCAGTCCAAGCCAGCAGAGAAGCTGAGAAGGCACTCTATCTGCAAGCCTAAAATTAGAGTGAGGCATGCCACCATCTGTCATTCCCACCTTACCTTATGGATGTTAGGATGATTGACTTTTAGAAAGTAAGTACTGGTCCTGAGTAGGACTAGACTTGGGAATATTTTAGATATTTTTACCTTTTAGTTTTCCAGCTTCACTTTTTGATGGTTAGATGTAGGACAGAGTATAAAATAATGTAAGAAAATGTCAGGAAATGGCAGAAACAAATGCTCTCTTATCTTCAGTAAAAGTGGGATGGAAGAAAGTGGTGGAAAGCTCAGAGGGTCAGAAGACCCATTACATCTGTTTAATGAGAAAGCTGAGCCTCTGGGACTTGTTCTCATACTCCCTGCGAAAGGCCTTTCACAAGACCAAGATACATGGAGGACCTTGCTCACACTTCTGGCCTTTTTACTTGACCCTTAATGGGAAGGCAAGAAAGAAGCAAATCACTTTTATAGTGTTTGGTGCTCTTTGGCAGTTCATTTGTTTTTCACAATGACAGTGACTTGAAACTTTTTTGAAATACAAAATCTGCATGAGAAAATTTAATATTTGGAAACCACAGAAGGAGTTCAAATAGTTCAAATTAATAGAGAATTCTTAGGCCAATTGATGACCATGATTCTGTTCAATCTTCTTCATTGCCCTCAAAGTGTTCAGAGACACCTGACTCATCGGTCTCCTTTGCCAGGAGAGCATCATCTGAAAACTGGGCTGCAGGAGTGTAACAGTAGACTTAATTTATCCTTCAGAATCATTGCTTCAAACAATAATACACAAACTGGTAGACACGGACTGTCCATAGTATGCCAAAGTGAATGTAGACACCCCCCCCCTTTTTTTTTATTTTTTCTCTAACACTCAGAATTTAGCTGAAATGTAAGATTCAGTGATAGTGGAGTCAGGAGGAGGGCAACTTTTACATCTTACATCAAAATAACTTGAACTACACTTTAAAGTGTTCACGCTACAAAAGTTCAGGCTTCTAGTTATTGGCAAGACAAACCTTGAAAGTCTTGACCAGCTAAACTGAACTCTTTTGAGTTCAAACTCTTCATAAATCAAGCCCTTTTTTCTCAACTCTTTTTCCAATCCATTATCGGTTGGGAAAACAACCATCTACATCAGTATTTTGCAGATTTTCTGACCAGATGTTTTTTGTAGTCAAATCTCCTCTTTCTCCTCAGACCGTTCTATGCCCAAATCACCAAACTTACATTAGAAAAACAGTGTAGTTTCATGGAAAAAACACTTACCATGGTTTTATAGCTTCCCATTTTGGACGCCTTGGCAGCTTACTGAATATTCAGTTTGTCTAAGCTTGTGTATTCATTTGAGCTTTCCCCTTTTCAGAAGGGCTGTTAAGAAAATTGAAAGGATTGGAAGTAACTTTCCATCTTTTTCAAGAATTTTTTTGCATCCTGATATCAGACAGTCTCTCCCATTCCCAAACATCCCATTCCCATCTCATCTACAAATGTGCATTTAATTTTCATATATCATACATTTTGGAAGACCTAAAAGCCTGATTTTGAAAAAGTTTGTTGTTTCTAGTAATCCAACAGAAGTAATAAGGAAGTCAACATATGTCCTAGGGCTGTATAAGAGCTATTCACGGAGTATGCTCATCGGGGGTATTTAATCACTGACTGTCTGAAGTGTAGCAAGGAACATGAAGCTAGTGCTTAATGAAGATGCTGTTACCTTTTGGGTAATGGTTTTGTATTTGGAATTTAAACCAGACACTCATAAACAAATAACTGAAAGAGAGGATAAAAATGTATCAGAATAGTTCACTTCTCCAATTTAACATTCAAACATGAATCCAAATCTTAGACTCTGTTTACAGGGTGAGGGGCAGGGATGCCTCTATGCATTGTATGAAACTAGACATCATGCTTTTAATATGTTATGAATTTATTTCACCAGTTTTTACAATTATCTTTTTCATTATTAAGAGCATTTGAAGAAACACATTTTAAGTCATTAGACTGTTCCCAGCAAGGGAGTGCGATTATTTCTGAAAAAATGTGTCTAATATTTTTATTGCATGTCACCCACATGTAGCTAAAGACCATATACATAAAGCTGCAATGGTAAAGAAGGAATCTCTTTCTCTCTCTCTTTCTCTTGCTGTCTCTGCCTCACACACACACTCTCACACACACAGACATATACAAAAGGAAGTTTTTGTCCCGCAGCTTCCCAAATTGTTCAAATATTTTTCAGCAGAAATGCCAATAAACCGAAAAACCCTGCAACCACAAAAGGACGCAACAGCAGGAAAAGGGAGAGGTGAAAAGCGAAGTATCTGCACTGTGACACCATACCTGGGAACTCTAGGGTGCAAAATACAGTCTCACACTGTGAAAAGCAGATCATCAAAGCAGACTCGCTAAATCACCTTCCACTGGTAAGTACACAGGCCAAGTACCCTCGCCCCATAGCAGCCAATAAGCGCCTACCTATTTGTAATGCTGCAAACACAGTTAGCAACATATTTGTTAGCAGGTGTCACTGTGATGAGAAGAGCAGACGGCAGTCAGGCTGCAATTATTGTGTGAACCCAATAGGCGTTACATGCTTCATTTTGGAACACATCACAGAATTCTTTAATAGCTGGCCTGATTATTAGGATCTTACGTTAATTTGTGCAGAATGTTATAAAAGTTAAGCAAGAAGATATTAACATTATACAAATGAGCGTGGTTCTGCCTGTTAGCTTGAACATACGGCAAGAAACAGAATGACACTATCCAACACTGCAAATTTACATTTAACAAAATCGCTAAGTAACAATTTTACAGTCATCTTAATTTGCATCACTAAAACCTGGCAGCATTTCACCCAAAATGCATTAGCAGGAACTATTTATAAGATCACTATCAAGGTTTTCATATAAAGCCAGTGAATTAATATGATTGTTAGAAGAGTCCTTGCAATGATGATGCCCAAGTTCCTTAGAAAAGTACAGTTAAGGATCACCATCACTGCTCCGTGAACACTCGTTAAAAGAATTCATGGCAAAATAGCTGTGAAAAGGTAAATTGGGGCGGAAGGTGGGAAAATATAATCCAGCTTCTCAGGGCAATCAAATATCATCCTATTGTGTACTGTCTAGGGTGCGAGCGTAAGCAGTTCACAGTGGGGATGTTTTTAATCTATATTTGTCCAACACGGCACAGAGGAGGCACAACTTGCATTGATTTTGCCATTGTGTTTATGCAGCAGGTGTGAGCTAATGGAGGCAGCGTCCCGATTCCCCAGTTCTCCATGTCAGGAACCAACCTCCCTTCCAGATCAAATCCTGCTTTTCTCCTCAGTGCAGTGGGAAAAGAAGCGAGGAGAGATGGTGCAGACCTGGGTCTTAGCAGAGAGCCAGACTACAGCAGAAGGGGATGCACCAAAACAGGGAGACAAGAAGCCTCTCCAGGTCCTGCAGTTTAAGAAATACATTAGTACCAATAATTGATTTAATTATAGAAATTTAATTAACCTCACTTGCCTTTGAAAGAATGATATATTCCTATAAGGCCAAAATTTCCTCTCGGATCTGCTCTATAGTTCTTAATTACATTGATCTACTGTACTGACATACGTATTTTCCTTCATACTGGTTGGAAATCTGCACACCTAAGGAGTCCAGAATACTGAAGCAAACTGCTATCATGTGGATTTGAAAATAATTTTGCCCTCAGATTAAATAAAAAAACCCCACACCACAACAAAAAAGGCTGAGTTTCTGACAGAGTACACCACTTGTATGCTGCATTATATAATATGAATAATTTATATTGCTAAAAGTGCTTCCTCTGAAATATGGGTAGAAGCGGGTAATTGCCCATGGATAATACTTTATATATTTTGTAGGAGGAACATATCTCAACCCAAGAAAATACACTGGAGCTAGGGCACAACTTTCAGATATGAATGACTCAATGAATCATGAATGACTATGATTTTCTTGGGATCTAATGGTTTAACACACACTTAAATACATAACAAATGCATGGAAAACCCTACGCAATCTAAATTGTGTAGCACAGAGTGGACCGTGAACTCTTCTGAGCACTGTAACTGCGTGGGGTTTAAACAATAAATGAATATATATGTACGGGGGCAACTTTTACCTGGCTGATAGTGGCATCCATCTGCACTGGAAATTTATAAATCTTTCTGGAATCTTTCTCTGTTGCTCTGTCTTAATAGTGACATGCAGTGGCTGCGTGGTGCAACAGAGGTTTAAGAGCACAGTATTGCACAAATAAAACCAGCATTTAACACATGACAATATATCTGACCTAGTTATACCACACAGCAAGTTTCCATAGACATTATTTTTACTGGTATTTTAACACGCTGCAGAGTTACTGTTCATTCCTGCATCCGTGCAGTTGCCCTCAGAGGGAATTTTAACAAAAAAACATATCCTTACTCTGAGGCTTTTAAGGGCTACAACGTAGGGCTGGCTGTACGGCAGGAGCTAGACTGCCACAAAACACCACCGGATAGAAAGAGGCAGGTAAGAAACATTCCAGAAAATACAGAGCACCTTTGTATTTTGAATATTAGCCTTCAGCTCAGATGGTCGCTTCGCAGTTGGGCAGACAGTGAAGTTAGCCCACTTCTCCCTTGTGTTGAAGGCTCCCCTCGCATCAGCCGTTCCTCTTCCACACCTGCACCACTCACGCCTGCTGCTGTCGCGGGAGCTGCCCTTCCGTTGCCCCTGCCTTTGACCCACTCATCTTGGTAAGCTGGGTGGAATTCCATTTTGCAGAAGTTTCTGTATCTCCTGTGGATTGGTGATTTAGCCCAATAAGCCTACCAGTGTCTGAAAATGAAATTGATTGTGCCAGGACTAACCTCTTTAAAACAAGGAATGCATAAGGCAAGCCTATTTTCTTTGTCCGTTTTAAGTACCAAAATTTGTCTAAAACTTGGAGCTAAACCTATCTCTATTATTCCTTATTCTGTCTTGGTGGGTATCATTTCTCTCTAGTTATGGTGTTTCTTATTCACTTCCCTTAATGTGTGGCCTTCTGACCTTCTTCTGGAGACCATGTTCCTTCCAACATAAAATGATATTTTGATATTTCTGCAAAACTTCATCTGCCTGTCTGGAAAAAAATGAGGGAGGACATGAGCTATTCTACAAATAAAATCACTATTAAAAGTCCAAGGAGAATAGGTGCCGACGCATTGATTATAATCCTTAGGAATTTGGAGTTATAGCAAAAGGACTTAATCAGAGGATGCAATCCAGCTAAATCCACTTTCCAGCAACATGAGAGAGGAAAAATGCAATGCTGCCTTAACAAATCACTGTCAGCTTTACTGAAATTAGAAGCATTATTATCTGATAGTCATGTATGCACGCACAGTGACACTACGGGGCATAGTTAAGGTGCTCTCTGTATGTTTTTCTGTATCTTAATTTCTTGGCACCATTTTTAAATGCAAATGTTAATTCCAACATTCCTGTGGCTATAACGAAAACGCACTGCTTACTCTCCTCAACCTTTTATTTCTTCTGCGTATCTCCAGGCGTAATTTTTCAGGTTAAATTGGGCAAAGGTTGTTTTTGTTTTCTGTGAAGAAAATACACATTCCAGGAGCAGAACTGTCTTGATTGATACGTTATGCATCCATCAGTTGGGTTGCATGGACTATGAGTCAGGGTATAATTCTGCCCTATGTCAGCGTTTTCCTTTCCAAGTGCTTGAGACTGTGCATTGCAGAAACACGCTTCTGGGGAGAATACTTCAGAAAATTGTGCTAACTCCTTGGTTCCTTCCATCACCACAATGTCATATTAGGAGGCACAAAGTGACATCTTGATATATTGCTTATAGCCTCATATAAGGTAAAGTCTTATTAGAAAGTAATAAAAGTGACCTCCTGCTTTTTTGTCCATAATCTTGTATTGCGTTAAGATGGAAAATCAGAGCTAGTTATGTTTGCCATTATTTTGTTGTATTTAAAATAATATTGTGCAACACCAAGGTTGGAGTTTGAAAAATGCTAAGAAATAATACTGTCCGGAGCAATATATAAAATATTGATGAAAATAGAAAAGACAAACATACTTCCCTGGGGTTCATTTTGGGTGTGTCTGATGAACAAAGCAAATAAAATCTCTGCCTTCATTTACAGTGTGTTTTCAACTTAAGTAGTCGCAGTGCTCAAAATGTTGTACTCTAAAAAAATCTGGAAACATTGTAAAAATCAGTTTAGTTTGGAGTGAAATGTGGCACGCAAGTACGTTGTGCTCATGACCTGCGTTAGACCATTAAGGGTAAAGGTATTTTGTTAATAAGTGGGGAAACCACTGTGCCACCTTAAATGAGGTTTCTCTGTTGAGAGAGTAAGTTGTTTCTTTGAAGGAAGGGTTAGATTTGGAAACCCGTCAGGAAATACGATTTACGGTGGAATTTAAATGAAATAATTCTGACATATTTAACTTCAGAAATGTCTACTATTCTATCTATATAGGCCAAAAAAATCATAATATAGATTTAATTTAATGCAATTAAAGTTTAGCTTGTCCTATGTTAGGGATGTTACTCTAGGGGGAACAAAACTGGTTGCAATAGTGAAATTATAAAAGTTGTTTTATGTCACATTAGTTAACATATGCAAGCTTATTTAACATGTGGACCACAAATAAGTGTAATTATATTAAAACAAGGATCTGTAGCTCAGAAGCAATAAAAATAGACTAGGTTGTATTATTAATTCTTGTGTTAAGGGTTTTGAGCCATGTTGATTGGCCTGAATTTTTTGATTTTGTTATGGTACAAAGGGATTGTTTGAAGTAATTTGTCCCCGAGAGAGGCTCACAATCCCAAGCGGGTTTCAATTCAGCAAAGCAAATCTAATTTTGTTTGCTTTATGCAAACCAGAAGGGGCTGTGGTTCATTCTGTTTTCACTGGAGGGGAAAGGCGCACTAATGGGACCTGCTGAAATGCATGCATTGCAAACATCATACCCCTGCATATATTAAATTTAGCTATGTGATGCACTGTGTTCATCATCTCATTGTGTACACAGATACGCTTTAGAACAAAGCCTTTAATAGTACAGGAACCTTACTACATTATGCCAACACACTATTGTATTTATATTTAATGCTACAACTGGAATTTCTTCCCTTGGATAAAGTGTACTGATATGTCGTCTTTTTTTCCCTCCTGTTACTTGTTATAGTAGACAGTATACTGAGGACATTACATGCTTAAGCTTCAAGCCATCTGAAGATTAATTATATGGAGGTCTCATAATGGTTTTTAATTTTCCCTTTTTTACAGCCCAGAGTTAAATAGGAGACATGTTCAGGATCTGATTGCCAAAAGAGCAATAATCCCCAATCCATCAGATCGAGGCTGGAAGATAAATGAAGGGGAATAGCACCTGCAAGACAGGTAATGCTCCAGACAATAACCACCGCTTTGACAGATTGCTGCCCTCTCTTCAGAGTGGCTCCTTTTTAGGCTTTACAAATGCGGTGTTTATTATTGCCTAAAAAGTACACCAGATCCGAATAAATGCTGGCTAGAGGAAGAAATTAGTTTCTCCCAAAGCCAAAGGAAATGTTGCCATTTATTTCACTGGGAGTCGGAGTGGGCCACTAAAAAATGTTTGATGGCAAAGTTGAAGGATAGATACATTAATTTGCATATAAGTCACATTATTTATTTATTGAATTTTCATAATAGCGCTGTGGTTCACGTGGTGTTGCTCAATTTTTTCCAGGGTACTTCTGTTTTGAAAACAATTTCGATATTGCACAGAGACAGACACATCTCAAAACCCTTCAATTTGTCATTAGACATTTGGCTGCTTGCCTATTTTACTGATAATATTGCAAAACTACATTAATTTACTGAATGATTTTTGTGAATCAGTTCACACAGAATTCAGAATGATAGTTGTCATGCATCAGATGATTAACTATTAAAAGCATAGGTTTACTTGTTATGCTTATTGTGTGGTACAGTTCAAAGTTTGCTTAAGTGTGCAATTTAAATTCAAAGATGGGTTAGGAATAATGATTCTTCTGCTTTTAAAGTTCCTTCACGAAACACTACAGGAACACTCTTCCCAATGGTGCTCTGTATTGCCATCTACCTTTCTCTTCAGCCAGTATTCTTCCTTCATTTTTCATGGGATTTGGGAATCAAAAATTTTTAATACTGTAACACAAGTGTTTTGTCTCGGTACCCAAAACCCCGACAACAGAGGCAGCTTGGATGGGCCGATGGGTCTTCTTGCACAGAAGGTCTCCTTATGAGTGAGCCCAATTGCAGCGCAGGAGATCGGAGCCCTCCTGCGCGCCTCTTCTACAGCTCAAAGGGAGTGACTGTGCTCTTGATACAGAGAAAATATGCCCTGGTATTTTCTAATCCTGTAAAGACATTCAGAAGTAATGCTAAAAGGTAAGATTTTGGTTGAGTGTTATCTTAGAAGGAATATTTGACAGTAATTATCTTCTCTGTCACTGCATGATACCTGCACGTTCTTTAACATCTAGAAGTCAACAGGCACGAAGTTTTGATGCATTCTCTTCTGCTAGATTTAGGCAAAAATTGAGATTTCGATTTAGAATCAGATACTAGGCAGACTTAACTTTTTAATGGGAGTGTTCCTTTGCTCAAAATGCTAATTGCTTAGCTAATAAAGTAAATGTTCAAGTTAAACTGAAACTTCTAAAAATCTAAACAAATAAAAATTAAAAAGGACAAATAGCTGAGAGGGGTTTTTTTGAGAAGATATAAACTCTTTTGAAATTGGAGGAAAGACAGTGGTGCAATCTGCTCTAATGTCAAGTTTTATGTGATCCTCACTGGGATGGTCTGGGCCAAGATCTTTCCATGGTGCAAAGGAAGACAGGACATCCGAGTCAGCATAAATCAGTACCTGCAGGTCAATAATACTCTTCAGAGCTTTACACTATGACAAAGCTATTTTGAAACTATTTTGATTCATTTCAGCTGAGGATCTCGCCTACAAAAAAAGATGAGTACAGTTTAATAAGTTTGAAAAAGAAGCACTCTGATCAAAGTACTTTTATTTGCTAAGGTTATTGAACAAAAATTATCTGAAATAGAGTTTAGAATGAAGAAAGAATGTTTGTCAGAAGAGTTTAAATTGAGATAATTTTACAGAGGGGGACTGGGGAAATGCTGAAATTACCATCAATTGCAGTCATAAAGTATTTTCATAGCTAAATATGATTTATTACTTGCTTTTATTTTTATCATTCCTCATTTATATAGCACTAACCACTTTACAAAAATTAATAAAGTAGTGCACATTTTTAGAACCTTAAAGGCTAACTCAGATGAACATAAAGAGAAATGAAGGGAAGGGATGCAATGTCACTTCAATAATGCAATACATACAGCAAGAGACAATCCTTGCTCCAAGGGGTCTTCTGTATGAAAAGGCAAGGCAGATAAAAGAGCTAATATTAATTCCTCAGTTTATGGATGGAGAACTGAGGCACTGAAAAATCAAGGGATTCACCCAAATTGACAAAGATACTCTGCCTGAGTTAGACACTGAATCCATATTCTTCATGTTTGACTTCAATACTGTTCCCTCCTAAAAGGCTGATGTATATTAAAATAACATAAACTTTATACAGTCCGAACTCTTCAGCAAGAATGTGGGGCAGAACCTATTTCAGCTTATTCTTAGCTGAGAGTCTGGCAGAGTAAGAGGCCCTGTTAATCCCCATGGTGAACTGATCCAGACTATAACAAGCGTTGAGTCCAATTCTGCAACCGATTACGTAATTTAAAACATATAGATAGCCTTGTTGACATTATTGGATCTATGAACAGGCTTACAATTAAATACTTACATATGTTGTATTGATTAGCAAATAGTCGTTAAGAAATTATAATTTATTACTAACACAGGTCACATGCAAAATGCAGTCATATCAAAAAAAAACCATTTCTATCCTTTAGAGGAGTTTGAAATACAGAATGAGTAAAAGCTAAATTTCGTAGATTTATTAATTACACAAAACTCCAAAAGAGTTCAAAGAAAATATTTATTTGAATAAAGTAGAAAGATCTGGCCATCTGCAGGACTTCAGGAGTTAGCCTTAATCAACTTAAAGAATGGTTGAAAAGAATGAGAACAACAGAATTCATTTGTTTTCAGCAGATTTTTCATACAATACGAATAACACTAAGTTGGAAAGTTTTTGTAAGAAAAAATGTAAAAGGGTTCCAACTTGCTCCATTCAGATAAAAGGATTTCTGTTTTCTGGGTGCATCTCAGGATCAAATCTGGTAATGAGTTATGATATTTTAAAAAATCAAAATATATACAAGCTATAGAAAGACATAAAGGATCTAATTATGTCAAAACAACTACTTGTAAGCAAAAATAAAAATAAAAAACACTGTGCATATGAATTGTCCCGTTAGATCCCCTTTTTATAAAAAAAATATTTTTTTCTTCTTTTACTAGTAATAATACTTGCTCTGATGCTATAGAAAAAGGAAAGATTTTGTTATTGATGCCAAAGCAAAACACAGGGCTTGTCTGTATTAATATTTTTTTTGTGCCTATTCTTGGCATTCTCATTGGGAATTCTGCTGCAGAAAGTCCTTCAGAGTAAAACCTTTAGATTTCCTGCAGAAAAGCTTCAGTGATGCCCTAACTTTACAAATGGGAAAAAAACCCTCTCTAATACAGTGTTGCATAAGGAGTTGGATCAATATTTGGCTTTTTTTCTCAGGCTTTTAATTTAAGAGATTTTGGGTGACATTCAACGAAGTATTGCTTCTGCAATACCTATATATTGAAAACAATAAAATCATAAAAGTTGGAGATGAGAAGACACTAGCTCAGTGTAAATACATGCTTGCTCCCCATCTGACAGTTCCTACAGAACAGAGCATGAACAATGTCAATTAAATTTAAGACAAAACTAAAGAGGCTAATTTGAAGAAATCGTGTATGCACTCATTGATGCAGTTAAATACACATATATATGTGTATGTGTGTATATGTATCTGCATAAGTATATATATGAAGCATGCAATAAAACATGGCTCTGGATGAATGTTTCCTAGGCCTGGTACTTGCTCAGATCAGGAATTACTGACTTGTGGTCACAAATTTTGTAGCTAGGAAGGCCTGATGCAATGTCATCTGTAAATTTTCTGAATAAATTTGATTTTTTTGTTTATTTTTCTTGGAAGAAAGATGCTGAAGTGTTTTGTGGAATCTCTGCACATTGTTAGCACTGCCCAAGGGCTGGTGGTGTTTGTGCTCTACATACAATGCATTGCATGGAGTTTTATTGTAGCAATTATTGTAGTTCATTAACTTTATTACAGCTGGATTAAAATAAAACATGGCTTAACAAACTCTAAACTAATAAACCTGTATTGTTTATTCAAAATGATAACACTTCAAGAGTCAACTGTTGGCATCATTTAAAAGGACTGACAAGATGAGTAGAAGTTAGGGATAACCTGATCTGCCAGGAATGCAAGAAAATGCCCTCCTCAGATGGAGGCCACATTGCCTGATGGTCCTTGTAGCATGTTACCTTGTTTACACAAACATTATGTTCCTGTCTTAATCCTGTCTTCAGCTCTGTACTCAAGGACTCCAGTCTGCCTTTTGATGACGATGTGACATAACACTGTGCCTCATTCTGCAGAACCCATGCAGAGATTTGCACATCCGTGCTGATTAGAAAGTGACGTTCAGGCAACCTGATGACGAAGGCAGTCTTGAGCAACCACCAAGTGACCTGCAGACAGAGTCAGACCTAAGTGCAGAACATGTAGCAAGTGATGAGAAACCACACCTGATTCTTTCTTTTCAGACGTGTTATTTAAACCCTGGCTTTTATAGGTTTGAGAAATGGGCTTGGAGGGTGATCAGACTTAGTGCTAGTGCCAAGTTCCTCACTTGGCGCATGTCTCCTTAGGGCTGCCAACATTCTGCTGAGACTCAGCCATGTATGAATAGCCTGGAGCCCCACAGGTTCTTCTAGGCCTAATCACTTCCACTCATATATGTGTCTAGGCCAACTAAAATGTTACCAATATCTTCTCCAGAGTCTTCCGTAGGGCTGCACAGGACCAATGGGAGATGGCAGTGGGGAATACCTAGAATGAGTACCAAGCACCACCCTGGGAAATCCAAGGAAAAGGCAGTCAGTCACTTTATATAAATATCACAAACATCAGATAACGTCTGAGAGCTCAGTCAGTCAGAAACCAGAAAGAAGATGTTCCAGATGTCTGAGATGTTGTCCTGTCCAAGTGCTGCTGGTACCTGTACTCCATGTACAACGTACTGCATGGGGCTGCCATGAAAAGGGCAAGTGCAAAATTAGGATGATCAAGCAATGCCTTTCTGACAGAGGTTCAAACCTATGGATACCTTTATATGATGTTATATTCCTTACCTGGAATATTATTTAGAGCTCTACTCACCCATGTTCAGTTTGACTCAAATTGCAGGGTTTATACAATTGCTGGTATATTTGGAGTAGCGACAGGAAAATACTATGATGGCCAGGGAGCCCAGAGTCTGTTACATTAGAAGGAAATCTAAGATCTCAGTAAGTTTAGCAAAACGAAGCCCAAGTGACTGGCTATATACGCATCAGGCTGGAAAATACCTGGGAGAGCGAAAAGCTATTTACCCAGGTTTAAAATGATTTTGAAAAGACTGACACAAGAACAAATAGGTATAAACTGCCCATGACTAGCTTCAGTCTGGAAACCAGAGGATTTATAACCAGGAATGAGGTAAACATCTGGAACAGCCATCCGCTGTTATGTGAAGACAAAAACGTTATAACTACTTGTAAGCAGCAGCAGCTTGAAATATGTCTTGTCTTCCCAGCAGATACAGGATGGATTTAAGAAGCAGAGAGTTTACTTTGCTGACCTGCAGATTTGACACTCTGCTGTTATCTGAATCTTGGAGGTGTTGTTGCCGATATCAGCACTGATAGAGATTTTTTTAGTGTTTGTGGCCATTGGCAATGAATGGTATTTGATCTAAAACTTTTAAAAGAGTCAGGAGAAATTGTTTTGCTGACCAGAAGGTGTGTAGTGAGCATGTCTCACTAAAGCCAAAAGATTCTCTAAATGTCTTTCCTGCATTGTGCAATTAAATCTGCATACAAGTTGCCCCTAATATAATTTGTTGCATGCAAATACCAGATCCAATTCTGCCAGCCTTACTTATGTTAAGTAACCCTCAAACAAATAGTTTCTGAGAATTCCCAGTGGGACAACTCACATGAGTAAGTGCTGCCACACATGACGAAAGGTGGCAAAGTTCGGCTTGGAATGAACAGGCACGATGCTTCTTTTTCTTATTTTCAGTCTCCAAAGTGATGCTACCCAAACATCGTTTCATAGCTGATTGCCAAAAGATTTTTCCTCAGATCTGGGCCACCCCAACAGAAAGAAATCTGTCAAATTTATGCATATACTACTGAGCAAGTTAAAGGCTTATTGCTTGATTTTCACCCAATGCAGGCAGCTGTAGGTCCAACCGTGGGACAAAGGTGACAAAGGCAGACAAATAACAAAGAACAGATTTTGGAAGTTGGTTAATAGTACTTTTCAAAAGCTCTCAGCTCCAACAGAGTTACTTCATTGCAGCATATCCTCAAAGCCAGCTCTGGCACTACCAATCATCGGTGCATTTTGAAAGGCATCATAGCCCTCTAGCAGTGAATTATGGATCGCACACCACCTTCCTCGGCAGCTTGTTGAACCAGAGTCATTTATTCAGTTGGTATTGAGAGTCTGGGGGCATGACAGTACATCTGACCCCTTTTGGGTAAAATTTGATCTGGCATTTCATTTCACGGGCTCAGCCACCAGTCTGTCAAATCTTCATTTTGCTGGTGCCCACTAGAACTGCTGACGCTTGTCTCTAACTCCTGGTGCTTTCATCTTTCAGTGGCAATAAACATGTCACACTGCTGAGGTGAAACACAATCTGGAATTAAATTTACTGCATATAAAATATGGTGCCCTCTTTATTGGTTCAAATACTTGTCACTCATAATTTATTTGAAAGTGTATGGCATTCATGAGGCGAGAGAGCTGCTGGAAATGGAGGTGGGGGGAGCTGCAGAATTCCAAAGCACAGCAGTTTGAAGAGCTCTTCTTCTCCTTTAACACCCATTTCCCCATCCCTTGCCAGTCCTGACTGATATAAACACATCAAATACGATATCAATGCCTCAGCCAATAAATAGTATGTATCTCAGGAAAAACAAGCTCGAGTACGTTGGGCTGTGCAGCTGCACGTTAGCTGCAAAGCGGCTGAAGGAAGATAACCAGCATTGCTCTCAGAAGAACAAGTGTGCAGATATTTGTATGTGTGCGTCCGGGAGAGGGAAGAGTGGGAAGGGTGGGAAGGAGCTGGATTTAGCCCTAGTCCATTTCAAACTCGCTCACCATGCCTTTCCTTCTGGCACTCAACTTTTCCATGATTTATTCCAAATACTGTCGATCAGCTTTAACTAATACAGTTCTTGTATGAAGCACCTCTCTAATCTCTTCAAACACAGATGTGGAAGCGCGGCTTAGAGCATGGAGGCCAACAAAAGCACTTTGCCTGTACCAGTGATTAGCTTTGATTGACATAGTACACTTCTGCTTTCACAGGCATACTTTAACACCCATAAATGATTGTTTTAAAATGAGAAGCACTGGGTAGTGCAGCTCTGGCTTTAGTAAATACGCAGTACAAATGTAGTAGCAGATAACTGAGAGAATGCAAAACACTTGATATTCTTTTCTGGCTTTTCTCCTCCTTTTTCTGAATTTTTTTTTTTTCATCCCACATTTATTCCTAGTTGTCAAAGAAAAATTATGACAATATGTAGTCTGCCTAAGCCTGGACTTTTGGTCCTGTCTTATGCATGCTTCATAGTTTTTGTAATAAGAGGCAACAGGAACAGTAGTCTGGTTTTGAAAAAACATAAGCTAATGCAAAACTTGAGAGGTTTTCCTTGTTGTAACACACAACTTGTATTAAATTGATGAAAATAAGCAAGGATTAGAAAGAGGCAGTTTCAGGATGTGTAAAGACATCCAGGCTACAAAAGCACAGGATGCCAGCAAAAGAATGTCAAATATGTGCAGCAAAAAGCATTTGCAGATACAAGTTCTGTAGCTAATTGCTTAATTGCTAATTTTTTCTGGAATCCACTTGATGTATTTATGAATACAGCCACGTGATGCTTGAATACACACTCAGAAATTGAGTTCTAAATTAGAGATAGTATCCAAAAAACTAAAATAACTTCCACTTCCACCCACCAAGCATTCGCAGCCCCCTTATCAATCAATGCAGCCCATTCTTTCTTTTCCCCTTGAAGAAAAGCCCAGCTTTGCTCTGTGACCTGTCAACCAGCCAGCCCACATTCTGGTGGGACAGCTTGGGAAGCAGGTTACAGTTCTCATCCCCTTCTGCTGATCTCAGCCTCCTGGTCACACATGAAGGGAGAGGTGTTTTCTTTGGATATCAAGGAACCAAACCATTTAAAGGCACACAAACTTGAACCAGTGTATAACACGACACTTGAAAATGAACTGGAAGTGAGGGCAGACCATGGGGCACAGATGTAATGAGATCCTGGTGAGAAACACCCATTAACAAGTGAATAGCCACTATATGCAACGGGTGAAATTGCCAAGTGATCTTAAAATGCAGATTTGTGTAAGGTGTGTTACCAGTAATCAGTAACCCAATAAGGGAGATACTGCTGACAAAATGGACTCTAAGCATTTCTGTATTTAGACTATGATATAAAGACCTTAATGTGCATTTTACTTACATGGTCTCTTGAAATGATGGGACAGAAAGGCTTCTTTCCTTCCACTGAGTAGGATCTAGTGTCAAACCCAGTTGTGAGACTTCCAGTCTGGTCTGTAAGAGCAAAAAGGGCACTAGATGTAAATACTGACATTATATATAGTCACCATGAAATAAAACGGAGAGATGGCTGATTGCAGTACCTCTGTATTCCAAACTATATCCAGGATTTCTTTTACCCTCATGAAGAAGAAATTTCAAGTAATGTGCACAAGCTGGGAAGTCATACATTTGTTTTAATAATTTTAGAAGTCTTTAGATTTTTTACACATAAATGTGTCGATTGATAACCTGGTATCTTTGCTATAGTATCAGCTGGGTAATAAAATCCACAGAGCTTACTAAATTGGTACCATTAGCTGGGTGGTAAAGTTTGTGTTCCGAGTTTCCACCTGTGTGGGTATGTGTGGGTATGTGTGTGTGCATGTGTCTGTGCATGCATGTGCATGTGCATTCCATCATTTTTGCATGTGTGTGCACATATGTATTCATGGCATAAGGGAAAAAAAATCAGACAAGTAACTTCTCCTGGAGCCAGCAGTTTAATCTCAGTGAACAAAGGTTAAATAAATGCTGATAGTGGGGATGTCTCGTTTCCTTTCTTGTTGAACAGCTCCACTGCTTTTTTTTTTTTTTTTAAATATGCAATATTGCACATCAGGAGAAAAGAAAATGTGTAACTAAACTAGCATAGAAGCTGGCTATTCATGGTCTAGTTAAATAGTTTTCATGGGAACGATCTACACTTCCAGAAGGACCTAGGCAGGCTTTATACAGATTTAGATGCAGTTTTCTTGTATTGAGAATACAGTCAACATGTTTCAACAAAAACATGAACAGGACTGAGCATCCACCCTGCAGAAAACAAACATGAATTCTGCTCTTGCAAGGTTCACAGGACAAAAATCACAATGACAAATTTTGCAAGAATAAATATCAACCTTTTTGCATTTGAAAATGTTTCTGTTCATTCTTTAGCCTCCCTGTCAGACTCCAAGGATACTCTGGACTTGCTGCTCTTTGCACTTTGTCCAGAAGCTCTTTGGTTACCAATGCCCCTCAGAAAGTGAAGTCTTCTCCGTGAAAACTACATACAATTTGGCTGGGGAGAGAACAGAGGCCTGAACAGCTCTTTCCCGAACAAAGGATTTCTTAAGTGGAAGAAATTCTCTTCGTCTCGCCTGAGTGGCTGGGCTGACATCCGGGGAAAAAGAAAATCCTATTCCCATTGTACGCTGCTGATGGAGACCCTTGTGCAGTCTTAATTGTTCTCTGTCCGTCTGCTATCTGACACCTTATACAGAATGGTACATTTCAAGTCCTCTTCCAATTTTTGTCTTCTGACAGGGATCAAAAATGCCTTTTCATATATGCTCTTCCACATTTAAAACCCATGGCGACCCACTTTTCAGGAAAATCAGCAAGGTCCCTTCCTCCAAATCCCATGCAGAGGCCCATAGCTCTGACTGTCTCCCAGTCAGATTCAGGATCATTTCCCCTTGGGTCAGTGCTTTGTGTTGTCCATGACTGGCAAGAGTCCCTGGGTGGGTTTTCTTCAGTCATTTCTTTCTCTCATCTTCACTGCAGCCCATCCATTTTCCTCCAGCTTTTTCTTTCATCTTCTGTGCTTGCGCTCTTCTCTTTCTCCTTTCTCTTCCAGTTCACGGTCTCCAACATGCAATTTCCTCTTTTTCGCATGCTTTCCGCTCTTGTCCAATCCCTTCACCTCTCTCTCCCTTTTCTTCTGCGCCTTTGTTTGCTTCACGTTCTTCTGCCCTTCTTCCTGCAGCAGATTATTAAGAGCTGTGAAGCCTGCAGCCACAAGCTCTGCCTGATTCGGCAACCTGAAATGATAGCTGATATATTTTTTTAAACAAAGCCAATCCTCAGCTTTACTTTCTGTGAAGTTAACAGAAAGTAGGTGTATTCACCACCGCTTCCTATTTATGGGCCTGGGTATGTTTTCAGGAGCTTAATATTATTCACTTGGATTTAAAATTTTGGTCGTTGCTTCTACTGCATGAAGATATTATAAATATGAAGTTTTATATGTGGGGGGTTTTTTTCCTTCTTTTCAAATCTGCGTGCTGTCTAACCAATGCTAATTTAGATCACACCGAATACATCTAAACACGATTGAGAAAGGAAACTAACTCCATGAGGCAGTCCACTGAATCTTCAGGAAACAATGGAGGGAACTTCTATGTTGCACATGCAAGCACACAGATCTCTTAAAGTCCTGTCCTAGCTAGATCAAAAATGTAACCCTGGCAGTAGGTTGCAAGCAAATCCTTACTCTCAGTCAGTGACTTTCTCCAGCCGTCACATATTTGGCCATCACTCACTTTCTCTTGCATGACAGGACTCTATGCCATAAGATGTCATACCCTTGGCCTCCCTGACTTTGAGGTAAGCCATGTGAAAGGACCCAAATCCTGTCACACAAAAGATGAAACAGAATAATCTACAGTGTAAACTGAGAGAAAGCCGAATACCACCTTGTGAGGGTTTGAGCTCTTTCAAGTTTTACATTTGCTAAAAATTCTGTCATGTCATATATCATCTACTTCATCCTCTTTCCCAAACTTTTGCACCTTTTTTGAGGCTTGGGTTTGATTCCTGCAATCCTCCAGGAGAGGCAATCATCACGTTTCTGTTTCCTTTATTAGCATTTGTTTTAAAGCCACTAGCACATGTCTAGTTCTCTCTCTTTTTTTTTTTTTTTTTCAGATTCCCAGATGTCTATATTTGGCTCCAGCAATCTGTGTTTCAGAGTGTTTGTCATGTGTCAAGTTAAGATTATAACTTGGACCATCTAGAACTGAAGAATTTGGATCCAGCATTCACAAGGACAGGGTACTGTTTTTTCAGGAGGAGAAAAGCTAGCTGGCACATCCCCTGCCCCATCAATTCCCATCTTCCCTACAAATAGGCCGGTAGAAAGACTCCATGCTAGGGTGGCAAAGAAAGGAGATCCACTGGCATCGCGCTCATATTTGAAGTTACAGCCAATTCTGGTTTGAACACTCTGGGAAAAGATTTGAGTCTAGACAGATCTGGCAAATCTATCTATTATACCTCATCAGCTGTCGGTATGAAATGCAGAGTGTAACGCAGATCAAAAGAATTGTTGACTAAGCAGAGTAGGAGATTCATGAGTAGTCTTCGTTGAACATGGACTATGCAATATATCTAGGTATTCGCTATGCTTTTGTTTTTAGCATTACTTAATGTAAACCTCGGCACTAAAAGAATACACTCGTGTTCTTTTAACAAATATCTGGCAAATATCTTTTAACAAATGTATGGCATTTTCTAAGAATCTAGATCCACTTGGCTTCATAATACTCTCATGCATCATACCAGAATATACAGAACAGCACTGCAGATACAAAGCCAAGTAGATAGTTTTACTCATATTACCTTCAATTTATTTCGCACACACTGTAGTAGTTATTCAAGACATGGTGAAGCACACTTCATTACAAACTAGCAACATAAGATCACACTGAAAGTCTGTGGTTTCCTATAGTACATGCTGGAGTGTGCACCATGCTGAAATATAGGCAAATCTTCCTTCACTTGAATTAACCTTAATTAGCCAGATTAAATCTAGCCAGATTAAGTTTATGCTACTCAACCATGAATCACATTACTTAATTGTAGTGGCTCTTTAGCAATACTTAGCAAACTAAACGTTTATGTTGTGTGTGTGTATAACCATATGTGTCTGTAGGCATGTGTATATGTATGCATGTATGTGCGTGTGTCTGTGTGCATGTGTATACATCGCAGTTAGAATTCAAGGCACCTTGCCCCAAGGAAAAGTACTGGAGTGTCTGTGTTGAATCAGTTACAGTGCTGATCATCAGGTTACAGGTGTGTTTTTAAACGCATGGTTTGTTTTTATATTCACCTCAGCCTGGATTTTAGTTTTTATCTGTGGACTTCCTCCATAGAGGAATGAGATGGATGTAGAAAAAAAAGATCGATTTAAAAATTGTTGCTTTGCCTACGGTATTCGTATAGCATTTGTGGACATAGATCAAATCTTAAGATTCCATTAAAAAAATGCCATCAATTTTTTATTTTTTTTCAGAAAAGGAAACAAATCTTTAAGAAGATGACCACTTAATTAATCACAGGGAAAAAGTGAGACTAATGCCTGGGAGTTTGGTGATTAAGAGAGAACAGAAGGAGGACTGGATAGCTTCGAACAGTGCTGGGCAATTTTTGCCTCAGTACAGACTGATCGCGATGGAGAGTCTGTGGGGCAGAACCTGACCCATGCCAGCCCATGTCTTCCCTGAATTAGCTGTCACCTTGTTGACTCCCACTTGTGGCAAAGCCAATGATGAGAGACAGTGTGGGAAAACCACTCAGCATTTACGTAGTTCCTTGCCAGCACATAGCCCAGACTGGAATAATAAAAACAACTAAAACTGAGCCTTGAAGTTGGTCTATGTTTTGCGGGGGTCTATGTTTGCAGTCATCTTGGTGGATTGCAATGAGAATCACAAATGTGGCTTCCTCTGTCCCAACCATTGTCTCACAACTGGCCCAACCAAGTTTGCTTACTCCCAAGTCTAGTGCAATATAATCTAATGAGACTCACTAAACCAAATTGTTTTTCAGACAGATTCTTAAGGGTAGGTAAATTACCAAAAAAATCACTGTTGCAGGTGGTGGTAGTTGTCACTTCCCTCAGCAGAAGAAGTCTGGTCTTACTTAAAAAGATGAATCTGCTCTCCCTTCCCTATGTATGATCCTTTTGCTTTATCAGGAATGAAACACCAACGCAGAGCAGGAATTACATTGCTGGTACTATAAATGAGACTGCTTTCTTAGCATGTTTTCTAGGGAATGTTCATCGACTAAAGTTATCCTAAGGACAGAAAAAGTTCACAAGGATCTTCTTGTGATTAGAGATGTTACTGAGCAGAAGGTATGGACACAATGCCACTAATAATATGCTTCTTGGGAACAGGAACTCCATAGGTCTCATATGGCTGCTCAGCCTGGGAGCATATGTCACGCCATGATGCATTGCCCACTCTGGCATTATTTAGTTTTTTTCTTAAACCTTTGCTCCTGTGGCCATGTTTTACAACTAGATCTCCACTTTCAGTTTAGAAAACCTTCCCAGTCCCTCAAGTACTGCAGCCCTAAGGGATCAGAAATCAGTATAATAATTATATTAAATCATATTTTGAAGGAAATCTCATTATTCTGGGGAGGTCTTACTTATGACGTTCGAAATGTGCAGTGGTTACTGTTACACTAAAAAAAATCCCATTTTTGCTTTTACTGCAGCTACTGCTCTTGAACTTTAATCAGCATAACCAATAAAACAACTCTGATGTGCCCCTACCCTGATCCAAAAGAGACCAGTCTCCTCGTATTTGTGGTGTTTGGCCTTCTGACTGTTTATCTGACAAACTAAATGACCCATGTTCCCGGTTAGGAGAAGCGTGCCCCCACAGCACTCCTGTGGGGCCAGTTCGTGCTGCTCCACAGCCATCACCTATCCCCGAGTCCTGGCGTCCCCAGCTGTGGGTTCCTCTCCAGAAGAACTGGGACATGCTGGTGCCACCTTCTCTTCTCCCAGTCAGTAAGTGCTCTGCCACCCGTTAGTCATCTCCATGGTTTTCCCTCTTGTGATGTGTCTCCAGCAACAAGGACCAGACCTCTAGCTGGCAAAGGATGGAAACCTCAGTTAAGGTTTTCACTAGACAACTGTCAACTTATTTACAGGCTGTGTATTAGTTAATATAATTAAGGCATTGATGCTGTAAATTGAATAGTATAGAAGACATTTTGCTGGCATAAGATCTGCACAGCATCTCCCATACGCTTGCTTATGAAGCATGAAAAATGAACAAAATGTACAAATTAGAAGTCAAGATGCTCAGAGCTGCTGAAGGGCTTTACCAGTAGTATATTATTTCTGTTCCGAGGAACTTTCAGGACATTTTCATAATGGATAGTTATGAACTTTTCTTCCTTCCTTTCCTTCCTCTTTTTTTAAGTGATAGCTGCCAAATTTCATAAATCCTATAATGTTCTCTTCTGTAATTAGTTTGGAAGCTTATAAATGTTTAAGCTTAAGCCAGCAGATAAAGGCTGCCAAACCACTTGAGCAGAAAAGTTGTATTAATGGCTTCATATTATCACTTGCTGATTTATTTAATCTCTTTCGATCAAATTGTGATTCTCAAACAAAAACAAGAAAAACGCGAGCGGTTGTTTTTCACTGCGAGGAGGAAACGGGCAGAGTGGACACGCACACACACAAACACACACAGAGACAAAAGGGCTTTTGTGGCAGAAAGGGTGCATCGACAGTCTTGAAGGTCAGTCATGATTCAAAGGAAAATACGCTGCGGGAAGAGTTATATTCAGTAATGGCAGCTAAAATTATACAACATTTGGTTACAATCAAAAGGCTTCCCCTTGTGTTCCTGCACTCTCTCATTGTTAAATGAAAAATAGTGCCCTAGTTTTAGCTATTAGAAGTATATTAATCTGCACTGTTTACAGTTTTATACTGTTAACATGTCTCCCTTCATGTACAGCTTGTTCCTGCACTTTGCTAGCTGGAGTAGCAGGAGTTTAGCACAGGATGTGAGAAAAGATGAGAAGCGTACTGAAAAAAGAGTATGTGTCTTTGTTGGCATTATTTATAAGGGTTAGAGCAAAGGTCTTTTTGCTTTTAAAAAACGATGTAGAGAAAATATTGGAGGGTTCATACGTTATTAGTGGCCTATGTGTTGGTGTGTACCAATGCTATAATGCTGCCATTCAGATATTCTGTAACCCCCTCGTATCGGATGCTCTTACAGTAAGCGTAAACAGAGAACTGCTCAAAACCGTGCTATAGGAAGCAGTCTATCTAGCTGCTATTACTTCATCTCCAAGGAGTCAATATTGCATGCTATACATAAACGCAGCTCAAATGCATCTATTAAGAAGTCATTTTACTAGTTTTAGAGTAAGCACACTCAATTTTTACGAGTATTACAGTTTAGTCTTATACTTTGTACCATAGCTCCCTGAATGAAGGTTTTTTGGTTCCAGTGCAACTTAAATATATGTTTAAACTTAAAAA
Source organism: Grus americana (assembly GCF_028858705.1). Classification (NCBI taxonomy): domain Eukaryota; kingdom Metazoa; phylum Chordata; class Aves; order Gruiformes; family Gruidae; genus Grus; species Grus americana. The sequence continues at coordinate 44,983,102 of NC_072854.1, forward strand.
AATATGGCAGTAATCTCATTGATATTAGATTACTTTCTTTGCTTGAATTCAGCATATTCTGAAATTCCTTGATAGATCAAGGCCTCTGTGAGAAGAAAGTTACACTAAATGTTTGACATCAGTAACTCACAAGGAGATGGTTCTACCTTTATTGCAGACAGCAACAATTATATTTGAATTCACTTTTTGGCTGTGGTTAATGACACTCACTGAAGGGAACAGAGTCCTTGATTTGCCACCAAAGCTAAAGGAACATTTCCTTTTCATGACAACTCATGAGTTTTTAACACTTGGTTTTAGTCTGGGTTGGAGTGAAAGAAAAATCTTTCTACAATTTTCACATGAAGGGAATTGTGTTGAAGTTGACCTTTTCAACAGGAGTTTGCGTATGAGAGAGTGACTTTCTTAAAATTTTAGCCATTAAAATTCTGCAAAATATTTTGGCATTTGTTGAAACAAAGATGTTCTGCCTAGCTCTTTTTCTTCCATAACAAATTGGCTGTCTAAAATTTAGAAAAGCAGAGGCACCACCTGCTACATCCCATTTCTAGGATCTCCATCTTAACAACATACATAAGCATAGACTTTTAAATGAGATTAATTTTTAATGCTTAATTGATCTGTGGATACGGTTTTCTGATTCACAGCTAAAATAGCCAGATTAAATTTACTATGATTTTTAGGGTTTGTGTTTCAAATTGAAAAATTTATTGGGATTTTGAGGGTTTCTGTTTTAATTTGAACCATCACTCTGAACCTGGTGAGTAGGCAAACACTGGTAGATCTGGAAAATAAACACATTCCATGAAACAATTCTTTTCTGATGGGTATTTGTTTCATAAATTAATATTCAGGTCATAAAAAAAGTAGTAGTAGATGTTAGTTACTAACCAGTAGTAACTGTTTATTATAACTTTCATATATGTAAGCCTTAATAGATATATTCAATAGAAAAAAAGAGAAGAAACCAAAGGCACTTGCATATGTAAATGAGTTATAAGTCCTATTTGAAAATGAAATTTTAAACAGCTGTTTCTTTACGTCAGGGAAATTGATCTTTTTTATTAAAACTGAAGGACAGAAGAGGTATTATTTCAGATTTCTGATGTTTTAGACTTTCTTTCAATCATTGATTTTCCATTGAAAAATGTTTTCACAAATATTTTTCTCTCCTCCACCTGTCTAACATTTATAATTAGTATACCACTGTTTTGATAAAATGTGAATTCCTCTTCCAAATTCCTAAAATACTTCTCTTAATCTATGGAAAACACTTTGATATCAACATCTTTAGCACAATTCATTATTGTACCTCTTCATAGGTGGAAGTATGAAAGTATCTTATTTTAGTGACTCAAGACTTTTACATTGTTAAAGTCCTACCAAAGGGCTGTTTTGAAGACTTTGAAACACAGACCTTGTACAAGGCCTTCTACCTCAGTAGAATCTTATCCTTTATAAAAATAGCTATGTAATGCTGGATTTCACACATACAATCACATAGAGCTTGACAAACTATACCATATCGCTTATAGAATCGTAGAATCATAGAATGGTTTGGGTTGGAAAGGACTTTAAAGATCATCCAGTTCCAACCCCCCTGCCATGGGCAGGGACACCCTCCACTAGACCAGGTTGCCCAAAGCCCCATCCAACCTGGCCTTGAACACTTCCAGGGATGGGGCATCTACAACCTCTCTGGGCAACCTGTTCCAGTGCCTCACCACCCTCACAGGAAAGAATTTCTTTCTAACATCTAATCTAAATCGACCCTCCTTCAGCTTAAACCCATGACCCCTTGTCCTGTCACTACACTCCCTGATAAACAGTCCCTCACCATCTTTCCTGTAGGCCCCTTCAGGTACTGGTAAGCCACAATTAGATCTCCCCGGAGCCTTGTTTTCTCCAGGCTGAACAAGCCCAACTCTCTCAGCCTGTCCTCATAGGAGAGGTGCTCCAGCCCTCTGGTCAGCTTCGTGGCCCTCCTCTGGAGTTGCTCCTACAGCTCCATGTCTCTCTTGTAGTGGGGCCCCAGAGCTGGACGCAGTACTCCAGGTGGGGTCTCACGAGAGCAGAGTAGAGGGGCAGGATCACTTCCCTCAATGTGCTGGTCACACTTCTTTTGATGCAGCCTAGGACACAGCTGGCTTTCTGGGCTGCAAGTGCGTATTGCCAGCTCATGTTGAGCTTCTCATCAATCAATACCCCCAAGTCCTTCTCCTCAGGGCTGTTTTCAATCTATTCCTCACCCAGCCTATAGTCGTGCTTGGGATTGCGCCAACCCACGTGCAGGACCTTGCACTTGGCCTTGTTGAACTTCATGCGGTTCGCACGGGCCCACCTCTCCAGCCTGTCGAGGTCCCTCTGAACGGCATCCCCTCCCTCCAGCATGTCGACCATACCACACAGCTTGGTGTTGTCGGCAAACTTGCTGAGGGTGCACTCGATCCCACTGTCCATATTGCTGACAAAGATGTTGAACAGTGCCGGTCCCAGTACTGACCCCTGAGGAACACCACTCGTCACTGTTCTCCACTTGGACATTGAGCCATTGACCACAACTCTTTGAGTGCAACCATCCAGCCAATTCCTTAGCCACCAAGTGGTCCATCCATCGAATCCATGTCTCTCCAATTTAGAGACAAGGATGTCATGTGGGACAGTGTCAAATGCCTTGCACAAGTCCAGGCAGATAATGTCAGTTGCCTTTCCCTTGTCCACCAACAGTGTAACACCATCATAGAAGGCCACCAAATTTGTCAGGCACGATGAAGCCATGTTGGCTGTCACCAATCACCTCCTTATTCTCCATGTGCCTGAGCATATTCTCCAGGAGGGTCTGCTCCATAATCTTACCAGGCACTTATAAGAAGCAAAGTATTAAGAACATATTACAAAACATTTAATTTATTGCATGACCTAGATGCAACAGAGAAGCAATTTAATTAGATGGTATAGAAAGTGAAAAAGGACAGATACAATATAACAGCACATCAGGAGATCTCAATAGGCTCTGCAAATATTTTTTATAATGTCTAATCATAAAGAGATAGTAATCTGCTGAGGGACGAGGATTGGGTCTTTGCATCTTTCAGTGCATGGGAGAGAGGGATGGGCTAGAAGTGGGAGCCACGTTCCAGACAAAATCACAGGCACTGAGCTATGGGAGCCACATACTTCTTGGACAAGAGCCTGGGATGATGGATGAGTGCAGCCAAGATACTTGCAAAGCATTAAAAGTAAGGATAAGGGTCTGTATATTGGACCAGGTCAGCAGCACTCAAAGCACTACACGCCTACCAAGGCACAGGAGCTTCTGCGTGTACAGCGCACTGGGAACTCAGGTCAGGGCAGCCATAAACACTCAGGCAAAAGAAAACCTGTACAATCGATGAAGTCTTTCTTTTTGCCTTGCATTGCAAAATTGCTTTTGCTGTGCTATAGCACCAGCAGGCAGAAGATACCCAATTGCTCACCCTGGATTCCCTACTAAAGGAGTATCCTGTTAAAAATGGATACAAAGCCTAGGCCATCTCCAAGTACCAGCTCTGATGTGAGAATGTCTGTTGATTTAATTATAATTTAACGACATGCACTGAGGTTTGTCTGATATTTAGAGGTTCTCCATTCAAGGAAAAAATTTTCATTAGAAAGACTAAATGAATTAGACAGCATGTGCAAACAAAACTACTCCATTTCTGATTATGTCTAGGTGAGACTTTGTTATTTTACTTGAACAATTAAAGCTTCTCCATATGATGCTCCTCTTAGCATCGATTTTTTAGTACATTCTGTACTGAGCAATTTGAAGAAAACAAATTAAAGCAGAGGATTTATCAGAAAGCCTCACAAAATCCCAGAAATTATTTTTTTTCCTTACCAAACTCAGGTGGATCTATGTGAGGTATTCAAAAAAGGGGAGGTGGGGGAAGAGAAAAAGAGAGAACATCATCTAAATTCTAGAAAAAAATTAATTACTAAAATCTTAAAAGCCGCAGGGGAGACATATGCCTGTAATCAAATTCTGGGAAACAAGCCCCTGCAAACTCTCGCATTTCAACTTCCAACTCACTACCATTTCATGTTCATTTTGTGACGAAGTGTGAGTCTTACAAAATAAACAAACAAACAAGCAAACAAAAAAATCAGTTACAAAATTTCCACTTCTCCATGCAGCTGAAAAATCCCCCCCTGAATTTGAAACAGCAAAGCAAGCTGCCTTCCAAACTATTCAGAAATGAGGTAATAGCTTTGCGATTTCGTTCCTTTGGTTGGAGCAAAGAATAGAAGCTGGGAAAAGAGAGTCTCAAAAAGTGTGCTCTTTATCCCCTCCCCGTTGGCTGCCTTCTGCAGCTTTCAGCCCCAGGAATGCAAGGGATGATGTAGTGCAGCCGGTATGTACAGAAGCACTTGCAAACCCATTGTACTTAATGAGACTTGGAAACCAGTCAGAACCAGGGCACTTCTTCTTGTGATGCTTTTCATCAAGGCCACAAAGAGGGACAGCGGAGAGGCGTGAAATGTTACATAGTTCTCGTAAATATTTAGGGCAGGATTTTTAAAAAGTAGCCAGCTGATTTCCAAACATCCTCAGGTCCTCAGAAGCTTCTCCTGAAGATCCCGTTGCCTTCAAGGATCATCTGTCCTGTTTCAGATCTCAGCCTCAGGGACAATGTTGCTACTGCAAGGTTGGACCAGCAGACAAGCAGGCAAAAAAAAAGTATCCTTTCCATACAGAAGAGGTAGTGGAAGAGTGTGCCTTGTCAATTCTGCAAACATTTTAATATTCCTGCCTTCACAATTCTTCACAGTGTAAACTCTAGCACTACCAACAAAATATTTAGCCTTAGGTTACACCAAAATCCTCTTATTTGGAGAAAAATGGGTGGGAGCTGTGTGTCCAGCCTTCGCAAAATGTGAAGTGGCCTGAGCTAAGCCCAAGGTGAAACAGATGCAGCTATATGAGAAGTACATGAGCTGCCCACATAGTAGGCAGTCAGCATTGTCCAAGAGCGTATCTCCGAGATCCACCAAAGAGATAATTCAGGCTTCACGTGTGCTGTGTTTCATTTACTTAAGGACACATTCATACCACTGTGTATGTGTTTGTAAATATATGCATCTATAATTTATGAAGCCACCTATTTAAGATTCTTGTCATTTATCAAGATGCTTTTGAGACTTGATTCCTTATTTTGCAGACCAAATGTTAACATTTGATTGAATTTATTAACTCGATTAAACGAGAAGCGTTCCACATTAGAAAGCATAATGTCGGAATTAATCCCCCCAAAATGGGGTGATGCTTTAACTAATATCCTGTGACCTCTTGATACCCTCCGACACTGTCCTGATGAGCTCAGTATAAATAATCAGACCAGTGGTTTCCCAGGGAGGTCTCTCTAGAGGATATCAGATGTCTTCTCAGAGGGGATGTGCCCGCCCCTCTCCTGGACAGGGGAACTGCACTCCCTGCCTTCTCCCAGCCCTCCAGCCCTGCCTCCCTCCCTCCATCCCTCACAGCCATTCCTCAGCAGAAGAAGGCATCAAACCTAGCTGTGGTGACCTTCAGAAAAATACTCTCTTTGCTGGCTTTGATACCAGACAGAAGCAGGATGTGGACACTAGAAGGCTGTTTGAGCAGGATGGTAGATGGCCACAATAAGAAGAAGTACCTGAGGATAGAAATCCAACCACACACTCACAATCTAAAAATACCTCTTTGATATTAGTGAACATCCAGGGGAAAAAAAAAAATAAAATCATTTGATAACTTCTAGCAATCAAGACAGGTGGCTATTCTTTTGTCAAGACTTGCCAGATGTGATCCAACTTTACAACAGCCAGAGCAACAACACTGAACCTAGCCCACACGTGGACAAACTGCCACAGAATCCAACCAAGGCAGTACAATCCATGACTGACACCTCACCACCATACTGTCTGCTCTGCCCCTCACCTAGCAACTGCAAGTCAGTCACAAATGGGACCTTTGTCACCAAGCTGATCAAACCTCCCAGCCCAAGCTTGCCTTGCAGATAGGCTGTTCCGATTCCAAAATAACAGGAAATAAACTCATTAAAGGCAATGCATGCAATGGATTTTCTCATAACCTCTGCAATTTGCAATCTGGCAAGATCAGAGGCAAATTGTGCTGTGTGAGAAGAAAGAATCATTAACCTATTCTCAGACTAGCACAAATTTCTTGAACAGTCACATTGGACAGTGCTAAAGGTCTGGACACCGTGCTGGTAGAACAACAAATTTCCCCCATGGTCAGTCTTGGAATGACATATAAAAATGTTCATGGATTCTGCCAAAAATAGGAGAGCAGAAAATCTGAAGGATCTTTCCTCTGTGCCTAGAAAAGAAGATGGAACATGCAGACACACCTGGACTTTAACCTTAACATAACCTTAACCAAGCTAAAGAAGGCAATTATAAAGGCTGCAGAGAATAGGACACATCCATAACAGAGCTCCACAAGTGTCCAAGGGAATCTACTCCCAAATATCCTAATTCCCATTGTGCATGATAAATCCCAAGAATTCCTCTGGCCGGGAACTGAAATACCCTTAGTGGAAAGAGGCATCCCCGCTATCCTTAGGACAGATCACGTCTCCGCTTCCTGAGCCATTCAGGCATCGCGGTGGTTCCTTGATGGCCGGACTGGCCAAGGCTGCCAGGTGCATGTGATTCTACAAGTACAACGCACTCCTCAGCCCAAACATGTAAACTGCCCTGAAGAGCATGATAAAATAGAGACAAGCTGTAGGAAAGGTTTCTTTATATAATTTTAAGGACTCACAGAGGCCTGTCTGTATTCTCATTTCTTTCCCCCTTCTGTTATTCCCTAGACATCTGCTATTAGCTACTATTGGTGCCAGAGTATCGAACTAAAATGAGCATTGTTTCATTCTTAAATTCTTATGGAATTTTCCACACCTAAGAAAGTATTCTTTAACTCATAACTTGAGATTATTGTTAATACCAGGTTTGCGATTTCTTGGAGAAAGACTTTGCATGCCTTGTTGATGCCTCGTTCCACTCAAGATGAAAGTAAAAATTTCATGTTCCGCTACACATTCTAACAGCAATGATAGTTAGAACACTATATGTAAAAATACTCCTGTATATATATATAGTGTATATACATATATGATATATAGACTACACAAATTAATCAGTATTCTTATGTTAATTTCCATATTTTAGCTCACATAATCCCCCTGCATGACATAGGTTTTTATGAGTCCTGAAAGACTACTCTCTCCCCATGCACTGCTCCTACTCAGCTAGAAGGAAGTCCTTTAATATGGAGAAAAAAAAGAAAAAAAAGAAAAAAAAATTGATTACTAATTCTTTCCCAGAGCCTTCTGCAGGGTCTTCTCCACTGTCAGTGTGTCTGACTCTGAGATGTTTAAGAGGGAGTCACTATTCTGTTGCAGTATGAGTCCCAAACATAGCTGATGTGTTAACTGACTTGGTCATGAGAAACCTGCGAGCAGCTCCCATCAGCTTTTAGTGTGTGCGCCCCTGGGGAGTTTAGGCCTAGCATGCAGGATAGCACTTAACCCTGTTAGACTATGTTTGCATGATAGATACTTACGGTGCTTAAAGCATCTTTCCACTGTCATGTCTGACTAGTCTTTGAAAGAATCATCTCTTTTGTTGAAGAATGCTTTCAGAATTGCAGAAATGAAATAAACCCTTCTGACACAATCCACTAAATCTCTCACCTTGCTTTCTTATTAAGCCTTCTTTTTTTTTTTTTTCTAGTCGCCAGCAGTGACTAAAAGTCTCATTGAGTTTTTACCTTTCCTGTTTTCTTTGAGAACTATTTACTGGCTTTCAGCCCCAGTGAAAAGAAACTCCCGTTTAACAAATGCACCATATTCTATAGCCCAATCAATACCAAGCCTCTTTACTGATCATTTGGCTTAATTCAGAAGAAAAGATGTCATGCTTCACATAAATAACCTTTTTCCCTCAAAAGAACCCCTTATTGAATAAACTGTAGTGTCATTTCAGTCAACAAAAATAGAGCACAAAGATCCTAGGCACCCCTTGGTAGTTTGCATTATTTATCCACCTGTAAAGTGATGTGATTCTGATGCAAATGAAATACATTTTTAACTTACATTTTCTCCTCTAATAGAAAATTACTACAGAAGGCTAGAAATGTCCCTATTTATGTAAGTGGACTTTCAATTACTGTAATCCCACAAGCACTGTACATGTATATATATGCCCGTGTTCATTCACAGTTCTAGCAAAATTGAACCCATTAGGCGATGCTTCACTTTGTTCTTGTTGGCACTGCTGTTCAGATGCTTTGATTAAACAAGCAGATCGAGTCCTTTTAGAATGACAATTCAAAACTCTTCACTCTAAGCTTTTAGTTTCGATCCGGGTTGGAAATATGACACGTTGCAAAATCACACTGAGCCGGATTTATGGCATAGTCTAACTGATGATTCACCAATACTTTTGCTTGTGCCAAACTGAGACAACAGACCTTAAATCAGCAGTCACTGTCAGGTTTGCAACTGTATGGTCTATGTTAAAAAATAGCAGAAACAAAACAAAAAGTCTCTACAGGACATTTTTTTTCGGTTGTGGAGACGCAGAAGTACCATGATACTGACACTAACGTGGAAACCTTAATTTCCATATTTATGTAAGTTTTCTACTGTAGTTTCAGGAATGTAAACACATGAAGTTTCTATGAACTCCCACACACAGTCTGAAATATTGACAAAAGGGATAAAATCCTACCGTACTTCATTTTTAGGGATCAGAGAAAAAGGTATGTTTCACATGACGACTACAACTGCTAAGCTGTAAGCTGCATAAGCATTCAGGGCACTCGGAGCATCTCATTTTAAGCAACTGTGTGTTTGAGTTTGCCAATAATATGTTCTGAATTCTTCTACAGATACTGGAAGCGTGTGTGTGCGCGCGTGCGCATGTGTGTGTGCTGTCATAATCTGTCTGCCCAAGCATGGACTATCTTGAAAGATTAAGTGCACCTATTTTGAACTGGAGGCTGCATGCCATAATTTTTAGCTAACCCGTTTCCTTCTTAGTGAAAACAGAAATAAAAATATATTGTGCACACTTCATTGCTAGAACCTTTGACCTCCGCTGCCTGTCTAGCTAAGACTGTGATGAATGCTTTGTGTCTCTTCATTTTTAATTGCTCATAAATTGTTATCCCATGAAACACAAAACTAGCCTTGTCCTCATTTTAGTAGGGGTTGGAGGTCAGCCTAACAGTAATACAATTAAGGAGTGTCTTTGTGTGGGGGTGTGGGAGTGAGGAGGCCAGGAGGGTTACAGAAGGTTGCGGTAGTGAAAGATGTATTCCTTTCCAAGGAAATACAAAGCAAATTCCACACGTTCAGACAAAAGTCTTTAATGTTTGACAGTGCTGAGAAAAGCTCCTGGGAGGACATTTAGAAGGGCAATAAAGCAGACATGATTTTCCATATCTGTATAATCTTTCTTAAACATACATGTACGCATGGTTGTATATGATAGCAGTGATCTTCTCTTTGCAGACTTAATCCTATGGGTCAAATTTTACCCAGGCATGCATGTTCCGACTTGCTGATTTCAGAAGAAATGATAGCCTACCTTTGACTCCTCTATAAAATAATCTAAACCACATCTGCAAAGATAGCAGTGCAGAGTTACTTTCCTCTGGTTAATCTTCTCTCAGTTGTCACACGTTTCCTTCCCGTTCTTGAGAAGCTGGACTGCTCTTAATTCAAATAATATACAGTATGCCAAGACACAACGATATCTTTCACCTTCAAAATGTCTGGTAATAAATAACAATAAAATATTAGCTCAGTGACACCAGCAAGCTTAGCATGCCCGGATATAAACCTCTTTTGATTTTGGTTGAATAAATATGCAAATAAAGCAAGCTTGCTGAATTTGCTTTTACCTTGCACCATACATAATTCTGTTTAACATAAATGTTATTGGGCTTTCAGTAACCAAGCATGTCTTCAGATTCCTGCAGACCAAACAATTCTGTTAATAGTGGTACTTGTTGGCTTAACTTAGGCAATTTGCTCCAAATCCCATAACAGTCCTTGTTCTCTGATTTAGCTCTAACAAGATGCGGTACCTGCAGCAAAGCCACCAAGTTCTCAGAAACTTGTCATAGAGCTTGGAAACAGTCTTCTCCAGCCCATTGCACAGGCTAATTTTAACAGCTGTTTAAAAAATTGATAGCTATAAAGAAAAATAGCATTTAGCACCCACTGTTGAATTATTTCTGGAGGACAGGCAATTCCACCACTTAGTCATAGCGCAATGGATGCCATCAGCTCACACAGATTCCAGTGGTTCAGAGAGCAGAAAGGAAAATTTTAGTCCCAATAACTGACACACTGCTGAATTCAGAAGCCCAAGAGTCTGCACGTTCTCACCTGCGTGCTCACCAGCGACCCATTGCCACGTTTTTCACAAGAAGTCCTGTGGTTTCATCAGATACTGCATAGAAAGAGATGCAACAAGTTCCTAAAGGAGGCTACCTTGGTCCCAAGATACAAATTTGAAATGGATTTCCAGAGTATTCAGAAGCTTTCCTTCATATCTACGTCTGGTTTATTTTTTCCTAAACTGAAATGTATTATCTGTCAGTTACTAACATTTTATCATTTTACTTCATAGAATATTAATTACTTCCCATGAACACTAATGAAGTACTACTAGGAAAGAGAACAGGAAATATTGCAGAATATTGTTCTTCCTCTAATGAAGAATTCCTGCTTGCTTTAGCTGTGCTAGTACTTGAAATTGCATATGTTTGCTAATGGTCCCACTAAGATGAAATTATATTTCAGGCCTCCAGTAAACTGAATTCTTACCTTACCTTTAGCAGATAAAAAGCATATTAGCATTTTTAGGACCTGGGATGGAAAAAAAAAGTCTTTCTCTGATATATAGGGTCTATCAAATTATACCGCAATGTTTATCATCACTTCTGCAAGATTTACTGTTTTACTTTAAAAATCTACTCCTTAAGACTGGTGATTCTATGAGATTCCTAGCTTCCTTGCTCAAAAAGTAAAGGCCTGGTGCCGTCCCTCTGTACCCAAAGTAAGTTGTGATTTAAGAACCAAAGTCCCACCTAAATCACAGATAACAATCTGGACTGCCTACATCTCAGCGTTACTCAAAGTCTTCAGTGCTAAAACCTGGTATGTTCTTCCACAGTTTGTGGAAGGCTCCCGGGCTGTCTATGGTTAGAGGTAAATGCATTCAGAAACACTGTCTTCTTGCAGGATAGGAACCTACTTCTAAGAAGGAGGAAATTTAGATCTAGACATTGAGTCACCTACATTCTCCCTGCTAGAACTGGAAAGTTTGGTTGTGGTTTAACAAAAAAGTTGAGGAAGAAGAGAAAACTAGATGCTAGTTCCTCCCATCTCAAGGGATGTGAACCTAAGGTGCACAAAAATGCCCCAAACATCAGGCCGGGGCTATGCTAGGTGTACACCTCTCTCCCTGCAAGCCAGACAAATACAAAGAAGCCCAAGAAACCTCTAGGTTAGGACTTCTGCTGAGGAAAGGTAGTCCTAGGAGTGTCAGTGTTTTACCGATGATGGTGTAATGTTAGACCTATACTCATGTCAAGGGCTAAGGTCTGGAACTCTAGTTATGCACCATCCCAGGCAGAAGTCAGGATCTTACTTTCCTGCTTTCCCTTGAACTCCATAAGAGCTTTACATCAGCTGTCGGTGTCTTTCCTGCCTCCTGCTTGAAATCCCCACATCTGGCACACAGGCATTCAGTCCCCATCACCTCCTGAGCAAGTCACATCTGTGCATTGCTGCCAGTGCCTCCATTTCTCATAAGACAGCTTGCTCCATGAGATCCTACCTACATGAGAGGCTGGACAGCTTGCATCTCAAACTGAGGGAGGCACTGTATTGGTTTTCTCCACATTCAGTGGAATTGCCAAGACTGATCTCCCAGGATCTTCAGAAATGCCCTTCCCTGCTCATTCTTTATGTGTACAGATATTTTCAGAAGTTCTCTCAGGACTTCCTACCTAAAATTTAGGTATACCTTTGTCCCAGATGTTTTGGTCAGACAAAAGATGAAGCAGTGGTGTTTGGCAAGCAGGCTGTGTTTGGTAAAGATACCCATTTTACAGTCCTAGTGTCAGAGAGCAAGACTAGTCAGGTTGTCCAGGGCACCTGGCTCTGCTTCATGACAGGAGCGTGTTGCCACCTTGTACTTTCTTGCCAGTCTCACGATGAGAACCAGGAGAGCAGTGAAAGCTGTTAAACGTAGTTCATAATGCAGCCGTATCTTTGGCCTTAGCTCCAGCAAGCCCAGATGGGAAATAAGGGTCATTTAGAAACAGAGCACTTCCCACAAACTAGAGAGAGATGTAAAACGTACTTACCTACTCATAATTTTCTTTCTCTGAAGTGGATACTGGGTCCTCTGTGACCCATTAGAGCTGGATTATTCTTCCGCTCTAAACAAAGAAGCTATCATCTGATTTCTTTTTTTTTTTTTTTTTTGCTAGCTTCTCAAACTAGTGCCAACTGCCCAAAATGCGAAGACAAACTACAAATCCTGATGAATAAACATTCTGCAAGATTAGCCATCTCCAAGCAGGAGATGTTCACTTTTATCTATTTAATTTATCAAACAAAAAATGGAAATGAAGATGGTAAAGCAAGATACCAAAATGAAGGAATTGCAGGATTTCTCCCTTAGCTCTCAGCAGGAGTGCTTTCTGAGGGACAAAAGGACGATTAGAGACATGATGCAAATGAGACGGTGTTCTGGGTGGGGTCTGTCCACAGCCACTGTAGAAAAAGGAAAAATCCAAGCAGGTAAATACATTTTAGCTTGCTCCCTTGTGGGCGTCTGGTGCTCAGTGATGCATCACAGGTGGGACGTATCAAACAGCAAAACAAATCTCCACAAGCATAAGAGACATTTAAGATATCAGGAAAATTGAACCCAGAGGAAAGAAAACCTTTATTTGAGGGTGGCTGTATGTTTTATTGTGATGGGTTTTGGGGTTTTTTTTTCTTTACTGCCTTCCCAAAGCATAGGAAGAAAGCTTTTTTTAAAAATTAACAAACGAGTCCTCTAAATACTGCAGAATTTTGTGCCTACAGGTCATGGCTGGTTTAAACAGTACATATGGGAAAGCATAAAAGAACAGGTATGACCACAAGAAGAGAAGCACTGGCCTGGTGTAGCCTTTTCCTTGGCAGCTGCCCAGAAGAATGCCAGTCTTAAATAAACAACCTGATGGACTAGCAAACCTTTGAATTTATACATCAGGAAATAGCAGATGTGGCTGTTTGCCACCTCTTCTTAAAGTTGCCCACATAATCCTAAAATTATATCTGATGTTCTCCAATGATTAATTTTTGCATAAACAGAATTTTTAAGTTCCAACCACATCTCAAGTGCTAATGTGTATAAATGACTGATCTTCTGGAAAGAGTCAGAGCACAGGAAAGGAAAGTGTTTGGTTCAGATGACAACTTAAGCATGCTAATACAAACTGAGAATCAGTCAGAGAAGACACACACTATTATTGGAGGTGGAGAGAGGCCTCACATATATTAGTTCTCCTAAAGTGCAGTAAATAAAGTAATAACTCATTTTAAGTGATAAAAAGGGATCTGAATAATAGAAAGTTTTATCAACATGTTTACAAAGAAGTTGTTCTGTGCAGTCTAAAGCAGCCTGGTTTCCAACAGAGCCTTGCTCTCTGTCACCATCCCTCTCACATCTTCCCCTGCAAAGAGTCCTGTTTCTGCATGCATCCTTTCTGACAACACCATAGGGCAAGAGAGTGCCTACACTGGACCAGTTTGGATCTAGCTGATTATCTAACTAGCCAACCACACAATTGTGCTGACACACACAGCCTGCCTTTCCTTCAGAAAGTGTCGAATGGGGGTCTCTCATCCAGCTACCACTTTCAGGTAAAACCTGTGAGAATTTGATTATTCTCATCTCCTCTTCTTAAATAGACTTCTTCTTTAACAATTTTAACAAACTCTGTGTAGGTCACAGATTCAAGACACACTTGGAGAAAATCACAAGATTAACAAAATAAGCACACAAAGTTTAATAAATTAGGAAAAAAACTACTAAGTGTTGAATCATATACAAAACTTTTTGAGATATGTCTTTAAAGGACTGGCAAAGAAGATGGGTCGCATAGAAACAGACTGTAATGGCCTAATTTTGCTGCAAAATCTGTGTCAATAACACTCAGAGACCAGGACTAAGATCCAATCGAGTCCTTACTTAACATGCAGCTCTATTACATCCTTAACCATGAGACAAAACCCACACTTGCCCTTTATAAGGCACCATTAACAGAATTTACAGAACTCTGTGAAACATCATGAAACATGTGCATCACTTGCATGAAGTCCCTCAGCAGTCCCGCATATTCATGCTGCAGAAGGCAGAAACCTCTCTCATTTTCAAACAAAGTTAAAATGACCGGGAAGCTTGAGAAAACCCAGAAATAAACACATCCATTGATTCAGGACCGTTAAATATTCTGAGTGACTATAAATCATCATCTGAAAGATTAGTAGTTACTTGGACTGCATGCTCAGGAAGCCAGTTGACAATTCTCTGTGGAATTCACTTCATCTGGTCACAGGCATCTACAGGTTATATGGCGGTTCTCAGACCTGAGTCCATAGTCCATGGGCAGGGGGACCAGAACTTCCAGAGAGGAAGCAATTCCACGCCTAACACTTCCTCTAGCATTGAATTCATTATCCAGAGGTGCCTAACCTTTTTCACTGTCTGCACAGGGATCTTAGACACTAATTGGTACCACCTCCTAATCTCCAGATTACTATAGTTTAGCAAAATGAGCTCTAACAGTAATGGATAACTTGTCCTTCTACTCAAATACAGGTAATCACATTAATCTGATTTATATTTTGAGCTCATAAGAGTAGAAACTATCAAAAGGCCTGAGAAAGAACTCAGCACTCAGTATTTATTTACTAACATTCACGATTCCAAAAGCAATTTTCTTTTTCTTCATACCAGATTTTCATTGCAAACTTTCACTTCCAGCTTATCTTGTGAATGGCAATCGAATGCAGAGGCAAAGCATCAGAGTAGCTAACATTACCCTCTTCAGCGCTTGAAACCTGAAGAAATGTTTAGCTTTTGATGATGTTTATGATGTTACCTTCAACGGCTGGAGCCTTTTTATTTAAATTCCTCTGACAATTCTCTAGGTGGTCATGTTGGTTCAAACACAGAGATGTGCTTCCACCATTTCAACATCTGTTTACTTCATATCAGGGCAAATGGTCAAGGAATTCCCAAGAAGAACAACAGAGAAACAAAAACACAGGTTGTAAAACACCTCCTTGGGACTGAAAATGGTTGCAGTGTTTGGCAGAGTGGTCAGGTACTTGCGGTCTCTAAAAATAGCTGACAAAATTGCAGAATACCAGCAGCTGAAAGGTCTGGTTAGCACGTACACAGATCACTTCCATGATAAGCCATCAGCAAGTGATCTTGCCTTCTCCCGGACATTGGTGTGAAGCCAAAAGAGCTTGGATCAAAACTAGAAATAGGCCTGCAACAGTACAAAGCACCCAACGCATTTCTAGCAAAGTCAGCAAATTGTCATGGAGCTCTTTCGTTATAGGATGCTGCAAGTTTTGAGATGAAATATCTGTCTAGGTAAAGGCCTCTGCACTGCCAGAATGGTAAAAGCTTTTTTTTTCCATTGAGAAGATTAAAGATACACTGTGTGTGCAGGTGAATTTACTTGTATTCAGGAAAGTGTCTGCTTGTGGCAAGATGCAGCTGCAGCAGTGCCCTTCACTGGGAGAGAGGAGAGGAGAGGAGAGGAGAGGAGAGGAGAGGAGAGGAGAGGAGAGGAGAGGAGAGGAGAGGAGAGGAGAGGAGAGGAGAGGAGAGGAGGAGGAGAGGAGAGGAGAGGAGAGGAGAGGAGAGGAGAGGAGAGGCACTTACCAAAAACCTTTTTGGTAGTGTGTTGTTTCTATACTGGCAAGACAGCCTGCATGCAATTCATTGAAAATGAGATCAAACTGTCTCTGGAAGACAGCCCCTCATTTGCTTAGACTGTCCTGCTCCACAATTGTAAAGTTTGTGTTGTTGCTACGTCTGCAACCTTGCTGCTGCTCCAGCCTGAGAGCTGCTCCTTGATGAGACAGGGAATACCATTTTAAAAAATAAAAAAAAAAGCATATTTATAGAAGCAAGGCTGACAAGAGGGGGGGAGTGGAGAACAGGGCATGAGCACTCATGCTTGAAACCCCTTGCTTGTGCAATAATGAGCTTGAAAGCCTTGCTGAAGTGGTTTTACAGCTGTGCAACAAAATGGTGCACTCTCCTCCCTTAATGCTGACATTTTAATGTAGGATCACAGCTATTCAGATTGTCCATTGGAGCTGGCAGGCTGATGGTGTGAGCAACTACGCACTCTCATCAATGTCGCTTGGATGAAAGCTGCTGTCAGGCTCAATAAAATGGCAGGCTAGGCCAATCTGGCACACATGAAAGGAAACTGGAAGAAAGGCTTAATTGCACCTCCAGCAGATTCCAGTTATTCTGCTGGTCTGTTAACAACACGCAGCCTGGCACGCCAGTCCAGTCCGCCGTGCGGTGTTGGTAAGAAAAACTCCTTGAAGGTATGGCACAAAGGCAGCCTGGGTCAGGCCATGACAACCAAAGCCAAAGAAAGCACGAGTTTACCTGCTCAGCTAGGTTAGCCGCAGCCACCGCATCCAGCTAAACACTAAGAAACAGAGAAAGGAGCCCTAAAAGAGGAGGCTGGGTTGGTCCATGCTTGAGGGACCAGGGCAGGGTCCACCAGCACTGGGAAGATGCTGGAATGGGCTGGACATTCTTCTGAGACATCTCAAGGAAGATCCAACAGGAAGAGTAGAAAAAAGTAGGTGACATTAAGCCACAGGAGAGGGAGAGGAGAGGAGGCGTGATCATTGAAACCAAATACTGTGGTATTCACTCTGAATGAAGTGCTGAGTGGCATCATGGATCGAAAAAACTAAGCATTTGGATGTTTGATGTGTTGGTAGGGGGTTGAGGAAGGGCAGGAGACTGGGTTTTATTATATTTTCTCTTTTTTTTTCAGTGGTCATGGTGGTCGTGACCTATTGTTGGAATGTTTGAAAAAAAGGTTTTCTGCTGGTGAAGAGAAGGAGACAAGGAAGAAAAATATACTGGATACAAAAATTTTGTCTAGGGATAGGGAGCAACAAGCCCCTGGAGCAATCTTTTGCCTTGTAAATGGGATTAAGATAGTGGAAAGTAATGAGACACCTCTGGATATCTCCTTGTGCTAGCACAGCATTGTGAAACTAAGGAAAGAAATTCTCTAAATTGAAAAACAGAGCCTTCATACTTGCAAGATGAGGCAGAATTACTCATTTCTAAATAGATCACCACAGTACCAGGTGGCCACAGGGAGAAAGATTTAGCCCATCCATTCAGTCTGTCTTGGAAAGTGTATGAGGATCGTGATTTCTCAGTATTTTTACTTCTTGCTTTTTTAATTCTACTTGCAGGCATGTCCAAGGACCACATAAAACAGATCCAAGACTACAATTTTATTACTTTTTGAAACATGATAAAAAGGAATTACTCTGAACAAATATTAACATTTTCTATAGTTATTCTTTTGTAGCACGGTCTAAAAATACTCAAGAAAATTATGTACTGTTATATGTTGAGGAAAAAGAATATATCCCTGTCTTGTGATGAGCCCAATTTCAGTTGCACAAACCCTTCCATTTCTTACTCTGATTGGATCACAACCCTCACTGTCACCTATACTTTGTGTTCTTATACTATCGGGGGATGAATAGATCTTGTTCCTGTTAGGCACTCAGTACCTACAAAAGTAGGTAGGACAGACACTGTGGTCATCAGTATTGAAATTACCCCAATTTCTGGAACTCTCCGCATAGCACATTTGAGCAAATCCATATAATGACTCACCAAAAATAGAGAGCACAGGAACTTCCCATAGGACACGGGTGGCTGGAAAACTAAAAATGTTCCTTCTGTCAGCCTGACAAAAATAAAGGGAAATTCTCATTCCTTCTTTAAGGAACAGCCTCTCTGTGAAGTAGGAGTGTCCCATGCTTATACATTAAAGAGCCAAGTTGCCTCAGCTTGTGGACTCTGCCCATCTGCAGGATCACAGCTGTAAAGGAATTAGATCAAGGAGCCTGCCTGCGGTTCTTCAGCACTCAGTAGCAGAGTAGGCTGCTAAAAAATTAGAGAAATTTTCTTTGGATAAGTAATTCTCGTAGTGAACTAGTAATTGTGCCTTGCCTAATTCCCTTTTTTCCAAAGTACATGATGGTTCCCCGGTTCCACAGTGAAGTCATAAGCCTGTGTCTGGATCTGGGGATGCCGAAGCAATACGTTCATTGCCTTGACAGGAGAGAATAGAGGGTTCCACTGCTTCAAAGTGTATCTAGCACTTGGGATAATTTCCCAGAGATCCAGGCTTGGAATCATGTTTTGGGGGCTTGGAAATACACAGACCAGAATTTTTGCAGCAGGCTAGTGTCTACTGAGGAGTTCAGAGCTTGGCAGCATTGTAACAGACATTAAAAATGCATGAAGCTTCCTTTAATGTAAAGTCCTTTGATGGTAAAGTGGATGGGCATTGAAATGGCCAAAGCCATTCCCTTCAGCGACAGATGAAGTCGGGAAAGAAATGCTTCCAGACTCAGTTGCATACGATACAGATATTCATCACCCTAAAAATGACATAGGGATCAATAAAAACTGGAAGAACTTCATAGACGCATCCTTTCCTAATTGAAAAGCTTAACATGACTGTTGCAATAAGAATAATATACCCAGTGTTGACCTACTTCAAAATAAAAAAAGTCATTTTATGGCTGCTTGCTTCACTCTGTCTACTTGTTTCCTTGCAGATAGCTTTATATAAAATATAAATATTCCTTGCCAGCATTTTGATCCAACAGAAAAGTTTCATCCTTCAATAGTGCACGTAATAGAATTGGTCAGATTTGAAGCATGGGAGCACTTTTTTATCTTGGATCTTTAATATTTTACAGTTCAGGCAACAGAATTTAACCAAACCATTGGAAATATAACTAATAAGCTCCCCACACACAAGAAAATCCTCACACTGTAGCCTTCATTTTGTTTCTTGCTTTCCTGATTTACCTGTAGTAAAAGCATGGTTTAAATAAGATATAAAATTTGCGTTCTTATTTGATTATCTCCTGGGACAATTAATGCCCCTGAAAAAATTTCAATATTTTGGACACAAAACAGATTTAATAAGAACAAGAGTGGCAGCACTAAAGTCAGAAGAAAGGTCTATTAAATCAGTAACCCTACTGATTTAAATAGGACTAGGACTGCACCCTGTGACTTTATGGACACTTATCATGCAAATTTTCAGAACATCCTAGTAAGCTTTTCACTCTAAGGCACTTACAAGGTCCTGCCTCCAGCAAACTGTTTCCCAGAGATGTACATGCCATGCACTTACACTTGAACCTCTTCTCTACCCTAAACTCACCAGGTTCTATAATAAGATGGGAGTTTGGATCATATAATACCACTCCATTTTTCCAAACCTTTTAAAATTACAAAATGATGCTGAAAATTTTGAGAGAGTAAGTTTATTTACAATATTTTAGCTGTACCTTTCACCATTCTTATGGCATAAGAATAATTTGAAATCTTACAGAATATCTATTCTCGTGAAGTTTTTATTCTAATTTTCTATGCCATACAACATCACACACATTTTTCTAACTCACAACATACTTTGAAGTTCAGAATTCAGAAAGATATTGAGAATCATACATTGTTTTATCTCTTTTTGGTTGATGAACCTCCCTCACAAATAGAGCTGCCATGATTAATAGGAAGGTCCTATAAAACAAGATGTTGGTGATAATGAGTATGATATTTTAATAGTTTAGTTTACAACGTTGTATGTTGTAAGATTTATTTCAGATAAAGCTAGGAACTGACTAGTCACCAAATGTAGCAGGCAGGGAAGGACAAATGAAATGCAGCATTCAAGGATGTATAATAATTACCAAGTTGAGACTGATCTAATACAAAGTAGATGGCTGAAAAGTTAGATGTACGGTTTAAGCTAATGTAGATTCCCTCTAGAGTAAACAGAGAAAAACTGCATTTCAGCAAGCGATTCGTCTCAGTCTAAAATGGTTTCTGAAAAAGAGGTGCCAATCTCTCACCAGTGACTACTGATGGCATCAAGACATCTAGGCTAGAGTGGGCATCTAACTTCTGACCAGCTAGTGACATTAATGCCGTCTCCACTCATTAAACTGCCTGGTAAAACTAGCAGGAATCCAGTGCATTAGTAGGAGTCGGTGTACATGACGTGTATAGAAATGCCTGCACCTCTAACAGAGGCACAAGGTAACAGCGATGCGGAGAGAAGCTCCTGCGCAGTTCTGGGGGGTGTTTTGAGGAGAGGCACTTGCAGTACCTGGCTTGTGGCTGACTTCGGTGAGTGGCACATCAAGACAGCATGGCAGCTGCAGGTGACAACGAAGCTGGAACCCACAGCTGATCCTTGAGAAACCACATACGACCGGCAGTGGGACAGGACAGCTAGGAAAATAAATTGTTTGGTAAAGGATGGGCAAAGCACCCCAAAGTCATGCTCTAAGCACTTCAGCTTGCTCCTGTTTTTTCCTGCCTGGAAAATCAGTTTCTTCTCCTGTAGTTTCCTGCCTCAGTCAGGCCTGATGACAATAGAGAGAATGTATACTCTGTATTTAATGACAAGAAGCTGCAGCGCATACTAATGGTGCCATAGCTCCTAATATCATCCAATATCCCCTGCTGGCTTTGCAATTACATACACATGGAGCAGGGAGGTGGCATGTGGCACTCCCAGTGAGGATAAGCAGGTGTCTAGAATTACCTTCTGACATGTCTCGGAGGAAGAAGGTAAGTGTGAGTTAACTGACCCCACACACAGCTCCGAATGCCTCGAGGCCCCTAATGGCAAAGGCTGATGTCGGAGTAAGGAGAGTCTGCAAGTCTTCTAAGTGACTACCCTAAAATCCCTTCCCTCTCTCCTGGTCGAGAGGATGCTCCTTACAACCAAGCCAACAGGACATGTTTTGTAACCCAGTATTGCACCCGGTGTAAAGGTATTTAATTAGAGTATATTTAATAATAATAGTGCGTATTTAATCAGGGTCTTCATCCCCGATTTTATCTTCGCAGTTCAATTTGCTTGTGGTATTCCCTTCCACTGAATTACACATGTAGGAGTGTGCAGTTCAGGAGAAGCAGGAGTGTTCTCACCTTGGGATTGGAAAGATAGCAATTTTATTTCTCCCCTTTATTTTTTTTCCCTTGGAGGGGAAAAAAGGAACAAATGGACAAAGGGGCAACATTTTGAGAAGGGTTTAATAGTTTCTAGGGTAGACACACCAACAATATTTTGTGTCCCTGCTGTTATTTAATGCTGCAACCTGTACTAGATTAAATTACATGGCAGAGTACTACAGTGTATTGGACAGCAGACAGAGAACAGACGATGCTCTACTCATTACTGTGCCCTTGATTCAGTATGTGAATTTGAGTGCTCCTCCGTTCCATAGTATCCTATATCCACAAAAAGGATAATGATTCCTGTTTAGAGACTCAGCTATTAAGACTAGGCTTCTCCCACTAAATATATAAGGAAATACTTGGTTTGGGTCAATTTTTTTTCTTTTGGTTTTCTGGGTTTTCACAGGAAATCCAATGACCTGCTGGGTTTTGTATACTTTCAGGACGAAATTTGTTTCCTTTTCCTTGTCTCCTTTATTGGAGAAATGAAGTTATTTTGAAAAAAAAAATCAAAATTATGTTTTTCATATAAAAATTCAGATTATATATTCATAACTGAAAAGTGCTTCATATATATGTATGGATATACATATGCGTGTGTATATATATGTTACTATTTAATGCATGTATGACAGCATGCCTTGGATAGTGATTACCTCTGCATTACTCTCTTCTTCACATAAGCTTCACTCTTCACTCCTGAAACCGTAAGTTTAGTCAGCAAGCCTCGAATTTCATTAAATTCCACGTTTCAATTTTTGCATGAGACCAGGAAAACCAAACTGTGGACTGAGCACATTGTTTGGGTACCAACCCAGCAAAGCCAGGGCGGGGGGGTCTGTGAAACCAGTGAGTGATACGGTTGTTTTCTGTTCTTCAGCTTATAAGGTTCTCTAACTCTGTTAGCTTTGTAATTCCTTTAATTTTTTTTTGAGTTCAGGGACAGCGGAGAGGTTTTTGCAATGGCAAATCGGCACAAGAACGGCGCCGGGGTGAGGTGAAAGACCTTGTTCAAGGCAGGCACCTGCCCGGGTGTTGCGTGGAAAGGGATGATGGATAGAACACTGCCACCTCTTGGCTGTGACCACGGCCGGGCCTTGCGAGGAGGAGGTTTTGCCAGGCTTCCTTATGCAGCGGGCTGGGCATCTGGCAAAAGCTCGCTTTCCTGCCAACCCAACGCTGAAGCGCTTCCGACCGCTGATCCGTAGCACTGCGCACACTAGCACACACCATGTTGGCACCAGGGAATTTAGGTTTCGTCCCTTATCTGTGAGGTCCTCAGAACTGAGAAGATGGGCTAATAACGCAGAGAGCTGTTAGCTTTACTGAAGAATAAGTGCAATCAGGTTGATGTAAACAGTCACTTCAGCCTGACTGTGGTACACTCTTCCTGCCTCAGGAATACTTGAGAGTATCTCGCATTGTGTTGTGCTGAAATAGTGTTTTCTCAAGCGGTGAATTATATACAGTTTGTACTTCAACCTCTTTTGAGCACTTAGCTGTGAATGTTTGTATCAGTGCCAGTGAGTGTGAGGTGATCTCATTAGAAAGAGAAAGAAAATATTATTAGCCATGGAATTATTTCTCAGTGATTTAATGACTAACTCTTATTCACATGCAACCTCTGCAGTTCTTACATAGGGGTGAAAAGAAATAAAAACCTAAACATTTGCTTGAGAGCCAAAGACCGTTGTCTGTCCCGTCACCCTGGCAGTGCCTCATGGCCCACGCAGCCCCGGTTCGGCGTGCATAGCTTTCTGTAGTCTCCATCGCCGCAGGACGTGCAAAGCTGTAGCTCGGTGCCACATCAAGGTACTATCAAAGCATCCTCTCCCCACGCAAACCTTACCCACAGCAGCAGGTACGGCTTGTGGGCCGTCTCCCACTCCCACCCCGTCATACTATGGAGGTGAAACCCTTTTTGCTCTAGGGCTGAAGGGCTCCTTGCAGGACTTCCCTGTTAACATGATTGGGGCTGGGGCTTCACCTCCATTTTCTCACCAAACTCTTTACCTTTGGGAACCCAAGATATGGGGTTCCGGGGCTGATTAAACCGGGAGTCGGGGAGGTGTCTGTTGAAATACCGGGTGCTTTCCAAGGCCAAGCCGTGCATGGCGGGGTACCGCTCCCCCCACACGCCCCCCGCCCGAGGCAGCGCTAACGAGGGGCCGCCGGGGCCCGAGCCGGGACAGGCGGCCCCGCCGCGCTCCCCTGTCCAGTTTCCGGGACGCTTCTGGCGGCCTGCGCTTCCGCGGGCAGCGCCGCTGCCCTCCTCTCCCTCACTCTCAACGAGGCGAAGAGCGGCCGGCCGAGCGGGCGGCCCACGGGTCTGAGGAAAGGAGAGGAGAGGGGCCGGGCCGGGCCGGGCCAGGCAGGAGCCACCGCCGCCGCCGCCTCACCGCCCCGCGCAGCTCCGCCGCCCGCCCTCGCGGCTGCCCGCGGCGGCGCGTTGCCCGGCAACGGGGTGAGCCGGGGCGCGCTTGCGCGGCGGCGGGGAGGCGCCCGGCGACCTCTCCGAGGGGTGCTGCGCCGGGCCGCGCCGCGCCGGGCCGAGCCCCTGGCCTCGGGTGGGTGCGCGCCGGAGAGCCGCACGTACCCGCGTCCCCCGTGGCGGCCGTCGGGTTACAGCCGGCTGTTCCCAGGCCGCTGTCAACTTCCCCGGCCCCGGGGCGGGAGCGTTAGGCGCGCGCGCGGAGGCGTGCATTCCCACGCGTGCGAGTTGCGCGGAGGGTCCGGCAGCCGGAGGAGAGAGGTGCCGGGCTCCTTCCATCTCCTTGTGTGCGGGGGAGGAAGACAAAGCCCCCTGGCTTCCCTGCCCCTCCTTGGCAGATCCCAGTGTCCCGCTGCTTTCATTTGTTTTTGATCTGCCTCATTAAAAGACTATTGATGGCTTTAACTATTGTCCTTGTTTAGGTGCTGATTTACAAGCGCTAATATCTGACTGTGCCGAGATTAATGGGAGCCCGTGAAGTTTACAATTATCCGCAGGTCCCTTGACCACACATGGAGGGGTTTGGGTTGGGGTCACGCACTCTTATGAAAAACTCCAAAGCAGGCTTAAACCTGGGAACGTTTTAATAGGATTGAATTTGTAATAGGATTTGGCAGCTTGGCCTAAACTATATGGTAAGGGGGGTTTGCTCTGGTTTATTTTGGAGTTGAGGTTTGGGGGTTTTAGTGTGGTGTCGTTACGATTGTACAATAAGTTGTGTTTTTTAGCGTAACTTTACGAGTTTATTTTTCGTGGCAACCTTAGCACAAGTATCTTTGTATTAAAACAAAGAGGATTCTTCCTGAATATATCTTATGTGCGCAACAGAAGTAGATTCCAATTTTACGCATTTTCTGATGTGAATCCGTGCACTTTATAGGAGCTTAAAACCCCTCAAATTAGTGACAACATATATGTCATTTATTAAAGAAAAAAAAAAAAAGGCGAGGACAAGTGTGACTTACTTCACTGAAGCAAAAGTTCTGCTGAATAACAAAAGATTCCCATGCCGACTCTTGCCTTATTCAAACAAAGACACATTAGGAAATGGTAACTGGGCAATGAATTAGATTTATTGAAAACAGTACTGCAAATAGAAGGGAAGTTACATGGGAAGGTAGGAGAGAACCTAAAAGTGAATCATATGAGCAATTAGTTCTCACTTAGGAGTTGACAGCAGTGGTAGCAGAGGCTCTATGACTATTAATTCATTTTACATCACTTTGTGCTGTGCAATAATGCTGGTGTGCTACTTAGACTGCTGTGAAACAGGATCTTGTGAATTACCTCATTATTAGGTACCCTCGTTTAGAAGTTTTGGGTTTGTGTCTTACTGGGGTTTTTTGTTGGGTTTTGTTGTAGGGGTTTCTTTTAGTAACACAGCAAAACTGGAAATACATGATACTTGTCCTCAGGGTCATGAAAGTACTTTCTGGACATAAATTGAAAATCCTACAACACCGAGGAAGTTACAGTGGCTAGGAGGTATCATGAAAAAATAATGGGAAGCTAATACAGATTCAGTTTGCCTGGCTTTAAAAGTTCTAGCACAGCTAACTTTAAGGAAATGGGAGCTTGCGAGAAAACAGCAGCAGCAAATTCTGCACTAGCATATATCCCGTGAAATGTCAAAGAATGCCATTGGCTTCGCTGAATAGCATCAGGCAAAAGATAGGCAGATTTTGCCCCCATTTAGAGGCTCAAAGCTCCATTTTTTGTAGTCAAGGCTGACATAGGAAAGTGCTAGGGGTACGTGTACGTCTGTATTCTAGCTGCCCACTCCTTAGCATTATTGTACCCCCGGATGTTGTGTATCTTTCCTGTCCTTATAAAATCAAGGGCTTGAGTATTCTGTAGCAAGGTTGTGTACATCTGGCTCCCCTACCTAAATTTATTCATTTCTGTGACAGTCTGTAACAGTCCTTGGAAATCCTAAGGCAGGTTCAGATAACACCCCCCCCCCCCCCCAAAAAAAAAATCATCTAATTAACTTAAGTGTAATAATCATTCCAAAGGCCATCCATGGTTGTGTTATTTGCTAACTTTATTCTAGTGTTGATTTTCAACAGCATACTACCTACTCATAACTGCAATGTAGGATTTGAGGAGATATTACATATAAGGTTTCCTGACAAGTGAGTAGGAGTTGTATAGTGCAAAATAACCATCCCAGTAGCCGTACAGCTGTAGTTTTATTAGGAGGATTAACAGCTGAAGTAATCAAGTATTGAAACATGCATCATCTCTGTTAGTCTTCAGGAGTAACATCTGGAAATGAGTGGGACAGTCCTCACCTCCCAGAGAAATGTTGCTTTATGCTATTTGCAGGTCCAAGAGGACAAATCTACTTCAGTTTAAATTATTCTGGAAAGCTTAAAAATCCCATCGGGACTAATTTTATTTTGAGTATTTTCAAGAAAACTTTGTAGGATCATAATTTTGTAAGCTACCCTGCATCCTGTGGCAAATTCAGTGGTCACGACTTTGCAAGAGACCTGTAGCCCGGTATATAAGGTAATTTTGAGAATGTTTTAACCAGGAAAAATGTTTTCTGCTGTGCTGTTTTCTTTGAACTCAGATTACGCTGTCTCATTAGCGGTTCCTCAATGTCTGACTGACGTAGGAATCTGGATGAAAATGAACTGACAGCAACTTAATCTAAACAAGTAGGACATAGTAATTGCTCACAGAGAGAAGTACTTTAAAACAGTTAGTAAAAGCCTGTGTGGGGTAGGAGAGGAGGAAAGGGGGAGTTGGGAGAGGTGTTGCTCCTGAACTAACCAGGTAGGGCTGACTGCTGGTTTGGTGCTGTGCTAGATACAGAGATAATGGCTTCTTATAATATCAGCTGGAGCTTAAGGCTCAAGCCCTTCAGGCTGCCCTGTCCTCTCTTCTCTAATTCTTCCCCCAGCCTTTATCGATGAGAAACTTCCATTTTCAGCATCAGCTGCGGTGCTTCATTCTGGAGCAGACTGGGGGATAACGCACCTGACGCTGGGAAAGTGGGGCCAGAAATACACACTTTCATCACCACTTAAATGTGTAGCTCCATAGACACTTTACGTTTGCTAAAGCCAGCATTGCTACCAGAAGAAGCGGTCCTGCCTGCCCCTGGCCCCGAGCGGGCATTTCCATCTGTCCTCCTCAATGCCATCAGCCCGCACCATTATACCTGCGAGCACAGGTCAAAACACCTCCGACGGCTGACCCGTGTAACCCACCCCATGGACGAACATGAAATGGAAATGGAAATCACCGCCGTCGCTCACCGCAGTCAGTCCCCTGAGCCGGCTGCCTGCAGGGCTGCCCCGGAGGAGCTGGGGATGAGGAACAGGGGGATGAAGGAGCTGACTGCTACTTTTGGCAGCAAAGCCGATGCTGTTTCCTCTGTCTGCATGATGTAAAAAGCCAGGCACCCCTAAAAGCCTTTCAAGTGTGACACTGGGGTGCAAAGCAGCACGCAGAGGGGTGAGGTAGCAAGGGTCAGTTGTAGGCCACCATAATTGTGCTCAAAACTTGCGAGGACTGATGGGTCCAACCCAGAGAAAGGGAGAAAAGTGCCTTCTGAGTCTGCTGGATGGGACACGGATGGAAGAAAGATAATACGCAATCATATGGATTAAATCTATCTATCCACGTAGCCCATAATAAGAAACACTGCCGTTCCGGGTGCATCCGCTGTAACAAAGCCAGGTTCTGCAATTGCCACAGGGAGGACTGACTTTCAAAGAGCTGGTGACAATGGCAGCTGCTTTCAAGTGTGTGCCTGCGAGACCTTTAAAAATGCCAGCGTGGAAAAAAACCCAGATTACATGTTTGAACATAGGCGGTTGCCATGTTTCTGCAGTTATTACTTTGTCTTTCTGGTATGACAGAAATTTAAAAGAAATGCACATATGTTTTAAAATTATGACAGCCATGATAGATGTCTGGGGTGGCATTGCGATTGTTTCAAGAAAAGGTATTTAAGATGTAAAAATATTGTGCAATTTTTGATCAAATGACTGAAGCTTATTTGGAGCATTTGGTTATTTACTTATAATACACAGGGAGAATAACTGAATTGATTTATAGTGATTGGTTCTGACTAATAAAGAAGTTTTACATCTCAAACTACAGGGGAAAATCTCCTCCTTACATCTTTTAATGTTTTTAGTGTGACACCAAAATTATAGACAAAAGCCTCATTATGCATGTATGTGAAAAGAAAAGTGGAATAAGAAAGAGATATTACAGTCACTTAATCTGTAACACTTACACTAGTTTAAAATTAGAAAGCTATAGCTAATTATCTCATTTGGAAAGATTGAGGAAAATCTGACCAAATATCCATGACAGAGTCTAATTTATCATGTATCTCGTATGATATCTTTTCCATAATAGCTAAATCAATGAGACTCAAGTGCCAGTCATTGATCTAATGGACAGATGGTGATTTCCATTTGATAAGGATTAAAGTTTTGGCAACCAGGATGGCTAGAGGTAACATTTTTTCTTGTGCTGAAGAGAATGTTGAGAATTGCCTTCAAATATTTGTACTGTAATTGAAGGCTGTATTTTTGTACACGGGGAAGCCAGCCCTGCTCCTCACAGCCATTGCTGTATGTGCTTGTCAAGTCACCGTGCCACAGCGCAAATGCTCCACGTTCGGCTTCGCTCACAAAGTACGCAGCGGGGTTTAAGGTGTTTGTCGTTTGCAGGGAACCGCAATTTTGCTTTCTGATGTGCTTGCGCAGGCACGACAGCATGTCTTTGCAAGTTGGCAACATCGTGAGTAAGCTTTTTTTTCTAAATGCACTTTGTTGCTCAGCCTCTAGTCTTTGTAGGACCCCGTTTCCGAAATTTCGGGACCACCAATGACATCCCAAATGTCCAGGTCCATGTTACACAGAGGTCTGTGGCACGCTGAGGAGATGACTGGGTCACGGAGGTTTTTCAGCCAGGCAGGTAGGAGTCTCTGCCTGGCCCCAGATCTCTGTGGGAAGCCCCTAACAGCAGTTTTCTCAGGGAGAAAAACAAGCCCGAGTGCCCCACAAGGCAAAGATTTTTATGTTCTCCAAGTGCCAGTGATTTGGTTGCATTGTCCAGCTAGACTGTGGCATGACAGCCCACAAGACAAACTTAAAATATTCTTTTGGAGAGGTCTTTGGTTGATGACATTGGTTACAGGCCCTTTAAAGGGAAAAAGTACTTGTTTCCAAAGTCCTTGGTGTGGTATGTCCTACCTAGCATCTGTCTAGAAGGTGAAGGGAATCATGACAGTTTCTTTGTGTGGCTCC